>NC_042622.1:8664469-9006711 GCF_901001135.1 Rhinatrema bivittatum
CTATATATATATATCTATATATATACGTCTATATATATATCTCTATATATATACGTATATATATATATATATCTAGTATATATATATATATATTTATTTGTCTGAAGATGTAAGTGCAAACGTACCACCAGCAGATGAAGGTTCCTCTGTCTGCACTCCCTCTGGAAATATTTGAAACTATAATTCACAAAGATCCACACTAAGAGAGAGATTTACATGAAAAATATTACACTGAGGCCTGACTTTCAGCTTAAAACTAGATTACCGTCATTACGCCACACATCTGCAAAGCTATAACAACATTATGAGACTTCAAGATTTAAATAGCTGAAGGAGAAATAGTACCGTGTTCAAAACCACCTAAAAAAGCAGCAAATCGAGATGAAACAAAATGTACAGCACGGTGATATGTGAAGAAATGTCGCTTCGTGAATACATTTTCTTTGAGACAAAATTCAGTGGGAATGCCCTGCGGTACCTGAATGTGATCTGCTTTGAAGTGCCTGAAAAAGCAGACTATCATTAAATAAAATAAATAAATCCGTTGCATCTTTATTCCCTTATCCACCGCCTGTAATAAGCAGGATAAGCCGCCAGTGAAAACGCAGGATTAGCCTTAAGTGACGAGAAAGGAGATAGTTGTTAGGATTTCGCCTGCAAGGCGGCCTCCTGCTACGAGGTCTCTTACGAACTCTGCTCTGATCCATCAGAAGCAGCTCCTCAGGGACTGACCCGACTCAGCCAGGTGCCTTCTTCCTGCCGGCACCACACCCGGCCCCAGCTCTGTTGCCTCGCTGGTTCATGCCTAATGCCTCTGTTACTCACTTCTGCTCTGTGGCCTTCTCGCTCTTGGCCTTGCCTAGCTCTGAGGCCTTCAGGTCTTCTGTGTTATCTGTCTTGTCCAGTCCTTGCCTTGTCTGTGTCTCGTTCTGTCCTGGCCTTCATATCTTGCCCTGTTACTTCCTTGGCATTTAATCTTTGTCTCTAGTCTGGCCTTGCCTGAGCTTCCAGTACAGCCCTGCCAGTTCCACCTAAGTCCTACTGGTCCCCAGAAACCTGAGGCGTAGGGGAACTGGCTGGGCAGAAGACAGATCCGGCTCCTACCCCGCCCCTGAGAGGGGTATCTGCAAACCCCACTAGCTATACGGTAACAATATGGAGCATGACAAACATAAATATTTCTAAGAAGCTGCCAAGCTTTGCTAGCAGGAGCAACCAGCAAATGTGAAGACATCTCTGGATTAGGGTCTGTAAGATCTGCATGCAAAATATATTGTAACTTCAAAGCTAAGACTCTTTGTCTGTCAATGTTTAAATCAGTATGGACTGTACTTGAGATTCAAGTGAAGATAATCAAGCAGCCATGTTATAAAGCTTAACTCCCTCTTGGATAGTCTTGAGGTATTTAATCTAAGGGTTTTCACTCTGCCAATGATGTTTCCAACACAGTTGGTTGAGAAGAATAAGCAGCATCTGAAGCACAGATAGGAGCAGGGTCCCTTCCAGACAGCTCTCCCCCTCTGTGGGATTTAAAGTGGACCAGGCTAAACGGTTGAAAGGGGAAAAGTAGGGGCAGCCCATCCCAGGCTAGAATACAAAATCTCCCCCAAAACCTCATTTTATGTAGAGGAAAAAGGAAGAACGGCCAGGAAACTCCATCAAAGGCCTTCATCAAGACCAATAATTAGAGCATCAAGCCTGGTCGGTCTCTCAGGCTGCAATCAATTTACGGACATTAACAAATCCCACTTGGGAGTTCAGGACTAGGGAAGGTAATGATAAACTTCAGTCTATTTGCTGGGAGACTGGCAAATATTTTAATAGTTTGATTCAACAGGGGACTAGGCTGGTCTGAAGCTGGGTTCATCACATCCTGTCCTGATCGTTGAATGACGGTGATTATTGTTTTGTCATTTCTAAAGAAAGGCAGCACAAGGACTCTAGATCATGTGAGGCCCCCGCTTGGGGTGCATAGCATTTCTATTTATCTAATTTCTATTCCACCTTTCAGACACTTCACAGGTGCTGTAGGCCTTTCTCTATCGCCAGAGGGCTCACAATCTGGGAGGGTAAGTTTCAAGGCGACGCGCATGGTATAAAATTGCCTGGCTGCTCACACACGTGGGACCTGTGCCTGTGTGCGCCGAAGCCGCTTCTACCGTCTCAGCGGGGAAATGTTAAAAGGGGAGCTCGCCTACACCACAGCCTGTTTCGGGGGTTCCTCCCATAACTCACCCGGTTACCAGCTAGGCCCCCCCTACCCCAAACCCGTTCCACTCCTCAGACATGGCTTGTTAGGGTTTTATTTACTTAAAACTTCCAGAAGTAAAGTCACGCAGCAGGGGGGCCCTGGTGCTCATTGGATTGAGCAAATATTTACGCGCGTATTTCTGGTTCAAGTCTCGAAATGCCCCGTACCCTGCCCAAACCCCACCCCGTTTCAGGTTATGAGATGTGCACGCAGCGGTGTTTACATGGGGTATCTGGGCGGCTTTTCAAATTCACTTGGCGCTCGCAAACCTGACATATTCGCTCCTCCTCTAATCAATGCGCACATCAGGCTCTTAAAATGCATCTTTGAGTTTGTACCTGAGGTAATGGGGGGTAAAGGTCACAAGGAGAAGCAGTAGGATTTGCACCTTGCCCCCTGCTCTAAGCACTAGGCTCCTCCTCCACTATTGGAAGAGGCTCCTCCTTTCCAAATGTATTGAGTGGGCTGTTAGAGGAGGTCATGCAGGTGATGAAGCAGAGCTGAATGGAGCCAGCTGGGGTCCCCATGAACCCTTCTCTCCTCTGGCTGGACAGGAAGGATTCACCGTGTCCCCTCTATGAACCCTGGTCCCTGCTTCCTGCCAGTGCTGGCTAAATAAGTGTTTGAAATTCCAGCCATTAGCCACTTCTGGATGAACTCGGTACAGGTAAAACTATAAATAGTGAATATCTCAGAATTTATGGGACTCAACAGTCAGTACTTCTCTTACATCATTCCATAATGGCCAACAGCTCTAGACTCCTCATACATCCCCTTCAGCTCATCACAGGGGTTCAGTACTCCTGTCCCTACATATCAAAGTCCCTACATATCAAAGTCCCTACATATCAAAGCCTGTCCCTACATATCAAAGCCAAAGTCCCTACATATCCAAACCCATCGCACAAATCATAAATTGCTCCTTCTCTCAAGGGATTGTACCTGACCCACTAAAAATGGCAATCATAAAACCACTCTTAAAAAAACCTAATCTTTCTCCTGAAAACCCAGCCAATTTTCGCCCAATAGCTAATCTACCATTCATCGCAAAAATCTTAGAACGAGTTGCAAACAAACAACTAACAGAATACCTAAACGACCACAAAATTCTTTCCCCATCGCAGTTCGGTTTCCGCCAATCTCGAAGCACTGAAACCCTCCTAATCTCATTAACGGACTCAATATTACTTAAACTTGAAAACAAACAACCGTGTCTTCTCATCCTCCTAGATCTAACAGCAGCCTTTGACACGGTCAATCACAACACATTAATAGATCGCCTGGCAGAAATTGGCATCAGAGATGAGGCCCTCAACTGGTTCAAATCGTTCCTACAGAACAGACAGTATAAGGTCAAGATCAACAAGGAAGAATCTCAACCAGTCACCTGCAACTTAGGAGTCCCACAAGGATCATCACTCTCTCCAACCTTATTCAATATTTACCTTCTGCCACTCTGCCAGCTCCTCATCAACCTGAATCTCGTCCACTACTTATATGCAGACGATGTTCAGATACTGATTCCAATTACCGAATCTCTCCAAAAAACTCTGGACTTCTGGAACTCTTGCCAACAAGCCATCAACAACTTACTCACTAACCTCAACTTGATCCTTAATCAAAACAAAACAGAATATCTCCTCATTTCCCAAAACGGAACCTACACACTTCCAAGTACCATCTTGTCAACTCAATTAACAATAACCCCACAAGTCAGAAATCTAGGAGTTATATTGGATAACCAAATGAATTACAGATCACTCATAAATAACATTGTAAAGGATGGATTCTTCAAATTACAAGTCTTAAAAAGACTGAGACCACTCCTACATTTCAAAGACTTCCGATTAGTTCTACAAGCAATCATTCTCACGAAAATAGATTACTGCAACTCTCTTCTACTGGGTCTCCCTGCCAACGCCATAAAACCGCTACAGATGCTGCAGAACGCTGCAGCGAGGATCCTAACCAAGTCCAACAAAAGAGACCACATCTCACCCATCTTAAAAAGCCTACACTGGCTTCCGTCAAATTCAGAATACTATTCAAAGTGCTCTCAGTAACCCACAAGGCAATACACAACCTGGCACCACTCGAGCTCACATTCCCTCTCCAACTCCACACATCTTCCAGACCAGTGAGACAAGCCTACAAAAACAACCTTCAAATTCCACCGATGAAGTCAGCATTAAGTAAAAGAGCTTTCTCCACAGCTGGGCCTAAACTCTGGAACTCTCTCCCATCAGAGCTCAGATCACTGCAATGCTCCACTACATTTAAAAAAAGGCTCAAGACTTGGTTATTCAACCAAGCTTTCCATAACATCAACCTGCGAAATATCCCTGCCAATATCCCCTCAGTGGTAACACGCTAGAGAACTATATAGATCTTCTCTAGAAATCACATGATCTTTGGCAGTCTATTATCTTTGGCAGTCTATCATTAAAACCCAGCCTCTAGCCTATATTAGGCACCGCTCATGTTAATTATGTTATTACCCCCATATATCTTAATCCAAGTTAATTCGACCTGTTCATTGTAAGACATTTACTTGTCATTGTTGTTATTGTTTAAAATGTAAACCGAATTGATCAATAATTTTGTTATTGGAAAGTCGGTATAGAAAAATGCTAAATAAATAAATAAATAAATAAAGCTGAACTTAACACAGCAGATGTTTCCCTTCACGTTTAACCTCAGTTCCCTCGCTCCATCAGGAAGGAATGGGGACCATCATGCAATTCCCCATTCTCTGACCTATTCACACATCCTTGGTCTATGACTTCCCAATTGGCTTCCATTCCTTCCCAGCCCCCGGCCTCCCCTACGCTATGGATAATCGGGGCACGCCTACGTCGGTCTCACCCCAGACTTCTCTTCAGCCATGGTTCCCGAGGACAGAGAACAGCCTCTCTTCTACGCTATGGATAATCGGGGCACGCCTACGTCGGTCTCACCCCAGACTTCTCTTCAGGCATGGTTCCCGAGGACAGAGAACAGCCTCTCTTCTACGCTATGGATAATCGGGGCATGCCTACGTCGGTCTCACCCCAGACTTCTCTTCAGCCATGGTTCCTGAGGACAGAGAACAGCCTCTCTTCTACGCTATGGATAATCGGGGCACGCCTACGTCGGTCTCACCCCAGACTTCTCTTCAGCCATGGTTCCTGAGGACAGAGAACAGCCTCTCTTCTCTCCATTCTGGTATCTTCCTTGGGAGGTGGACAGGCCCTCTCCTCTTCATGACCTCTGGCCTCTCCACTTGGGAGGAAGAACCTGGCACACTCGGGGGGGGGGGGGGGGGGGTCCCTGGGCACCACCAGCCAGCAGACTGCCTGCTCCCCATGACTCCATCCCTGCATATCCCTTCCATCTACCTCACATGGGAAGGGCAGGAACCAGAAAACCCATCCCCCAATCCAAAAGAGCCACCTACTTAAGGGCGCCCCACAACCACATTAACCAATAAAACAGCAATGCTCAAACCTCTAGGAATGAAGAAAAGGGTGCATGAGGGGTAACCAGCATGGAGTGGCAACTGTTACCTGTAACAGGGAATACTACCCTTAACCAATTAACTTACATTACTTTGACACAACTGCAGAATCGCTCTCTGTTTTGACAGCGGTGGTGGAGGGTGGAAAGAATGGGAATTGGCATGGGGGTAACCTGCATGGAGCAGCATAAGAACATAAGAACATGTCATGCTGGGTCAGACCAAGGGTCCATCAAGCCCTGCATCCTGTTTCCAACAGAGGCCAAATCAGGCCACAAGAACCTGGCAATTACCCAAACACTAAGAAGATCCCATGCTACTGATGCAATTAATAGCAGTGGCTATTCCCTAAGTAAACTTGATTAATAGCAGGTAATGTACTTCTCCTCCAAGAACTTATCCAATCCTTTTTTGAACCCAGCTACACTAACTGCACTAACCACATCCTCTGGCAACAAATTCCAGGGCTTTATTGTGCGTTGAGTTACTACTCTCAACAGAAACATTTATTTTATTTATTTATTTATTGTTTTTGTTATACCGAGTTTCATGACAGGCATCACATCAACCCGGTTTACAATTAACAGAGTGTGTAAAGCATAACATAACTTAAAACAATGTTCTCAATAAGAACCTTGAACTTTAAATACAGTGAATAAATACAGTGAATCAAATAAAGGATGTGAGAAAGTTACAAAAAATCAGGGAAATCAACTTGGAACTGGAAAAGGGGAGAGATTGTACAGAGCAATATTTACATTTTGGCCTATTAATGTAATAGAGTAGCAAAGTGTAATATTAATGTAATAGCAAATATTAATATTATAAATATTATAATAGTAATTATAATATTAATTATAATAATTATAATTATTATATTATTATTATTATATTATTATTATTATTATTATAAATATAATATTAATAATAGTAATTATTAATATTATAAATATTATAATAGTAATATTAATGTAATAGCAAAGTGTAATATTAATGTAATAGAGTAGCAAAGTTAACATGGGGTTAACTTGCACAGAGAAGCATTTACTACCCTTATCATAAGGCTTGGTGTTAACCTGTATGGAGTGGCAGTTACTACAATAAGAAGCTTGTTGGGCAGACTGGCTGGACCATTTGGTCTTTTTCTGCCGTCATTACTACATTACTATCAGGCCGATACAGTAAACTCCGTGGGAGAGCGGGCAAACGCCCGCTCTCCTGGCGCGTGCACAGGTCACTCTCCTGTGCGCGCGTTTCTCTATTCAAATGAGGCCCAGCGGTAAAAACAGGCAAAAGGAGGCGCTAGGGACACTAGTGCCTCTCTAGCGCCTCCTTTTGGACAGGAGCGGCGGTTGTCAGCGGGTTTGACAGCCGACGCTCAATTTTGTCGGTGTCGGTTCTCGAGCCCGCTGACAGCCACGGGCTCGGAAACTGGACGCCGGCAAAATTGAGCGTCCTGTTTTTGACCCGACAGCCGCGGGCCGACTTCAAATATTTTTTTTTTTGCTTTTGCAAACTTTCGGGACCTGCGACTTAATATCGCCATGATATTAAGTCGGAGGGTGCACAGAAAAGCAGTTTTTTACTGCTTTTCTGTGCACTTTCCCGGTGCCCGAAGAAATTAGCGCCTACCTTTGGGTAGGCGCTAATTTCTGAAAGTAAAATGTGCGGCTTGGCTGCACATTTTACTTTCTTTATCACGCGGGCATAACTAATAGCGCCCGCAACATGCATTTGCATGTTGCGGGCGCTATTAGGTTCGGGGGGTTGGACGCGCGTTTTCCTCCCCTTACTGAATAAGGGGTAAAGCTAGCGCGTCGAAAACGCGCGTCCAAATGCCGGTTAACAGTGCGCTCCGCCGGAGCCCACTGTACTGTATGGGCCTGTATGTTAGAAATGCCACCCAGTGGGCCTTTGCTAGTACTGCACTTTCAAAAATATCAAACCTGATAATTACCAGGTCTCCCCCAGCCAAATGTCTTCTGCAGTTAGAAACTAAAAAGAGGGTCCCGTACATTTATAAAACTCAGAATTCAGGCCACCTGGCCCTGGAGATTTTAAAACAGGAAGCGACCCAATCCCTTGTGAAGGCTCCTGCCGTGTTACAGGACGATGCTTGCCGAGCAGCGTGCCAGGGCACAGCGTCTTCACACCTGACCAGGCGCGCCACGGAAAAGTCACCACTGCCCGCTGCTCAGATCCAGGCCAGCAGCTCGCAGCCACAGGAGACACCCGTGACGGCTCTTAAACCCGGAGGAGCTGTTTCTGAGAGCCCGTGTGGTCACGCGTGCCTCCCCTTCCTAGCTGCAGCGTGAGCCCTGGAGTATGGAAACGAGTAAGCCCCATGCAGAGGATGGGGAGCCGAGCCCTGCTTTGCTCGGCACAGATATCTACTGCCCCTTTGGGTGCTTGCAGATCGTGCCCGGAGCAGCGGGTGTGACTTACTCTGCGTGCTGGGAGCAGCAGCGGTGCAGGAGCTCTGGCAGCCGCATGCATCAGCCCAGGGAAGTAACTGGGCTGGCAGGGGAGAGAAGCGGTCCTTAGTGTGGGATCCTGTGTGTCTTGTCCTCCCCCTGCCAGGTCCCTGACTCTTCTTCCGCACCGACTGCTCCTGGTGTTAATGCAGGGCTGCCCTGGGCTTGGGAAATGCTGTTCCAGGAACATTTCGAGTCTGCAGTTGAGAAAAGGATGGTTGTGCCTTTTCTCACCTGTGCACTGTTTGGGGACAGGAATGAGAGGCCCTCGCTGGTCTTCACCACCCGTGCTAAGCTCCCCCTCACCTCATTTCCAGGCTTCAGGCTGCTAGAGAAGGAGCCTGCACTATCTCTGAGCAGGTCTCCTTTGGCTGCTTTCAGTTGGGTGATATCTTTAGATAATAACTGTTTCTTTCTTGCAGTAAGTACAGAAACCCTGCTCATTTGCAGCTTTGCGAGAGGCCTTCCCAGCGGATTCTGTGCGCGCGGGATATCGGGTCCAGTCCTGGTTCTGGTCCTATCCTGAGGGGTGTTAGGATGGGGGCACACGTGTCTGCCATACATTGTCAGCTAGGGTACTTGTCGGCCACGCTTTTAAAACCGATGTGACCCCAATCTGCAGCTCATGGCTGGCCTCTGCTCTGGTCATCACATGCACGCTGATGGCAGGCGATTTCTTTTACGGAGCAGTCTCTCTGACATCCTCTCAATTTGTCTGTCCGCTGAGGAACGATGGTTAACTCAAAATAGATGAATCCTCAGCCTGACTAAGACCGAGGTGATTGCTTCTTCTACACTGATCTACCATCTTACAAGTCCACACATCATTCATGCGTGAAAATATTACAATGCCACGGGTAAAGGGTTTGTGTGTAAGCTGACCATGCCTGAGCATTCTAAAAGCAGGGTTTGTTTGTTTTTTTTAAACTTAGGATTTTATGCAGATTACAAACGCCACGGGATTATTCTAAATTTCCTTCTGTTTTGCAATCTCTGATCCTTTGCAGTCTCGGTTATTGCAATTCAGTCCTTTTAGGGATGCCTGCATGTATCTTAAGAGCTTTGCAACACTCGAGTGGTTTCCGGTGTGAGGTTGCAAATGAGAGCAGTTCCCTGGCACGGAAGGCCTAGGTGAGCAGGCCTTCCCTTGGATGTGCTGCAGCTGCCGTCTGGCCTGATCCCTCAGCTCTTCGCAGTGGGATCCGCCCGAGGTTCCTTCCCTCTGTCAAGCTTGTCTTAGTGAGAGCCTTCTCGGTGGGAGCCTTCTCGGTTGTGGGCCACATTTTATGGAACTAACGTGTACAAGACCATTCACGAGACCCTTCACCCAGGCCTTTGCCGAATTTCTATTTAGGTGCTTTTTACATATTTAGGCAGCTGCTCTTCCAAACAGCGTCTGCTGCGTTCATGTGATCTGAGCACATCTGTGTTTTGTGTACATTGGTTTCCTTGAGTTTTATGAGTGTTTCGATTTGCAAGCCACTCTCAGCTGTGCACATATGCGGCATAGAAATGTAGTTTTGAAAGAGATAAAGAATAAATTGAGATCCGTGAGGCACAGATCTGAAATGACCAGAGCCTCAGTTTTCACCTGGTAAACTCTAGGAAACAGAACTCAAAATAGAATCAGCCTGGATTGGGTGTCGAGTGCCCTAGAAATGTGCGTGTGACGTCTTTCTCTGCAGGGTTCGGCAGTCTCGCACATAAATGGGATCCCTGTGCCTCTCTCATAGGAGCTGGGGAGCTTTCTCCAAAGCGGGATCGATGACACAATTAAGGTTACCTGCAGGCACCAGAGGTGTAGCGCAGAGAGGTCATTAGTGAAAAGGCATGGGAATAATTATTAGCAGCATAACGAGAAGCCCTGACAATACACCACCCTCAGGGTCTGAAAGGCAGCCAGGCTTAGAAAATAAGCTTGTACTTCCAGTACTCCTGCTGGAGCCAGGAGCAAAGGACACTTCAGAAACTCATTTTTCACCCCGGTTTGGAATATTTTGCATCATTAAGGAAAGCACTTTTAACCTTGCTAAACGGGAGGACTCTCTTTCTCTCGTTAGGGCCTGCCACATCCCAGGTTACATGTTTAGGGCAGGTCGCCAGAGACAAAAATCCGACAAGCGACCCAAGCAATTCCTTCTCCTTCACTGGAATAGCAACCGACCCGGCCCACAGTCCCAACCCACCCCCCTCCTCTCAGAAGCATTAAAAATGCAACTAACAAATAGCCAGCAACAGCGAAGCAGGAATAGGAGACAATCCGAGAAAAGCTTTCCATGTCGGATCAGAGGATCAGGTGCCAGCCCCAGCCAGGAAAGTACACAGAGGTAGATAAAATCCTCGGGGGAAAATAGCAGGAATGTTTCTGAAAGAAAATCCATCCAGGCTCCGTGCAAAGATCTCCAATTAATGTCCCGGCTGAGAGGAGAACCACAAGCAGGTCCTCTGCTCGTAATCATCACGTGTGGTGTTTTAAAGAGGGCAGAAAGGCTTCAGCCTCCACGACTGAATCAAACCAACCATTTCACTCCTGCTTCGTGCCAGAGCCTCAAACGTGCTGGACACTGCCAGACAAATGTTAAACAGAGCCAAGCAGAGGAGCGCAAATTCTCTCTCTTTAAAGACATTTGGTTAGAAAAATGCTTTCTTCTCATAAAGACTGGGACCATCCTTTCTGTAGGATTGCAGAGTAAAGCAGCCAGGCCATTACTCCCGGGGGTTGCTGCTGAGCCGCCATGTTTCCAGCACATTCATGAACTCAAAGTCCATCAGTGTTACTTGTGGACCTGTTCTCGATACGTGGGCCTGAACACCCGGCTCAGCAGCTCGCTTTCGTAAGGCCCAGGCCTCGTGTCCGGCGGACTCGCGCTGTTCTGCGGCCTCCATTCTCACACCAGCTTCACCCAAAGCAGTAGTAAGAGCGGGAAGTTGCTGATGTCTCTGAGGCAGAAGCAACCAAAGCAGTGGCCTTGCCTTCTGTATCTCAGCACTTCACCGTTTTCCCATCCGCCATGTTAGGGTCAGCTGACTTCATTTTCTCCTTGCCCGTTTTATGAGCATTTTTAGTGGCCACCTGCCCAGCTCTTCTTTAATACCGCAGGGATTGTGGCAGAAAATGGGTCAATTTGATCCATTCTCGGTTACAAGAAAACTTGATTTGACAAGAAAATTAAGAAAAAGAAAAACCCAAACCAGGGCATGGCACCCGGAGCTGCTCAGGCTCGCTGCATCACGTGAGCCTTACAAACTTCCTGTATCCATGTCAGGTTGAGAAATCATCCCGTTGGGATATTAGAGATTGCTGTTCTCACCTTTTCTGCTGTTCTGCTTTGAATTTGATGGAGATCTGGATGCCCAAGAAGACAGCTAATGCGGATTGGTCCTTTCAAAGATAACTAAACTGCAGTCCCATTAGACCAGAATTCGTAAAACTCTCTGGCACTGTTTGTTCTTTTCGGTAGTTTAGGAATATACTGAAGTTATGTGCCAAGACACCGGCTTCGTTCTGCCCAGAAAGAGCTTTTGGTAGTTCCCAGTATTTCAATGTGAGGCTTCAGAGGTGACAGGACAGGAAAGATTGTCTCCCGGGTGGGATACGGCAGCTAAGGGAATGTGAAGACCTGACTTTTATAACAACAAGGGGTCTGATAGTGCTTGAAGGCGGTGGATTAAGAATCTCCACCTCGTTTAGAGATCTGTTTACAGGCTCAATTACAATTTTCTGTTTAACTCTGTCTATTCAATTTTTAGATAAAACCCAACATTGCTTTCATTACTGTCTTTCTGGGCCCTCCCAGTACACTCACTCTTTTCCGTTTACATCCCACATGAACAACCTCCCCAACAGAGTTTGCCCTCTCCCCCCCCCCCCCCCCCCCCCCCCCCCCCCCCCGTGCCATAACACCCATATTACATAATAACCTCAGCTTTCCCGTCTCTTGCTCCCAGCACCCCATCTCAGAAAAGTAATATCATTCAGAACCAGGCTACGACCTCTATGCACTAATGCCTGGATATATTTATCCCACATCTTCATATAATCACACTTTTGCTTAGAGGTATCAAACCTTTCTAAATATTTTTCCATGGTTCATAGGTGGTGGATGGTGCATTATTTTTGGCAGCTTCAGTGTTAACCAATTTTGTAAGATTACTTTCTTTGCAAAGAGCATAGCCTTCCTACAGCATGTTCTAACATATCTGTTCTGTCAGATCATCAAAAACGAATGGTCCTGATTCTAATGGTCTGAGGACTCTTGTAATATTACAAACATAAATTTGGACCTTCTTCAGAATGTTGCAATATACTGACATGTCCAAAAATGATGCCCGAAAGAACTCTCTTCCATGTTACATTTAATACACAGGGCAATCTGCATGCTTTTCAGTTGGTCCATGCGTTTATAAAATCTAGTAGGAAATTTAAATTGGGTCTCCCGTAATAGCACATTAGACGTTAAGGATTTAAATAACGACCCTGAGTCTATCTCAATATCCAATTCCCCACTCCAGTCTCTTGCTCTAATTTCACAAGAATGTGGGCTTTCATGCTTCTTAAACAATTTATAAAAGTAAGAGATTGTATGTTGACTTGGGTCTTCTCGATTTTCAAACCTTGTAGCTGAAGCAGTGGCAATGACATAGTATAATGTCACGCCTGTAAAAACATGCTTATTGGTGATCCCATAAGTCCTTTGTATTATTTCAAAGAACATCATATTTCCATTTCAGCTAACATGGAAGAGACATCCAATAGTCCGTGAACGACCCTATCTCTAGGCCAGGTAAAAAATGTTCATTGCCAACCAGGGGTAAAAACTGTGAGATTTTATAATTTAAATGGAGCACTTTGTTAAACCATCTCCAGGCTCTTATTAGTGGTACAATCAGTATGCTCCCACACAAGTGAGCTGGGGCAAGAGCCTGGCACACTTGTAAAATGAAACAAGGATCTAAAGGTGCCAACAATTCCCCTTCCATCGACATTGGTGTATAATAACTTGATTGCATCAGCCATCAAACATGCCATCGTATAATACTTTAAGTTAGGAAGTCCCAGTTCTCTCTTTCCCCAGTCTCACAAAAGCACAGAAAAGTAACTCGAGGGACATGTGATTGCCAGAGATTTCTACTTTCACCAATTGGGCCCTATCAAGGTATATAGGGACCATCTGGAACATGTAGAGTTATTTCGGTAGCAATACTGTTTGAAAAGGCTAACTCTTCCCATCAAAAACAGTGCGCACCCTCTCCACTTCCACATACTGTAAACATGCTCTGCTCATTCACCGTATCCCTAAGTACCAATGGGTATTTCACATTCCACAATAACCGAATCTTTAACTGAGAAGGCTTCCAATTTATCCAGATTCAGATGTAGTCCTGCCAGAGACCCAAATCATGAGAATTCAGCTAAGAGAGCTGGGAGTAAATCTAGCAGAATATTATCTGCAAAGGCTTCAATTTAAAAAAAATGGAAGTCTCCTTCAATGCTATGGGTACCCCTTGGATTCTTTTAAGCAGATTTTAGTTTGTGTGTTTGTTATAATAAGCTGGCCAAACGGGAGGAAAAAGCTTAGTGTGTGCGTGCGTTTGTCTTTCCCTCCCTCCCACCCCTAGCTCATCCTTTGATTTATAGTCAGGAGACACTTTCACATTAAAATTCAATCAGCCTTTTATCTAAAACACTGGATTGCCCCTGGCCTTATTAAGAGTTTAATTATCCCGTTGCAGGTCATTACCAGATTAATAGTGAATGTACCAATACATTTAAAGGACTCTTATTTACACATCCCTACACCCTTAGCAATTTAGCAAACCTAAACTTAACTAAGAACTCAACAAAATTAAGATGAAGGCAGTAGTTCAGCAGCAAGAGGGGTGCCTTCCAGTCTTCTGCACTGAATGTCACATATGTATGATTTTTTACCCACCAGTGAGAAGTTGTACATGTGCACGCGATGCAAAGAGCTCCTGGCTCTCAGAGAACAAGTCCGATCTCTGGAGGCTAGAGTGGCAGGCCTGGAGGAGCTGAGGCAGACAGAGAGGTATATAGATGAGACCTTCAGGGACATAGAGGCCAAGTCCCAACTCCAGTCTAGCAGCCCTGGTGCTGCCTGGGAGGAGAAAGGTCTCCTGGTCAGATAGCATCAGCCTGATCCTGTAGCAAGGACCTGCTCTCCAGATTATGCATTGTTCTCTCTCACCGAGGATGTGTCTCCCAGAGCTGCTGCCCAGGATGGAAGGGTTAGGTTGACTGTCATAGTGTTGCGTGTGCCGGCTGCGGCCGGGTCCACTCACCCCTGTTTGCCTACTCCAGTTCCCGGTTCCTTCTCTCTTGCGGCCATGGGCATCTGCCTGTACTCCTGAGCTGTCTCCAGGACTCTGGCTTCTTTGCGGACTTCCCAGCTCTGTGGAGGGAGACGCCGCCATTTCTCGCCATGCTGCCTCCTAGGTGCGCATGTGCATGCATCTGTTCTACCTTTAAAGGGGCCACGGCGGGAAACCACCTCGTGGCCCCGGATGATGATTTCACGGGGTCCCGGTACTTAAGGCCGGGCCCAGCCAGTGCTTCCTTGCCTTGGCAACAGGTCCCCACGCTAGTCGTGTGCTTAGTTGCTCATTCCTGCATCTCGCCTGTTTTCCTGGTTCCCGGTTTGTTCCTGCTTTGTCTGACTATGTTACTGCTTGATACCTGGCTTGATCCCTGCTTCGTCTGACCACACTACTGACTGATACCTGGCTTGATCCTTGCTTCGTCTGACCACGCTATTGACTGATACCCGGCTTGATCCCTGCTTCGTCTGACCACTCTACTGACTAATACCTGGCTTGATCCCTGCTTCGTCTGACTACGTTACTGCTTGATACCCGGCTTGATCCCTACTTCGTCTGACTACATTACTGCTTGATACCCGGCTTGATCCCTGCTTCGTCTGACTACGTTACTGCTTGATACCTGGCTTGATCCCTGCTTCGTCTAACTACGTTACTGCTTGATACCCGGCTTGATCCCTACTTCGTCTGACTACGTTACTGCTTGATACCTGGCTTGATCCCTGCTTCGTCTGACCACCCTACTGACTGATACCTGGCTTGATCCCTGCTTCGTCTGACCACGCTACTGACTGATACCCGGCTTGATCCCTGCTTCGTCTGACCACTCTACTGACTAATACCTGGCTTGATCCCTGCTTCGTCTGACTACGTTACTGCTTGATACCCGGCTTGATCCCTGCTTCGTCTGACTACGTTACTGCTTGATACCCGGCTTGATCCCTACTTCGTCTGACTATGTTACTGCTTGATACCTGGCTTGATCCCTGCTTCATCTGACTACCTTACTGCTTGATACCTGGCTTGATCCCTGCTTCGTCTGACTACGTTACTGCTTGATACCCGGCTTGATCCCTGCTTCGTCTGACCACGCTACTGACTGATACCTGGCTTGATCCCTGCTTCTTCTGACCACGCTACTGACTGATACCTGGCTTGACCTCTGCTTCATCTGACCACGCTACTGACTGATACCTGGCTTGACCTCTGCTTCATCTGACCACACTACTGACTGATACCTGGCTTGACCTCTGCTTCATCTGACCACACTCTGCTTGATTCCTGGATTGACCTTTGCTTGGCCTGACCACCCTCGGACTGATTCCTGGTCTTGACCTGAGCCCATGTATCCGCTTCTCCTTGCTTGCCGCCTGTCCTGACCACAGCCTGGTCTTCGATGCCTCTGCTGAATCTATTCTGGACTTGGCCTCTCTGGCTTCAGCTGGCTTGTGCTCGGGCACCACCTGTCTTGCTGCCTGTTCCTCCTTGGTGCCTGGGTTTCTGGAACTCTGCCTCGTCTGGACTCGTTCTCCTATCCAAGTTATCGCTGCTGACCTCTGGCTGATTCCAAGAAGTCCTCGGACAGAAGCCCACCTAAGACCAGCCGGCCTTGGTACCCAAGGGCTCAACCTGTGGGGAACAAGGGCTGGTATTGGCGAAGCTCCAGCTGGGGACCCATAGGGCTTGCCCTGCAGGTAGCATCAACCCCACCTTGGGCCAAGGGTCTCCCTCCAGTGCAACACACAGTGGGTGATTCGATTATTAGGAATGTAGACAGCTGGGTGGCTGGTGGGCGTGAGGACTGCCTGGTAACTTGTCTGCCTGGTGCGAAGGTGGCGGACCTCACGCGCCACCTAGATAGGATTATAGACAGTGCTGGGGAGGAGCCGGCTGTCGTGGTACATGTGGGCACCAACGACATAGGAAAATGTGGGAGGGAGGTTCTGGATGTCAAACTTAGGCTCTTACAGGTAGACTTTAAAAGCGTTGCTTGCACAAGAACAGCCCCTTACACAAATCTGTGGTCTGCACACGAGCAACGTGAATTTTAAGAAGCCGTGAAGTACGCGGGGTGGAAAAGGGGCAGGGCATGGGAGTTCCTGGGTGGTGCGTAAGTCCAAAAAAGCTGAGCATGGCGTGAGAATCTGCCACTCTATATATCTCCTACTGTAAGAGGGGCACTTGCAACTCAGGGTGGGGCAGTGTTACAAAGGTCTACAGACCCCTGCACTCTAGGCAGATCAATGTAACACTCCCCCCCCCCCCCCTGAGATGAAAGTGCCCCTCTTACAGTGGGAGATATATAGAGTGTCAGATTCTCTCTCTAACAGATTGTTCCACTTGTGGATGCATTAATTCAGTGGAACAGATTGTTCCACTGAATTAATTAATGCATCCACAAGTGGAATTAATGCATCCACAAGTGGAACAGATTGTTCCACTTGTGGATGCATTAATTCTTTAGCCCATGCATTACTCATAACCAGGCACATAAACTTTGGTCCCTGATACCTGTATATCCCAAATTAACACATCATTTATTCTTAGTTATTCTCTACATGTTTCACTTATCATAACGAGTTACTGTTGTCTTTACATATATATTTTATACTATTCTATTTATTATTTATTTTATTTCAAGTTAGTTATTTACACCATTATCTATTTTATTACATGTTATTTACTATATAGATTCTCATCATTTGATGAGTCACTGTTGTTTATTTAATATTTATTCTCATGTTCTGAAACTCCGTTTATTGTAACGCCTCACCGCGATTCTTTTGTTTTATGTAAACCGACCTGATTTGATATTTGTATCGAGAACGTCGGTATATAAAAATGCTAAATAAATAAATAACAGATTCTGTCTGTCTGTCTCTCTCCTCCAGTGTTCAGGACTCCTCTGGCTCAAAACCCCCAGACTTGTGCCTAATGAAGTCCAGTAGTAAAGTTAGACGGGTATCCTGGCACCCATTGCATTGTTCAGCACTCTTACTGATTACCCCCTCTGGAATGCCCTGTGCCTCTTTTCTGCCTCCATACCTGCCTCCAGCTGTGTATGCGGGCACTTCCCAGCTTCTTAACATTTGTGATGCTCACACCTGCTCCACATGCGCATGTAGGAGCAATGCTTATAAAATCTACCTGTAAGGCATTATTTATCAAGCTTCGGACCTGTCTGCTTACTGCCCACCCTTGTTAACCTTGGTTCCATCTAAAAAGTCACTTCTGGCAACACCACTGCGAGTCTTAGCATGTGATGCCTCTATTTCTACAATTTTTGTTTTATGCGCAAAGTTACCAAATTTTGCTATTATCAGTTTGGTGCCCCGGGCGGCCTTGACACCTAAAAATGTGCTCATTCAGTTCAGAGAACATCAACCTGCTCAGTCAGCTTCAAAGCTCATGGCAGCCATTCTCCAGGTACCTTAGCAATTTCCCTTTCTGTTGTACTTTCTGGCAGTTCGAAAAGCACAGATTACTCCTCCTCTCTCTATTCTCAACTTCCTCGGATTTTGTGGCCTACTTAATTTTTGTAACAAAGTAAGCTCCATTTCCAATGAGGCCACTCGATCTTTCACCCCGGACACCCATGTATCAGGCTCGCATTGTCCATGAGGATGGAGTGCATCTCCCCAATTCTAATCAGAGCCTTTTCAAATCTTGCTTCAAAAGCCGATAGCACTGTACTTATTGCTTCTGCTGCCTGTGCCTCCAGCGTTCTCAGAGAGGGAATATTATTTACTGCGTTGTCTGCAGGCCACACTTTCTCTCATCCCTGCAAGGCACTTTGGTAGTCATTATCCTCCTTGATCTTTATATTGCTTTATTATCCAAATTAGAGGTCACACCAGGCAGCGCTAGGCTCTCCAAAAAACTCACATAAATAAGATTAAAAAGGCCTATTTAATCAAAATCAGGAGTGTGGCGTCCCGGAGCAAGCTGGAAACACATTTTGTACTAATATCACTCCTCCCCTCCCCCCCAACCATTAGGTTTTCTTTCTCTGCGTTGTTTATTTTTGTTAGACTTTGGAGATTAGAAAAGGGGGTGCTACAGAAGATTTATGTAATACATTCTGGGAAAGGTATTTGTCGATGAGATGAGTAATTGAGTTTTTTATTTTAATGGTGTATGTTATTAGATGTGTTGTAAAATGCTTTATTATTTATAAATTGCATTGGGTTGATTGTAGAAAAGGTGACAGAGAAATTGATGGGGCATAGAGAACCCTCATAGCCATGTCCCTGACGTGAAGATAACATTTTCCTGTTGGTGTACGGAATTAAAGGTCAACAAACAAAACTGTAGGTGAGACCTTGTTATTGGACCAAATACATCTCCGACAAGCTTTTGCGAGCTATCCTAGGTCACACCTGTTGGTGTGAAGCAATTGCATGGCAAGTTGGATTTTAGATGTTGTAGAATGATGCTTGATTTTTTTTGTGACATCACTTTATGACTCTGAGACCCTAATGGTGGTGTCCATCGATATATCTAGTGTGTGTTCTTTGAAGTTTTACGAAAAACTGCAGCATCCCTCAACAATGTTCTTTTTGCAAAATATTTTCAGGACACCATCAATATATTCATCCGAACAATTGGTTTCTGCTCCTGTGTTTGTGAATACATTACTGAGTCTTCTAAACATCTTCTCCTGCCAAGATCTTATCTTCACAGATGGGAGAGCCCTGATGAATCTGAATGTTGCTAAACATCCAAATTCTCATCGCTGGCAAATTCCAACTTGCTCCATCCCTGCTAAATCTGTCCTATTTCAGTTCATTTTTTCATTACAAAACAAAACAGAAACTGTGGGGGTTTAATATTCCCAGGGTTTATTTGGCCAAGTGCGAGACTCACCCCTAGATTCATCTTTCTGCTATATTTACAGCAGAATGATGAGTCGTGAAATAAAAAGGGGGTGGGGAGATGATAGCGGGCAGCCGGCCGCATCGTGGGGGGTGTGGTGTGGCCCGCGGTGGTGGTGCAGCCGCACCGCACGCCATCACCTCCATGGCGCCACGGGAGAAGGTGCAGTTATTTCCCGCAATGCCGCCAGGAGTTAACTCCGCCCAAACCCCGCCCGGACTCCTCCCCTTCCCCTAATTTGAATAATACCGCCGCGATCCCGGCACATCGCAGAATAAAGAATGACCCTGTTAGCTGGTTAAAGCCCAAGTTGTAGCTTTCCCGCCATTCTGGACGGCTCCAATGTATCCGGCTACTGTTAGGCTGGATATGGCTGGATAAAGTGGAGATATTCTGGGGCAGACTTATCCAACCATCTCCAACACTGGGAGTTAGATAAATTATCTCATGATGGAGAGCAGTCCTAAAGGTAGCCAGATAGGTTTATGCAACTCCTTAGGGCTTTGTCTGGCTGTGTTCAGAGGCCCATCTAATAATCATCTGCATATCCATGATGATAATTTATTTGTCCACTTGATCTGGAATGAGGGTTCATGGGATGAGGGCGACTCAGAGTAATTTAAGGAAATCTTTCTATATGGAGAGGGTCAGGGAACAGCCTTTCCATGGAGGCGGTGGAGACAAGGTCCGTATCTGAATTCGGGAAAGCAGGGGATAGGCACAGAGGATTGCGAGGTAGGGATTGTAGAGCTGGGCAGTTGGTGTGGATGGACAGATTGTATACGCCATTGGGTCTATTTCTGCCATCGTGTTTCTGTGTCCCTGGGAATAGTGAGTTGACGTTCCTTAGTGAATTTGAAAAGATCTGGTTTTAGGGATACTGAATTCAGACCGTTTTCTAGAACTGGCTCTAGAGCTTGTTGGATTTCTCCTGGAACTTATCTCTTTTCTTGCAGGCCCTCTTGTCCCTGTCAAGGCAAACAGGAGCAGCCCTGGGCACAATTGCTGGAAGGCTGCAGAGATGTGCCAGCCTGTGAGAAAAGCTGCCAGCCAGAGAATCTGCTGCTGCTGTACTGAGAAACAGTTTACAAAGGGGCGGCTGAAGAGAACCTGCAGCCTGAGGCGAGGGATGAGATGGCGGCGCTCCCCCAGCCCCTCCAGGGAACAGCACAGCTCAGATCATCAAGGGGGGAGTCTCTGTGCAGCCTGGGCCTTTTAGTGACTTGTAATGCTTCAGAAGGGGAGAAAGCAGGGGGTCGGATTCCCAGACGATGTTTCCAGGAAGCTTGCAAACCCCCCCCCACTCCCAGGAACCCTCAGATCTGCCTCCCACCTTTCCCCAGCGTTTTCCTCCCTGGAGAAGTGGGAGATGGGTGAATGGTGGGGGTCTGTGCGTGGCGCGCTCTCTCTGAGCCGTTGCAAGGGTATAAGGCAGACCAGGCCCTGTACAGCCTTGTGCCCTCACCACCCACAATTACAAGTTCTGCATTTATAGTAACTAATTTTAGATGAAAAAGGCTCTCAAAATACAGTCTTCTGAGGTAAAGATATCACAGCAACATCTATATTATTTGTACATGCATTGCTGTGTGCCAGCCAGAAAACCCTGCAAAAGAGAAAGACACACTTGGAATGCATATGGCATTAGGCTATTGTGATGCATGTTGGATGTGGGCTTTGCCTCAGAAAGCCAGGAGTAAACTGAATTACAGTTACGATATAGTAAGCCTTCCATACTAAAAAAACCCCCAAAAAACCACCTTTAATTCAAAAAGTAAAACCTTATCTATGAAAAAGCAACACTGCAAATATTACAGCAAGCCCTAAACACCAATACACTTCCTATTAGGAAAACAGAATAAGCCAAGCTGCTACAGATCCCTGCACAAACTTCACACTAGCAGGATGCCTCACCTCAGTCACACATTTATTTATTTGTCTATTTATTTATTTACTTAGAAACTTTATAGTCCACTAATACGAAAATCTTAGTGGATAACAATAAACATACATAATAAAATCAGCATAATGCAAAATAATCAACAAAATATCTAAAAGTACAGAACAGAAACAAATTAAATATTACAAAAAATAACAAAGGCAGATTCCAAATAGTAGGTAAAGCAGCACAGAAACCCACAAAAATTCTGCAATGAATTTACCAAACACGTACATGGAGAACACAGATAGACCCAGATAGATATAGAATAAAGAGATCATAAAGCATGAACAAACATGTGGACAAAAACTGAACTGAAAGCACAATAAGGCTGACTATATGCAGTGCAACAATGGCAAAATAGAAATACCATTCCTCATAAAACATCAAACAAACAAAATAAAAAAATATAAAACAATCATAATAGTAAAACCATATTAATAAAAAGAATAAATGTTTCAAAACAGCTGATGAATAGAACATCCAGTAATTAAATCTCATATACAAATTATAGAAAAATTTCCCAAACACCAATAAAATATTTCAAACTAGCAAACACATTAAATAGCACCCAATAATTAAAACTTAGTAAGAATAAAAAAAATTCCTGCTTTCCATACCTGGGAACTTTAGATTTCTGGTCACCCTGAGATTTCTGTGGATTAGTGTGGGGGGATCAGGGGAGAGCGAGGGAACTTTTTCCTTCCTCTCTCTCATACAAGTTCTTTGATGCTCATACATGCGCTCACATAACCTTGATGCTCTCTCATACATTCACATGCCCTTATCCACACACCTGCTCTCACACTTGCTCTTTTACACACACACACACACACACACACACACACACACACACACACACACACACATGCTCTCACACTTGCTGTTTCACACACACAACATGTCCTGTCATACATACACATGCTCTCAGGCACACGCACACAGATGCTCTCACATACCTATACATACACTTGCTTTCACCCATACACATTGATGCTCACACACACACACACAGATGCTCTCACACTTGCTGTTTCACACACACAACACGTCCTGTCATACATACACATGCTCTCAGGCACACGCACAGATGCTCTCTCTCATACACACACAGATGCTCTCACACAGGCACATGCTCTCACACACACACACACAGATGCTCTCACACTTGCTGTTTCACACACACAACACGTCCTGTCATACATACACATGCTCTCAGGCACACACACAGATGCTCTCTCTCATACACACACAGATGCTCTCACACAGGCACATGCTCTCATACACACACACACAGATGCTCTCACACTTGCTGTTTCACACACACAATATGTCCTGTCATACAAACACATGCTCTCAGGCACACGCACAGATACTCTCACGTACATATACATACACTTGCTTTCACCCATACACATTGATGCTCACACACACACATACACACAGATGCTCTCACACTTGCTGTTTCACACGCACAACACGTCCTGTCATACAAACACATGCTCTCAGGCACACGCACAGATGCTCTCACATACATATACATACACTTGCTTTCACCCATACTCATTGATGCTCTCTCTCACACACACACACACACACACACACACACACACACACACAGATGCTCTCACACTTGCTGTTTCACACGCACAATACGTCCTGTCATACAAACACATGCTCTCAGGCACACACACAGATGCTCTCACATACATATACATACACTTGCTTTCACCCATACACATTGATGCTCACACACACACACACACACACACACATGCTCTCACACTTGCTGTTTCGCACACACAACACGTCCTGCCATACATACACATGCTCTCAGGCACACGCATAGATGCTCTCTCTCATACACACACAGATGCTCTCACACAGGCACATGCACTCATACACACACACACACACACAGAGATGCTCTCACACTTGCTGTTTCGCACACACAACACGTCCTGTCATACATTTATTTTTATTTTATTTATTTAAATTCTTTTACTATACAGATACTCAAGACCAGGTCTTATCGTACCGGTTTACAATAGAACAGGGGGAAACCAATTAACATCTAGGTAGAAGGTAAAGTTACATTAAACAGGGAGCGTAAACATGGAAGATGGAAGACAGGACAGATTTTAAACTATAACAACTGGAGAGTGATAAATATAATCAACAAAAAACAATATATTAGTGAGACATAAACAGAGATTTATCCTAGGCGATAATTAACATGGTATGTCCAGTGGGAAGAGGAGGGGTGGGGAGGTGAGCACTGGGGGGGGGGGGGGGGTTGGTGTCATGGCAGGAACAGGGAAACGGGGAGGGGGGGGAGGGATTAGGAGAGGTCGAAGGGTGAGAGTCAGTGTTGGTTGAAAGAGGTTCCTTCAACGGTAGGCTTGTGCGAACAGCCAGGTTTTCAGTTTCTTTCTGAAGGCGAGATGGCATTGTTCCTGGCGTATGTCTTGGGAAAGCGAATTCCAATGGAGCGGACCTGCTGTCAAAAGTGCTCGCTTGTGAATAGAGTTGTGGACCGAGGATTTGTTGGGGGGGGGGGCCTTGAGCGAACCTTTGTAGGTGGTTCTGATCGGCCTTGCGGAAGTATGTAATTCGAGAGGGATGGTGAGTTGGAGTGTGGATTGCTGGTAGACGGATTTGTGGATGATAGTGAGAGCCTTGAAAAGTATTCTATATTGGATGGGTAACCAGTGTAAGATTTTTAGGATTGGTGTGATATGGTCCTTACGACGTGTGTTTGTAAGGATCCTGGCCGCTGTGTTTTGCAGCATCTGTAGAGATTTGGTAGAAGAGGCGGGGAGACCGAGTAGTAGAGTGTTACAATAGTCAATTTTTGAAAACAGTATGGCTTGAAGCACTGAACGGAAATCCTGGAAGTGTAAGAGCGGTCTTAGTTGCTTCAGGACCTGTAGCTTGAAGAAGCATTCTTTGGTTGTAGCGTTAATGAACTTTTTTAAATTCATTCTAGAGTCAAGGGTGGCCCCAAGGTCTCTGACCTGGCTTGCTAGTGGGATAATTGCATTATTGGCGAAGGGGTTGTTATCGCTAGGGGAGATAACCAGGAGTTCCGTTTTGGACGTATTTAGGACCAGGTTGAGACTCGAGAGAAGAAGGTTGATGGCGTGTAAGCAGTTGTTCCAAAAATTTAGAGTAGAGGAGATGGGGTCCAAGATGGGGATTATGATTTGCACATCGTCCGCGTAAATAAAATGGGTGAGGTTGAGGCTATTGAGTAGCTGGCATAAAGGGAGTAGATATATATTGAACAGGGTAGGGGAAAGTGAAGAACCTTGTGGTACTCCTTGTTTTGAAGGAATGGGGTGGGATTCTTTGTCGTTTATTTTAACTTTGTAGTGCCTGTTGTTCAGAAAGGATTTAAACCAGAGCAGTGCAGAGCCAGAGATGCCTATTTCCATTAGATGGTTGATGAGGATGGAATGATTTACCGTGTCGAACGCCGCGGAAATATCGAGTAGGGCTAGAAGGTATGATTGTCCCTTGTCAAGGCCCATCAGGATGTTGTCCGTTAAAGAAAGGAGGGATTCTGTGTTTAGGCGTTTCCTGAATACGAATTGAGAAGGGTATAGAATATTGTGAGAGTCAAGGTAGTCTGTGAGTCGGATGTTGACAAGCTTTTCCATTAGTTTAGCTATAAAAGGTAGGTTTGCGATGGGACGGAAATTTACAGGGTTGGTTGGGTCCAGGTTGGGTTTTTTTTAGTAAGGGTTTCAGCGAAGCAATTTTTAAAGAGTCAGGGACAGATCCTTGATTGAGGGAGCAATTTATGATGTCTGCCAGAGGTTTAGCAATGGTGTTAGGAATGGTGAGAAGGAGTTTGGTCGGTATTTGGTCCAATGGGTGTGAAGAGGGTTTCATTTTCTTGATTATTGATTCTATTTCCAGGAATGATGTAGGTTCAAGAGATTCTAGTGTCTGTTTGTGGATAGTTGGTGAAGGATTTTGGCTTGGAGGTTGTGAGGGGATTGATGAAGTGTTGGATGTTGCCAGGGGGGCAAGTAGGTTTTTGATTTTGTTGTCAAAGAATATTGCCAACTCTGTAGATTTGTTTTGGGCTTCTTCTGAGAAGGTAGGGGGAATGGGGGTGGTAAGAGCTGCCACATATGAGAACAGAGTTCTCATATGTGGCAGCCCTTACCTTACCATACATACACATTCTCAGGCACGCACACACACATGCTCTCACACTTGCTGTTTCACACACACAACACGTCCTGTCATACATACACATGCTCTCAGGCACACGCATAGATGCTCTCTCTCATACACACACAGATGCTCTCACACAGGCACATGCTCTCATACACACACATGCTCTCACACTTGCTGTTTCGCACACACAACACGTCCTGTCATACATACACATGCTCTCAGGCACATGCACAGATACTCTCTCTCATACACACACAGATGCTCTCACACAGGCACATGCTCTCATATACACACACACGCACACAGATGCTCTCACATACCTATATACATACACTTGCTTTCACCCATACACATTGATGCTCACACACATGCACACACACACACAGATGCTCTCACACTTGCTGTTTCACACACACAACATGTCCTGTCATACATACACATGCTCTCAGGCACACACATAGATGCTCTCTCTCATACACACACAGATGCTCTCACACAGGCACATGCTCTCATATACACACACACACACAGATGCTCTCACACTTGCTGTTTCGCACACACAACACATCCTGTCATACATACACATGCTCTCAGGCACACGCACACAGATGCTCTCTCTCACGCAGCCCATGCTCTATCACCATCCATCAGGCTCAGTCTCCCATTTCTGTTGTGCTGGTGAGAGGGATGAGCTCAGCAGGCAGACGGGGGCCTCTTCTTTCCTCCTGCCCTTTCTAGCTCCGTGAGAACTTGCCTCCACTCTAGGGTTGCCAACTTTCCAGACGTTTTCTGGATTGTACAGGTTTTTGGGGCACTGTCCTGAAAAAAGGAGGAGACTAAAATGTTTGGAAATGTCCAGCTCTTTAGCCCTCATGCTGCAGGATAACGTCTGATCCTCCCCTTCAGTTATACAATATAGTTGGGGTACTTCATTTTCAATTTTCATTTTATTTTTCTGGGGAATTTATCAGTGTTTATTACAGCAAACAAATAGGGTCATTTATCAAAATGCTATAAGGCGTTTTCGCACACGATAGCAGCGTAATGTGTGGGGTGATGCAAATCTGAAAAAGAGGAGGAGTGGGCTTGCTGTTTTGGAAAGCCCTGTTGCATGGCTTTAGCTACCCCGTTCTCAGCAGTGCTAAGAGAGAGAGCGAGAGACTAACACTTGCCAGGTATTTACATCTCTATGGGAGGCCCACCTAGTAACTCGGGAAGTCTGAGGACCAGTGGTCATGACAGGAAGCTCTGAAGGGGCAGACTCAGGAATAACACAGGAAATTATTTATTCACGGAAAGGATGGTGGAAGCATGGAAGAACCTCCCAGTGCAGGCCACAGAGGCACAAACAGTAACAATTACAGAAAGCACGGGATCAGTCATTGCCAAGAAGTGAGGGAAAAGCCAGAGATCACCTGGGGTCTAAGACACTGTGGCAGAAAGTAATTGAGCAAACTAGATTGCTCCTTATCTGCTATCAAATTACAGGTTTCTGTTGTTTTGTAATGGTGGAGAGTGGTAATAAAAGTCGCATGTGCGTAAATCCCATCAGTGATGATCAGAGCCGGTGAATGGAACCATGGGTGAAAAACAACCCTTATCAACCGATGGCGTCCCCGTCCCCCCCAGTCATCTCTTCAGCTGCCATGGGACGGGATCTGCCGCAGTCTTTAATCACGGCCAGATTGGCCTATCTTCAGCCACGGCAGGGTGGAATACACCACAGCCAGGTTGGGCCTATCTTCAGCCACGGCGGGGTGGAATACGCCACAGCCAGGTTGGGTGTGTCTTCAGCTACGGTGGGGTGGGATACGCCACAGCCAGGTTGGGTGTGTCTTCAGCCAAGGTGGGGTAGAATACGCCACAGCCAGGTTGGGTGTGTCTTCAGCTATGGCGGGGTGGAATACACCACAGCCAGGTTGGGTGTGTCTTCAGCCACGGCGGGGTAGAATACGCCACAGCCAGGTTGGGTGTGTCTTCAGCTACGGCGGGGTGGAATACGCCACAGCCAGGTTGGGTGTGTCTTCAGCCACGGCGGGGTAGAATACGCCAGAGCCAGGTTGGGTGTGTCTTCAGCTACGGCGGGGTGGAATACGCCACAGCCAGGTTGGGTGTGTCTTCAGCCACGGCAGGGTGGAATATGCCACAGCCAGGTTGGGTGTGTCTTCAGCCACGGCGGGGTGGAATACGCCACAGCCAGGTTGGGTGTGTCTTCAGCCACGGCGGGGTGGAATATGCCACAGCCAGGTTGGGTGTGTCTTCAGCCACGGCGGGGTGGAATATGCCACAGCCAGGTTGGGTGTGTCTTCAGCCACGGCGGGGTGGAATATGCCACAGCCAGGTTGGGTGTGTCTTCAGCCATGGCGGGGTGGAATATGCCACAGCCAGGTTGGGTGTGTCTTCAGCCATGGCGGGGTGGAATATGCCACAGCCAGGTTGGGTGTGTCTTTGGCCGCAGTGGGATGGGATCCACTATGGCCATGCAATTCCTCTCTTTCACCATGGCAGGATGGGATCTGCTGTGACCATGCTGGGCCTCTCCTCCTCTGTCCCCAAGGTGCTCAGGGCACCCCCTCAGCTGATGGCACCGTGGGCAACCGGCTCACCCACCCCAAAAACCGGCCCTAGTGAAGATATTAAACAACTTCTCCAAATGTTCGGAAATTTGATGGTTAAACGTTGGCGACCTTACTCCATTGGTCTACGATGCCGTGAGCCTCCTTCACAATTACCTGGGGATTTTCCTCCACCCCAGTCCACCTAGCCCAACCGCTGCATTAACGGTCCTAGGTCATATATGCATCCTTTGGCCAGTAGGCGCCAGTATTAAGCAATGTCTAAGACCTCCTCCCCCTCCCCCAGGCTTCTCTACTGCACCCCCAGCTGTCATAAGAACATAAGAACATAAGAAAATGCCATACTGGGTCAGACCAAGGGTCCATCAAGCCCAGCATCCTGTTTCCAACAGTGGCCAATCCAGGCCATAAGAACCTGGCAAGGTAGCAGGGTAGAGGTGGAGAAAGGGGAGGGCTCATATACTGTTTCCATCACTTGAGATTTATTGTCTTCAACTGACTTGGAATCTACTAAATCCCAAGGCTGTGCCAGGCAGCTAAATTGTTCTGTTTTGAAAAAATATCAACCATAAATCTGTTTTAGGTATAGAATGCCAGCATTGTTTTTTGCCTACAGAGAAAAACGGTTAACAAATATTGTAGTCATCTAATGCCAGTGGTTAGTTTCACTATAATGAAGTGCTCCTAAATCTTAAAGTCTAAAGAATAAATCTCTTTGTGCAGCAGGCTTCATGAAACATTAAAGAGAAGGGAAGGTGAGCTGGAAGGCAGGCAGGCGGATTGGCTCCTGCTGATTATTACAGTCTCTTGCATTCCCTATGCAGACCAGAGACTGCACAGCAGCAGACGACGTCTTCCCTAACCCACAGCTCGTCTGCAGGCTCTGATCCGTGTTCTGAAGACGCAGAGTAACATTAGACTTATCTGCGGCTCTGCAGGCACGGGCTCAGTCGCTGATTTAGAGTTACTGCCCGTCTCTTCCACTCCCATAGCCTCTGCCGGTGGCACAGGGACCCCACTGCTACCCAGCTTGGCTCTCCTGTTAGAACATAAGAACATAAGAACTTGCCATGCTGGGTCAGACCCAGGGTCCATCAAGCCCAGCATCCTGTCTCCAACAGTGGCCAATCCAGGCCATAAGAACCTGGCAAGTACCCAAACATTAGATAGATCACAAACTACTATTGCTTATTAATTACCTTGATAGCAGTTTATAGATTTATCCTCTAGGAACTTAAACCCGGTTACACTAACTGCTGTAACCAGTGCCACATCCTTGGCAATGAATTCCAGAGCTTAACTATTTGGGTTATTTGTGTTATATAAAGTTTAAGTCTTTTACTTCTTTTAAATTGTATACTTTTTATTTCTATTTTATTTTTGAAATATGAATATTAATTCATTTTTAGTATATAAGAAGTTCTTAACTTTTATTGCTTAATTTATTACATTTTATTTACTTTGTGATTGTAATTTTCTCTATTGATCTTTTATAACACTGATATCTGTGTTATAAATCATTGAATTATTTGTAAACCGATGTGTCGGTATTTCCAACACCAGTATATAAAAAACTTAATAAATAATAAAATAAAATAATAAAATGTGCTGAGTAAAAAATAATTTTCTCCGATTAGTTTTAAATGTGCTACTTGCTAACTTCATGGAGTGCCCCCTAGTCCTTCTATTATCCGAAAGAGTAAATAACCAATTCACATCTACCCGTTCTAGATCTCTCATGATTTTAAACACCTCTATCATATCCCCCCTCAGTCGTCTCTTCTCCAAGCTGAAAAGTCCTAACCTCTTTAGTCTTTCCTCATAGGGGAGCTGTTCCATTCCCCTTATCATTTTGGTTGCCCTTCTCTGTACCTTCTCCATCACAATTATATCTTTTTTGAGATGCGGCGACCAGAATTGTACACAGTATTCAAGGTGCGGTCTCACCATGGAGCGATACAGAGGCATTATGACATTTTCCGTTTTATTCACCATTCCCTTCCTAATAATTCCCAACATTCTGTTTCCTTTTTTGACTGCCGCAGCACACTGTACCGACGATTTCAATGTGAAATCCACTATGACACCTAGATCTCTTTCCTGGGTGGGAGGAGGGCAAGAGTGTTGCTTCCTTTTGGGAGCCTCCTAGGTGATCTCAAGATGCATTTTTTCCCTCCTGGCTCTGGAGGGCCCTGGGGGCCAAACTAATCATATCCTGGACTCTGGCCAGCAGGTGTCCCTGAGATTAATTCAGATTCAAGAAGGTTTATTGGCATAACAACAGGTACACGTGCTGCCAAAGTAATCTCCATGCATGTATAAGGTGGGTACAAAAATAAAACAAGGAGATGAGCGTTGCCTCTGGACGGATCGGCAGGATCCCACATCGCTGCTGTCTCTCCTCGTTCCCCCAGGATGATGCAGGGATCTTCTGATCACTGTGACTCTCTCCTTGAGCTCTGATGGCGTCTGGGACTCGCTGAAGCCAGGATCAATGGATTGCGATGGTAAGGAGCCAGGACACTGGGGAATGAAGGAGAGAGGAACGCACGGCACCACCTATGCCTCAGCTCCCCGCACGCACTGCTTCCTGTGTCCGCTTCAGGCATGGACCCCTGGAAGAGCTGTGGGAGGGAAATCCCAGGCCCAAGGCAGGAGGGGCACTGATCTGTGCACACCTTTCTGATTGATTTTACCTTTTTCAGGGCCAAGATTCTTTGCTTTGGATCCTCGCTTTTTCACATTTCTTTTCCTCGCTTCTTGATTGCTTAATTGCTTTTTCTCGTTTGATTCACGGAGCCTGACAGAGGCCGTGCCCACGTGGCAAACTTCTGGGAGACGGTCAGGAGGCTCATCCATCTCTCACCACGCGTGAGAAACAGCCCCAGCCGCGCCACTTCTCCTCTCCTCTGTCCTTTCAAAGCTGCCGGCCTTCCCGCCCGCCCTGCCTAATGCTTCTGCCAGCCCTGAAGTGGCACCCAGAAGCTGCATAAACCCATCCAGTGTCCACCAGCAGGGCCCGCACCCTAAGCAGACCTCACAGCTGTGCATCCCCTTCACCCTCTCCACTGACTATTTCAAATTAAACTTTTATTATAACAGATTTTACTTGAAAAAGGACAACATACAGTCTGAGGTAAGAATATCACTTACAATAAAATGTACATTATATTTACTAAGGAGGGGCAATTGTTTTTCCCGAATTAGGCAATTTCAATGAAATTCAATGAAATTGCCTAATTTGGAATGGTTTGGGAGAACCGAAAAATGATTGAATTTTTTTCCGAAATTTCAGAAAAAATTCATTTTGGAGTTAGTGGGCGCGCTAACTCCCCGATAATACACATTAATGTGGCAGAGTTAGCGTGCACTAACCTGAAAACCAGGGACCCCGAAACAAAAACCCCCAAACCGCGGGAAAAACGAAATTCCCGGGGGAGGGCCACCGAAACGAAGCCCGACACGAAATTCTAACCCAAAGCACATCTCTAATATTTACATGCATTCTGAGGTGCCAACCAGAAAATCCTGCAAATAAGCAAAAAAGACCCTTGGTACTCGTATGGTATTAAGCTTAATGTTACATGGGTTGGGTTTGGGCTTAGCACAAAGCCATGTGTAAATGGAATTGCACTATAATAAACCTCCCATACCAAAACAGCACTAACTGGCAGCACTCAAACAGTAACAACTCTACCTGTGAAAAGGCAACCTTGCAAATGTTACACCAGGCCCTAAAACACCAATACCCCTCCCATTAGGAAAACAGCACAAGCCCTACACAGAAACTACATGCCAGCAGAATCTCTCACCTCAGATACACAAACAGAACAGAGCCAGACCCTCATCAAATACAGAATAAAGATACCATAAAACAGAAACAGAAACATGCAGACAAAAACCGAACAGGAAACCACAACCAGGCAGACCCTGTATGCAGCGCAACAGTTGGCAACCCCTGCTCCAGCCAGCCATAAGCCATGTCAGCAAACGTGCCAAACTGTCTGTGCCCATTCCAGTGTGTACCAGAAAACATTTCATTTTATTCTCTTGTCCAATAAAGATAAAAACAGTCCTACACGTACACCAAGTGCCTGAGAATATAGTCTTGTTAAAAACAATAGAAGCAAAGAAATGGTATCCTCTCTTCTGGTAGGTTATGTAGACAGCAGAGAGGTCTGGAAGAGGGTGGTGCAGCTGGAGGGGCACAAATTCTGCACAGTCTGGGGAGGGGGAGAGGAAATGTTAATGAAGATCTCACTGCTAAAAGGGAAGAGAGAGAACTGAAGACTAGTGACTGAATGCAACCCAAAGAGAAGCAGTGGAATCTGCACGATTCACCTCGCAGTTTGCATAATGAATGCCTTTCTGTGCATGAGAATCTGCATTGGGTCCCAAACATTTTGTTGTAAGGAGTCATAATAACTGTGCTTATAGTTATCAGGAAGCTGCATATTTCAGGGTATAGTGCGAGAGTTTCTTCTCCTGGCACTGCAGGAACAAGGGGGTCATCTTTGGTACCCTCGTGGATCAGAATCAGCCCATGGCCACCGCTCCTCACTGCACAGTCCTGGAGGAGCAGGAAGGGTCAGTGCTGCCTCCTACTCCATGGCTCCTGAGGGCCCCCATCCATCCCATCACACATAGTTCACATTGCTACTGTAACAGACTGGAGGATTTGCAAAGCTTTCTGCTTGCAAACGTTCCCCATCTGCCGCTGGAGCCTTGGCTAGCTGAATGACTGGCAGCCACAGGAGAGAATCTCCTACAGTCCGTTTCAGGCTGCTGTGCAATGCATTAGTCGCTGGGATACAGCTTTGCATCTGTGTGATTTTGTTCACCAAGCGAGAGTGAGCAAGGACAGCCAGACAGGGCCTCCTGATACCAACTCATTTCCCTTCCCTCTGCTTTACATCATCTCCCTCTTCCCTGAACAGGAATGAGGTAGGAAAAAAAAGAGAGAGAACAGACTGTTCTAGGCTGCTTTTAACCTACATAAGAAGTGCCGGGCTGGGTCAGACTAAGGACCATTCAACCCAGCATCCTGTCTCCCACAGTGACCAAGCCAAGTCACAAGTATCTGGCAGATCCCATAAAATAGATCTATCTCCTGTTACTCAATGGCTTTCTTTAGTTCATCTGGCTAAGAATATGTTATGGACTTTTCCTATATATATATATATATATATATATATATATATATATATATATATATAACATGAAGGAATCACATGTATTTCAAAAAGAATTTTGAAAAAACTTTAACAAGTAGATACTAAATTTTAATTATTACTACAGATAACACTTACTGCCATACAAAAATACAATGTCCCTTTTATAAAACATGACATATAAATACCCTTTTTGTAACATATGGCATCTGGTGAAATATCTACCAAACCTGCAACTCTCATTCATACCACCAAATTCTTGCCCACTATTGCCTCTAAAGATCTTCATTCATTCAATACAGCTTGTGATTACAATGTATGCAATACAAACCAGAATTACAGTGTAGCATTACATCTAAACCTTGATACCCATGCTGTGTGAACAGACAAATATATCAATCACACTTAAACATTACAATGTAACATCTAATCCAAACACTAAAACAGACATTGTGTAAGCAGACTGGTCTGTCTTAAGAAACCTAATCTACAGAATGAAAGGCTGTTAGAGTTTTGCAAAAAATGCTCAACTTCTATATAACAGAACAAATATGTCTCTAACACCAATTAAAGTTCTAAAGTGGTCCCGACAAAGTAGGATCCCCTCTGTTTCACCTGATATAGGCTTCCTCAGGGGATGTATATAGCAATCATGGATTCCAAATGGTAATAGAAGACTTGGAGTATAAATTATGTTGCTTTCCTGTAGGTTCTTAAGATGTTTTAGATTCATGACCATATTAACTACAAAAAGCATATGATAAAAAAGTTAATATCATTCCTTCATGTTATAAATGTTTTATTTTTGGAATCTTCTTTGATCTACCGTCATGTACCTTGATGGCTTCCTTTTTTGAAGGAGTGTTTCCATAAGTTACTAGACATTTGATTTAACTTTATTTGAAACATTGTAGTAGTTGCATAATGCCAATATGGAGGACATGTTGAGTTGCTCTGAACAAACCGCAACATTGATTATTTCTGCATTCTCTCTGTTTGATAAAGATGAAACACAAATGTCAATATGTGACTGGGATGGTTTCCTTAATAGTAGAAGAAAGATCATACATATGGAAATGTATACAGTCACTTTGGCTGAATATTGTCAAGTTAAAAGGGTCCCTGGGGGGGTGTCTTAGGATTAATAAAGAACCCCTATTATGGCTGTTAGAGACACCATGGACGAGTTTGGCAAACCCGATCCAAGATGGCGACATGGTGAGACATGTGTGAGTGTCTCTCCGTTCTTCTCCGTTGTTTGATTCCTCATGCCACATTTGGCCTGCAAGAGAAATGCGAGGGAACACATAGCTTCGGAGCTTCCCTCGACCTGAATAATTGTGAGTCCTGTGGACGCTCACATCCACCGTGGAGAAGTTATTCCGGGTGAGAGTTCGCTGGCTGAAACTCGGAGGAAGAGGAGCCCGAGTCAAGCCCAGAACTGGCTACATCCTTTCCCCCGGAGGAAAAATCTCCTCCTACAAACCCGGCATTGAGACGCGCCAGTCAGCTGTGAGGAGAAACCGAGGCACTGGATTCGAGTGTCCCGTGTAAATCTCTTCTGGAGCCTGGGCTACTGGGAGATGTAATCTCGCCGCAATTCCACTCTGATCGGGATGTAGGAGAACTAGCAGATGGAGAGGAAAAGCTAACGCAGGAGAGAAACACGCTGGAGCAGCCCACGGAAACTTTTGAGTTTTCTGGACAATATCAGAAGTTGGTAAGACCTCAAACTTTCTCTCTGGAAACTTTATGGGATGCCATCCTGTTGGAAACAGGATGCTGGGCTTGATGGACCCTTGGTCTGATCCAGTATGGCATTTTCTTATATTCTTACGTTCTTATCTCAAAGCAAATGCTAAATAAATACTGTTAAAGAAGTTAAACAACTGGATAACAGACTGAAAGTAACTGAAAAGGCCCTAGTGGAAAATAAGCAAACATTACAATCATTGGAAGTGAAAACTGAAAGTGTTATAAACATCCAACATGACTTAGTAAAAGAAAATCAATTTTTGCATTTAGAAATTGAAAGCCTAGATAATCAAATCCGGGCAAAGAATCTAAGGTGCATACATTTTCCTAAGCTACCTTACATAGCATCCAAGGAAATATGGAGAAGATACATGGTAGACATTTTGAAAATAACTGAAGAAACACTACCCATTATCTCCAAAGCTTATTTTATTCCACCTGTTGCGATCAGCGGGGGCCGACCCCACCTAGCGGCAGTGGCAGAGGTGAGTCTCTTCGGTACTCTCTGCGCGGTCCTCATCATAGGCTAAGGCAGCAGGGAGCCAGCAGCATGACTGCCGCAGGGGCAGTCTTAGCCCCAATCTGACGCAGGCGCTTGGCTCCTCCCCCCACTTATAGGAGCAGTAACAGGAAGTAGTACCAGGCTTCCAGGAAGCACTTCCTCACCCAGGACTATATAAGGAGGCTTCTGAAGGATTGCCAGTGCCTTGCAATAGGTCCAGCTTGGTGTGTCTTCTGCCTTACTTTGTTTTCTGCTTTGGATATTGGACTCTGCCTTGCCTGCCTCTGACCCTGCTTTGGATACTGGACTCTGCTGTGCCTGCCACCTGCTTTGGATACTGGACTCTGCCTTGCCTGCTGCCTGCCTTTGACCCTGCTTTGGATACTGGACTCTGCCTTGCCTGCCTCCTGCTTCTGACCCTGCTTTGGATACTGGACTCTGCCTTGCCTGCTGCCTGCCTTTGACCCTGCTTTGGATACTGGACTCTGCCTTGCCTGCCTCCTGCTTCTGACCCTGCTTTGGATACTGGATTCTGCCTTGCCTGCTGCCTGCCTCTGACCCTGCTTTGGATACTGGACTTTGCCTTGCCTGCCGCCTGCCTCTGACCCTGCTTTGGATACTGGACTTTGTCTCTTTGCTGCCTGCCTCGACTCCGGACTGTCTATACCACTGCCCTGCTGGTAACTCCGGCTGCCAGCCCTGAGGATCATCTCCCGCTGACAAGGAACCATGGTAAGCCTTTTTACCTTGTCATTGTGGCCCAAGGGTTCACCGATTCATTGAATCGTAACACCACCTAAGAAGAAAGATCAAATGGATGTTAAGGACTCTCAAGTCTTAACTCCTAGAGATCTTTTGAAGTTGGATATTTCAGATATTCTAGAACAGTCGGATGAAAATTTAGCAATACCATCAACTCTAATTGTGACTTGTTTGTTGGAAGCAGACCGGGAATGGGTTTTTAAAAGGTATTTTGATTACTGGTCTGAATTATTTCTGAAACATAGAGTTCAAATATTCCTGGATTTCTTGAAGTAAATAATAATAATAAGACAACAATTTCTTATTTTAAAACCACAAGTGGTAGAAATTGGATGTTTATTTTTGCTAAAACATCCATGTAAATGCTTGATTAAGCACCATGGGGTTTCATATTTGTTCTATCAACTGATTGCGTTTCTTTCAAATAAAAAAAATGTGGTTGTTAGTTCCTCACCTGCTGATTAGCTCAGTAACTCCTTAAAATGCTAGTATAGATCTTCCATATAAAATGTTGTTCTCCACAAACCATGATATTAGTTAAATTTATTTCTTTGAGGGTGTGATAATCTTGGATCCTATTTGTGGGCTTGATATGTGCATTATAATTGTAACCTATACATTTTGTTATATTCATTGGTGGTTTATTTTCCGACCTGTATATGTAATATTTGATTGTGTTAAAGTTAAGAAAATGCATGTTTCTTTTCAAGTAATTACTTGAAATTTATGTAAAAGGATAAATAGAAAAAAAAAAGAACCCCTATTATTCGCTGATAAAGAAGATTTTGTCTTCAAATGGAATGCAATCTTAAAGAAATGTTCTTATGATTTAATGGGCACTAATAACAGAAACCATCACAGCAACATTAACCCCCATTACAGGAAGAATTACAAGAACAAATTTTGCATTTGGAACAGTCTATTGGTAGAGAAGAATTTGATAAAAAGTTGAATAGTCTCCAGACACAGTTAGACCAATTTAAATCAGACATCAAGAAAATGAAAGTTAATAAATTTCAAAGAGATCAAACCGATTATACCAAAGGATATGTATATCCATGGTTAAACAAAGACAGATAAAAGAAAATCAAAAGCTTCTCATCTTCCTCTGAAGAATCATCAGAGGAAGATATTACAGACAAAACTGTGATGAAAAATAAAAATGTTTCTTTTGAATCTTCAACAACATTTGGGTCAAACGATATAACTAGTGATTTTTCTCAGTTTTTATGGTCGCAGACCAGAGGGCAGAACAAGAGAGGATGTTTATATCAACAGAACATGTTTCGAAACAGGGGCAACCACACTATAAAATGATGGTGTCTGGGAGTTGTTCAGTGTTGCTATGGGAACACTGGAGGTGGTCCCATTTCTGGGATTTCGTGTGCCCTTTGGCCACGACGCAACCACAGAGGAGCTCCGGGAAGTGCCGAGGCAGGCGAGGAATGTCCAAGCACAGGCTGAAGATGCAGGATCCTGGCCTCTGACGAACCTGATCGCATCAAAGAGACCCAGCAACACAATGTTGGTCTCTGGGGTAGCCCTCCGGCCACTCAATAGCCCTTTCAGACCCGCCGTACAGAAACAGCAAATGCGACAGGATGGACAGAGGTTGAAGGGCAAAGACATCAGACACAGATGAAGACTCAGGATATGTGAGGGCTTCACATGAAGAGTCAGGATATTGAAGGTTGAGATGAAGACTTGGAGGATGAGATGGACTCAGGTTGCTTGAAGAACTGAGATGGACTCAGGTTGCATGAAGAGAAGGACTCCAAAAGAGTCACAAAGATACTTGAAGAACTCTGAATAGGTACTGCCACACCATGTGCCCTACACAGCCAAACAAGGCTGGTCATGGACCTCGCTGATGGTTCCCAACTCAGGTTACTTGGAGGTTCCACAACGAAGACTCCAACAAAGCCTATACCGAGGCTCGCCCTCCACAGCCAGTTAAGGCAAGGCACGGACCATGCTATTATGATACAGGATATGCAGAGTTCATTCATATGGACAAGGCAAATGCAAGAGGCTCCAAAGACCCGAACAGGATACAGGAAAAGGAGGAGGGCCTCAGGATCCCAGGGACTCAGAGTATAAGGCTTGGTACAAAGCTTGAGCGAACTTGGAGTGTGGAACCTGAAGCTCTGTGGACTAAAAGCCAGAATCCTCTGGAGGTTTACGCTGCCAAGGCAAAGGACATCTGAATACTTGAAGATCAGGAGATGAAGACATCAGGAAAATAGAACATCAGGACTTTAGGAATGCTGAAGGATGAAACATCAGGAACATGAGGATCTGGACGAAGAAGACACAGGATCTGATGAGAGACCTTGACAAAGACGAAGACATGGTGAAGACATGGAATTCCAACATGGAACAGAGTGCCAATGAAAAGCAAGATGGAAGAGAAGTCCTAAGGAGGACTGGCTCCTTGTGAAGGCAATGAAGCAATGAAAACAGGCCCTTTTTATAGGGCTGAAGTGGAGACTCCCATGATGACATCACTGGAGCACCACTCTCTCACTGGCCCTTTAAATAAGAAGAGGAGGCGCAGACCCATGCCTAAGAAGGAAGAGTGCAGGACCCTGGAGAGTGGCGTCCCTGCTGCAGCAGTGCAGGAGAAGAGCTGGAAGAGGCCACACGGCAAGCCCGAGGTTGGAGTGGCTCCCTGCCACAGGAGATGGACTGAGGGCAGCTCCCTGCCACAGGAAAGGCCGAGGATGAAGGCCCCTGCCCGCGGAGGGAACAAGGTAAGGTCGACAGCCTCCTGCCATGTGAGAATGCTGACGTCGGCCTCAGGCTGTGTAGAAATGCACCCAGGTGGCTCCCCGCCACCAGATAGGAGCTGGAAAGTTGGTGGTCTACAGACCGCATGGGGACACCACAGTGCAGCAGCAGAGCAGCACCCTGCCACCAGACCATAGGAAGGGATGTCGGTGGCATCCGGGCCGTGAAGGCTGCGCTGGGGCGGCTCCGGCCATGTTAAGGGAGTGTCGGTGGCCTCTGAGCCACAGAGGAAGGCGAAAAAAGGAGGCGAGAGGCTGCCAAAGGCAGAATCGTAACAAGTGTTCAACTTGTCCTCTCATAATTTATCTGACAATGCTTTGAGTTTACTTAATAAAGAGATGTCTTATGTTCCAAGTAGTCAACATGATTCTTTTCCCACCTATATTGGCTTATTTTGGTTTTTACGTACATTAAAATTAAAAAACATTTTCTGACAAAATCACCGATCTTGACACATCTCGTTTTGTGAAAAAGTCCACGTGGATGCCTCCTGACCCTGTATATCAGTATTTAAACAATTAGAATTAAGAGATGCAGCCAAACTGGAACAACATAGAATCCCATTAAAACATAATTAAACAAAAGGGGAATGGCAAGCCATTACAGAAGGGGGTATAGTTAGTTATTTTGGATCATGACAGTTACCTTAATGAAGCATACCGACAATTACACGACAGAGAATTCTATTTACCTATGCAGAGTGAGCCCACCTGTGCCATACAGCGAGAGAGAGATTATTTTGAAAAACGCTTTGGATAAGAAATTCATCAGAGACAAATGATATTTGTTTTTGTCTCAGGATCACCCCAGCATGCTGGTTATATATTTTGTCCTGAAGATCCACAAATCCTTGGAAGCCCCTCTGGGATGCCCTATTGTGTCAGGTAAAGGTGCATTATTTGAAGCTATTGCAAAATATCTAGATAGTATATTACAACCCCATGTATTGAATATGGGATCCTATGTGAGGGACTCAGCACATGGATACTTTATCGCATGCTCAGAAGGTTCAGGATGATCGGTGGTTAGTCACAGCAGACAGTCGAGCCCTATAAACCAATATCCCCCCAACAATCAGCATGGGACATTATCCAAACAAATTGCTGGAATCTGATATGAGAAAGGAGGTTCAGGATCTCTGGACACAATTGGCATTTATAATATTGACTCCCATGTTTTTTTAAATTTGGGGAGGCATAATTCCAACAGATCAAAGGCATTCCCATGGGGGTCTCTTTGGCCCTTCGGCAGCGCGATTCTATGTGGCAAATTTTGAGGAGAATAATATTTATCCATCTCAATATGCCAGACACATTGCTTTAAGGAGCCATTTCTAGATGGCATTTTCTTTATTTGGTCTGCTCTGAAACTCTGTTAAATGAGTTTATTCTGTGGATTAACACCACTGATAATTTAAAACTCGAATTCACGTATAAATATAATGACATCCCATTTTTGGATGTTGTCATTAGCAAATCTTTGCATCAGTTTAACAACCTCATTTATAGAAAAGAGATGGATAGGAACAGCATCCTTCATGCGGACAGAAAAGGTAACATCTCTGGGGGACAATTTTTGCACCTAAGAGTTCTATGTAGGTGAATACAAGCAGCGCTTGTAGGATTTCACAATAAGATTTCAGGAATGGGGTTACACCAATAAAATCATTTGTAAAGCTTACAACAGGGCACTCTATGCCAACTGCAAGAATCTTCTTCTCACTGACAATAAATCTCAATTGAATTGGCCAGTATGTGTCATTCCTTTTTCCAACCACACTACTAATATAAAGAAAATTATCCGTAAACATTGGCATACACTAGCAGGAGACAATTTATTCAGTGGACCTCCGGTTTTCTCTGTCCAGAAAAGATCTCGTAAAGATCATTTAGTTTCCTCTCATTTAGTCATTCCTAATAAAAGTGAAGGACATTTTGGCCAATATTCATGTGGTGAATGTCGTGTATGCTCTAATGCATTAAATATCACAGTATTCAAGCATCCCTCTTTGTCCAGTGAATGCAGAATTAAGGATTTCTTTACATGTAAAACAATTGGTGTTGTATGTATATGTGATTGTATGCCCATATAATTTAATTTGCATAGGACAAACAAAATAGGACTTTAATAATCTTAACTTTTATCCTTCACTGTCTTATTCCTAATGATGGTAATTTTTATATCTTTTAGATTATAGTTTTTAGATATTTATAATATTATAATATGTATTGTTTCATTCTTTTAACTCTTCTTTTGTTTTTTATTATATTTGAATCTTGTGAACCGTTGAGATGGATTCTTCCATACAACGGTATATAAAACTGCTTAAATAAAATAAATAAAACAGATGGTGGGAGTACATATAAGAGAACACCTCAGTTGCATTCATACAAAAAGGCAACAGGCTCCACTGGTGAAATATTGCCTGCAAATGTCCCACAGAGAATCTGATTTAAAATTTTTCGCTATCCATCAGGAAAGTGATTATTGAGGGGGAGATATTTCTCCAAGGTTAATTTATAAAGTACAGAAATGTATTTTTCTATGACAAACACTTAGCCCCTTGAGTTTAAATCAAAAGATAGAATGGCTTTCGCTATTATAACATTTGCCTGCATCTTTAGTCATTACCAGGTCAGTTATAGGAATAATGTGCCTTATTTTGTAGGATATTTTTTATGCTGATTATATACAAATAAGGAAATATGATCTATCGCTCTGATACGCAATTGAGCAATGGAGATGCATAAACACTTTTGATATGACGTCAATGAGTGTTTTGTTTTTCTGATTGGCTAGCAGTTATCTAAATGCAGAGTCTGTCTTTTTGTCATAGTAAAGTGTGACTTAGAAGTACGGGGGATTCCCGACTAATGGTAGTGCGGCTACAACGATAACATTGGATAAGTTAAGTAGCAACTTATGGTTTGAATAGGCCTGGGTATTTATTCATCATATGCATAATATCTTTTTTAACATTTTTGTAGATTTAAACTTTCTGAGAAGCTGGTTGGCATGATAAGGGAATGGATTGCTGCAGTGCTTAGATGATGTGTGCAGCCTTCTGAAGCTGGTTTTGTTTCAGTATCAACACACTATATTGAAGTATCAGCGATACGGGGACTAGCAGGGACTCATCCGATTTTTGCTGGTTAAATTATTAGATCAGTTATTAGATCTCTTTTTCATAAAGTTTATGAACATTTGCACATTGATAACTTTTATTACATCTGTTGTAGAATATAAGACAGAGACAACATTCAGTCATTAAGAAAAGTTTCAAAATATTTCAGGATGAAGATTCTGGTTCGTCTCTTTTTTGGTTCCCTAATCGTGTCAGCTCACAGTGATATATAATTATGAATGGGTACTCATGTTGATAGCTATAATGTTTTTTTTAGATTAGTGGCATTCCAATTAATACAAAAAAAAGTTTCTTTCCTTTATTCAAATTAACTTTTTTATCATATGCTTTTTGTAGTTAATATGGTCACGAATCTAAAACATCTTAAGAACCTACAGGAAAGCAACATAGTTTATACTCCAAGTCTGCTATTACCATTTGGAATCCATGATTGCTCTATACATCCCCTGAGGAAGCCTATATCAGGTGAAACAGAGGGGATCCTACTTTGTCGGGACCACTTTAGAACTTTAATTGGTGTTAGAGACATATTTGTTCTGTTATATAGAAGTTGAGCATTTTTTGCAAAACTCTAACAGCCTTTCATTCTGTAGATTAGGTTTCTTAAGACAGACCAGTCTGCTTACACAATGTCTGTTTTAGTGTTTGGATTAGATGTTACATTGTAATGTTTAAGTGTGATTGATATATTTGTCTGTTCACACAGTATGGGTATCAAGGTTTAGATGTAATGCTACACTGTAATTCTGGTTTGTATTGCATACATTGTAATCACAAGCTGTATTGAATGAATGAAGATCTTTAGAGGCAATAGTGGGCAAGAATTTGGTGGTATGAATGAGTGAGTTGCAGGTTTGGTAGATATTTCACCAGATGCCATATGTTACAAAAAGGGTATTTATATGTCATGTTTTATAAAAGGGACATTGTGTTATGATTCCTCCCGTAGTTGGAGCTACAGGAGGCCTCTCACCTTTCTCTGGAGGCTGCTCCGAAGCCGGGGTCTTGCCTGATCTGGTTGCCCAGGTTTTGCTCCATGGCCTGGTAGGCCTTTGACGTCCTTGGGGCCTGCCTGAGGCCTGCATCAGTCTTCGCCTGGACTTCCTGGTTTGGGCCCCGCCCTTCTCCCTAGGGGTTGGCCCGCAGCTCTTCTCTCCAGTTATAGGGCCAGCCAGGTGTGCTCCATCTGAACTCCTCCCAGGGAGTTGCTTGTTCCTGTCCTATAAAAGGACTTCCTCTTCTCTCAGTCCTTGCTTTGGCAATGGTGCTAGCTACCTAGGCTATGTCTCCCTTGGACGTCCTGATGTTCCAGAACTGATGTTTCTGCTTGTTCCTGATGCTCCAGTCCTGATGTTCCTGATGCTCCAGTCCTGATGTTCCTGCTTGCTCCTGATGTTCCAGTCCTGATGTTCCTGATGTTCCAGTCCTGATGTTCCAGATGTTCCAGAACTGATGTTCCTGCTTGTTCCTGATGTTCCAGTCCTGATGTTCCTGATGTTCCAGTCCTGATGTTCCAGATGTTCCAGAACTGATGTTCCTGCTTGTTCCTGATGTTCCAGTCCTGATGTTCCTGATGTTCCAGTCCTGATGTTCCAGAACTGATGTTTCTGCTTGTTCCTGATGCTCCAGTCCTGATGTTCCTGATGCTCCAGTCCTGATGTTCCTGCTTGCTCCTGATGTTCCAGTCCTGATGCTCCTGATGTTCCAGTCCTGATGTTCCAGATGTTCCAGAACTGATGTTCCTGCTTGTTCCTGATGTTCCAGTCCTGATGTTCCTGATGTTCCAGTCCTGATGTTCCAGATGTTCCAGTCCTGATGCTCCAGGATGTGGGACCCATGCCTCCGAGAGTTCCTGCTTCTGTTCTGAGTTCCTAGACTCTTGCTTCTGATTCCTAGTTCCAACTCTGGAGGACCCGAGGGGTTTCCACTACCCTGTGTTGAGTGACTTCCTGAGCTTCTCCCGCTCTTCTCGTGGTCCGCGACCAGCCTCTTGGCTGTGTAGGGTGTGAAGGAGACAGTGAGGTCCATGACCGTGCATTGGGGCCGCCCGTTGGCAATGGATTGGTAGGGCGCCTGAGGGTCTGCTCATCCCTCTTGTTCCTGTCTTTGTCCTGACCTCCTCTGTGCTTTGCTCCAAGTTCCAAGGCCTTGCTTTCTCCACTTCAGTCCTGTGCCAACCTGACCTCCGTCCGGCCTGCTGCCTCTGCTGCTCCCTGCGGCAGGTCCAAAAGGGCTGGGAATGGTCAGGGGACTGTTCAGAGACCTCCATATAGTGTGGTCTCCCGGGGCGTGTAGGTCAGCGGAGTGGCCGGGACTTGGACCGTCTTCACCACTGCGAGGGCACACCTCACTTCTCTTCCACCTAGAGAGCCTTGGTATGCCAAGTCTTGAGTGCTTGCTCGAGACTGACGCTAGCCATAACACATTGTATTTTTGTATGACAGTAAGTGTTATCTGTAGTAATAAGTTTAAAATTCAAATTTAGTATCCACTTATTAAAGGTTTTTCAAAATTCTTTTTGGTATACATGTGATTCCTTCATGTTATATTTTTGGAATCTTCTCTGATCTACCTTTATGGACTTTTCCTCCAGAAACTTGTCCAAACCTCCTTTAAACCCTGCTATGCTCGTCACCTTCACCACGTCCCCTGGCAACAGATCCCACAGCTTGATACAGTGCACCGAGTGATAAAGTCCTTCCTTGTGATTTGTTTCACATCTCCTGGTGGTTTGTTTCACGCAGTGTCCTCTTGTTTTAGTATCATTTGAAAGGGTAAATAACCGATCCTTTATCTACCTGTTCCACCGCACTCAAGATTTTATAAATTCCTGTCCTGTCCCCTCTCATCCATCTCCTTTCCAAGCTGCGTAGCCGCTCATCACAGGGGGAGCTGTTCCATCCCCTTTATCATTTCTCTCACAGATGCATGGCAGATGCAGCCCTTAACCCACTTGTAGCTGCTGCTGGAAAAGCTCTGCTCAGCACTTACAGCAAAAACGTATTCCCTGGCTAATAAAGACAGTCGGCTTTGAAAAGCTGCGTGCCACTTGGCCACCATGAATAAAGCCCTTGACTGTGGGTTTTCGGCTTGTGCCCAGTAATGTGTCTTATGTAACAGCAGAGAGGAAGCTCAATGCCAAACATGAAAAGATAGGAAGCTGGTAAGAAGATCTGGAACGAGGCCGCAGAAGCACTCAGGCCAGGGTGCCAGGGTGATGGCGTCCTCTCAAACATCTAAACAGCCCAGCTCCATAGGAAATAACCAGGGGAAAGGCAGCCGTCTGCAGTGCCCTGAGAAGGTAGAAAGCATGAAATCTTGCACGCATGCCCACTTCTCCTTAAATGCTAAACAGCTTTCTTACCCATAAAAGTGAGGCCCTGCCTTCTCAAAAGGCAAAGCACAGCTTTCGCTTACTCTGGAAATGTTGCACCCCAGTTTTCCAATGCTGGGGCCCGACTCACCGCTCAGATGGGCTTAACTCAGTCAAAGAAGCATTGGACATGAAGGGGCAGTATGAACGGGTGCCCTATCTGTTACGCCAGGACAGGAATGTCAGTCACATCGTGCCAAGAGCAAGACTGCCCACCCCATCAAACATCCTCTGCAGCGGTGCCAGGACAGCACTTACACAGCCAAGGCCTTCATACCTACCACAAAGCTGTAAGCTGACAAATCATTGCCTCTCCAGGGCTCCTGGGAAGCTTCTCTTGCTCCCCGCTACCTCTGGCCATGGACGAGGGTGCCAGATGTGGTCGGGATTGCCGATTTCGGCAGGAGTAAGGGGGAGGAAGCCACTTTTGTGTGGTCTGTTAAGCAGCACTAACTTTTCAGCATCTGATAGTAAGGATCCTGCTACAGGAGAAACGAGCACAGAGGCAGAGGAGCAGTGGAGTTAGCAGCAAATCCAGCAGGGGCTTCACTATTATTACCTGCAAATCAGGAAAGAAAACGCCACCCCACGGCGTTTATTCTCGAGAAGCTATGAAGACGTCTTTAGTGTCACTGAAATGTTTCTTGGTTCCTGTAGGGGGCAGCAGAATGCCTTTGTTTGTGGGGGGCCACATCAACCAAACTGCCCCGCCCCTCTGCCCTTCTCTCTTCCTCGCCCTCCCTCTTCTCCTCTCCACCCGCTGCCCCACCTCCCTTTCTGTCTCCCCCTTCCCCGCTGATCAGCGGCAGCAGGAGGAGCCTGGTGGCACTTCAGCCACCTCCTCCTCTGCCACCTGCTCCAGTGGCTTCTCTGAAGTGTGCAGCTATACAGGGTCCCATGCCATTGAAAGATGCAGTAAATGCACGACAGCCCAGCCCCACATGTCCTGCACTGACTCTGCCGGTCCCCGTGACCTGCCCCATTCCTTCCCACATCTCTGGGTTCCTGTAGCGACCCCTCTAGCGTCTGCTCTGCCTTAATTAATGTACAGTGTCAGGCACTATAAGCTGGGCACTATACATGCACACCCAGCACATCGCAGTAAGCTGGACCGTTCCCACTCTTCCAGTACTACCCTTCCAGCAGATAGAAGAAGCATGTCCCCATCAGCACAGGGATAGGGCAGGGACTGTCAGCTGAAAGCATCCACAGGAGCCAAAGAAGGCAGAGCTTGTCCCTTAAATCTGGACAGACACACAGGCGGTGAACGTGGCGTGGGAGTCGCACCCTTTCCTACGGTGGATATAAACAGTGGGTGCACCTTTTGGAGCCTTAGTGCTGTACCTCAAATACTCATCCGTGCCAGATAGGCCAAGCGGAAAGGAACGCCCTGTCCCTGATATACAGAGAACTTAGCCCAGGCTGCAGACGAGGCCCTTCCACATTAGCTCTCACCTGCCGCCCCTGGGGCACTGCTGCTGGGGTCACCTGCCACTGCATTGCCTGCCTGGCTGGCTGACAGCTGCTGGCTCCTTCCACACTGTGCGCTTTAAACATGGCTTTTGCTGTTTGGGCAGATTTGATTGTATTTGGTGCATTGTGAGTCCAGCCGGTGATTTTTTTGCAGGTTTTGTCACCTTCCCTTCTCATGCAATGCCTCAGAGCAAACAACAAAGTCAGAAGTTTTCTTTTGCAGCTTGGATCTGTTTTGTGAGGTATCTGCATGATGCCACAGAGTAAGCCGGAGCAGCTTCCTTCAGCTCGGTGTGAGAGTTAAAGGAGACAGAGAGGAAGAGATTGAGTCTACGGATCAGAATGGGGGGGGGGGGGGGGGGGGGGCTGCTGCCCAGGCCAGGCTTACTGGCTCCAGACTGGCAGATACAAAGGATGGCAGTGGGATTTTACAGCTCTGCCAGCTCCTGGAGAGCCACTTTTAATGCTACTTTCTATTCCAAAACCTTTGACTTGCTTGCGAGATTCACCATCTGAAGCCTAGAAGGAGCAGAGGGGAATCATTTCGTGGGCGTCTGTTCTCTGCTGCTGCTCTCTCATAACCCTCAGTGACAGCTCTGTCGTGCATCAGATGTGGAGACGAGAGAAGCAGTGAACCCTGAGAGGAAAGAGCTGCGTGAAGGAAGAAAGATGTCCCTCTGTGATGGAGGGGGCAGTGAGTGATTGAGGTGGAAGGACTGTGTATATTGGGGAGGGGGGATTGAGGAGTATGTGTGTGTATATTGGGGAGGGGGGAGGGAGAACAGAGCAGTGAGCGTTTATGGGGAGGGAGGATGGGTAGATGTGTGAGTAAGATGGTGGGGGAGGGGGCGTGCAGAGTTTGGGAGTCTTTCCTTGTAGTTTGCAGTGGTATAACTGGAACAGTCCTCCTAGCCTGGGGAGAGGGCTGCGGAGTAAAGTTCGTGATCCTGGTGCAGGTGTGAGAGTGCCGGCGTGTGAGCTCTGTGCCTTGCACCACTGCTGCTGTCTGTGGAAATGTTGCTTCTATGCACTGCAGAAGTTGCACAGCTCCTGGAATATCCTATGCAAGCAGACCTGTCGTTTCTCTCCCCTGCATGTGATTTTACAGTATAAGAATATGCTTTGAGCTTGCTGAGGAAGATGGGCTGGAGCTAGCACATGAGAGAGAAGAGGGAGAAACAGCGCAGGCCCCTGATGCTCCAGGTCCTAAAGCCTGGGTATCTGGATTGATTCTAACCTATCTTGCCAGACTCACATTAAATCGATTATTTGCTCCGGGTTTTATAGACCACGTCTCCTCCGGGGGTTGAAACCCTACTTGAAGCATTGAAAGTTTGCTTTGCTTATGATTGATTTTTGTAACTCCATTCACCTTGGTTTGCCGGTCTCTACTCCTAGGCCATTTCAGCTCTTAATCCATTCTCTGTGCTCACTTTGTTTCTGGACTAGGCTGGCACGAACATTTTACTCCAGTCTTGAATGACCTGCATTTGCTTCCAATCTGGCAGCAAATGCATTACAAAATTGCTAGCATGATATTTAAATTACTTGGTGAGGAATCTGCTCCTGGGGCTACCTCTTTATTAAGAGTACATCAGCTGGTGAGTTAAGCTCAGCTCAGAGCGGGTACATGGACGTCCCTTCTGTTAAGCAACCTGAGGTTGTGCTTTTGCGGTTGCAGCCCCTACCTGTTGGAATTCTTTACCTCAAGCACCTCACCAAGAAGAAAGCTGCAAGCTTTCCAAAGCAGACTTCTTCAGATAGACCTATTTTTAATGTTTTTTTTTTAATTTTAATTCTGTTTTTGATGTAACTATTTTACGGTATATACTGACTTTTTCTGATTTTATTGTTTTTTTCTGTTTTATGTAATTTTATTAATAACGTTTTAGTGTCTGGTCTTTATCTTGGGTTTTTTTTATCATTATGTATGTAATTTGTACATTGCTTAGAGCTTTGTTGTGTAAGTGATTAATTGAATCCTTATTAAAGGTAAAGCTAAAGATGAATGTCAGCCTGGTTTCGGTGGCTGGCTGTTGTACCTGTCATGGTGACGCTCTAGTCTCTTTCTTGTTTTTAGCCTCGGAGGTGGGGAGATGGGATTGCAGGATTAGGGAGCTGCAGATCTGCATGCTGGGAATTCATATCAGAAAGACATCAGAACCCTGGAGCTGGTCATATCAGCCCTCGCAATACACACTGCATGCCCATGGAGCTGGTAGTGATGGGAAGAGACTTTCCTGACATCACAGCAAAGGGTAAAGAATAGAAAACCCCTCAGTAATCAAGGACGGAAGGTGCAAGCAAGCACCATCCCCATGGCCTCTTGAGGAGTGAGGAGATGGCTTCATTCTGGCCATTGCAAAGCCACAGGCTGCTTCTCTCTTACATGCTTGGTGACTGCTGACCTCTGTCAGAGAGTCAATGCTATGGGTACCATACCTGATCCCAGAAGTTGAACAGTGGGGTGGATGGGGGCTGGACGGAGGTTTAAGAGTGGGCTGGGGGTGGGGGGTGGGTGGAAGGAGGAGAGAGCCAGCAGCATTGAGCCTGGAAGTAGTGGTGGGAGCATGGTGTGCAATCCTGCCACACCAGCTCCATCCCACCAGCTCTCCTGGCCTGATGTCAGGGCAATCGTCTCATTATACAGCAGGAGGATGCCAATGCCAGTGTCCTCCTCAGGAGGAACAACACCAGAGCTTCTGTACTCACCGCAGAAAACAGGGTTTCTCTTCCACAGCCTTGCTCTGCCCTCCCCTCTTCCTCCTGCTGCTGCTCTGCTAGCAGATGATGGATTTTAAATTGAAGCACCCAGGGGCTAAGAGCTTGTAAAATTGTTTTGTGTGCTTATATTACAAACAAGAACAGGCATTGCTCCCACCAAATATTACTGCTATTATTCAATCTCCGAGAGGTAGCTCGTGCTGGCACTGGCACTGTCCTTCTCGAACTCTGAAGCCCAGCGGCTAATTGAATCCTGATCATTTGGGCATCAGAGGGACCCTGGGGTCACTCCATCTGTTTGTGATCTTTAATGACATTCCGGGAGGTGTTTAACTTCCCAGATTCTGAGTTATTTTTTTCATAAGGGATCCATCTAGACTGATGTGATTAAGTTTGGACAGATGATGCTGAAGTATTTGGTTTCCTGAATCCTGATGAGGCTGCAGAAAGCCATTTGGGGGAACGTGGCGTATTTGAGTTTTAGAATCACTCTGGTACCTGCAATTTGCTGTCAAGCATTAATGGACTCTCTCTTAGAGCAGCTCTTGTCAAAACCTGAGTGCCTTCTGTTATTAGGGAGAAGATAGCAGCTGGAATAAGAAAGTCAGGTTGTTTGAGAGGGGGAGAGAGTGAATGAGGAAGGGAGGCTTAGGAAAGGAAGAGACATGAGCAAGAGAGGAGGAGAATTCATGGCTTGAGTTTATCCACGAGAGAGAGAGAGCAGTCAGAATAATGAGATCATTGTCAGGCCTGGGATGTGCCATACATTCCCTGTGGTTTCTGCAGCCCTAACAGTGGTGCGATAGAGCGAAACCAGAGCGAAAAATGGGAGAGGGAAGCCATGACAAAAGAAATACAGAGGTACAAAAACAAAATCTGAGAGATAATGACAAAACCACTTAATCATTAAAGCCTGGGGAGGGGCCACAAATGAGTCCCACCCCCTTGCACCTTCCTGTGGACTTCCATGGCAGAACTTGCTTCCTGAGAATGATAATTAAGCCGACATGACGAGATGAGCCATGGGGGATCCGGGGCAGCCTCCCCTCCCAGGGGCATGGGGGATCCGGGGCAGCCTCTCCTCCCAGGGGCATGGGGGATCCGGGGCAGCCTCTCCTCCCAGGGGCATGGGGGATCTGGGGCAGCCTCTCCTCCCAGGGGCATGGGGGATCTGGGGCAGCCTCTCCTCCCAGGGGCATGGGGGATCTGGGGCAGCCTCTCCTCCCAGGGGCATGGGGGATACTGTGCAGCCTCTCCTCCCAGGGGCATGGGGGATCCGGGGCAGCCTCTCCTCTCAGGGGCATGGGGGATCCGGGGCAGCCTCTCCTCCCAGGGGCATGGGGGATCCGGGGTAGCCTCTCCTCCCAGGGGCAGGGGGGATCCGGGGCAGCCTCTCCTCCCAGGGGCATGGGGGATCCGGGGCAGCCTCTCCTCCCAGGGGCATGGGGGATCCGGGGCAGCCTCTCCTCCCAGGGGCATGGGGGATCCGGGGCAGCCTCTCCTCCCAGGGGCATGGGGGATCCGGGGCAGCCTCTCCTCCCAGGGGCATGGGGGATCCGGGGCAGCCTCTCCTCCCAGGGGCATGGGGGATCCGGGGCAGCCTCTCCTCCCAGGGGCATGGGGGATCCGGGGCAGCCTCTCCTCCCAGGGGCATGGGGGATCCGGGGCAGCCTCTCCTCCCAGGGGCATGGGGGATCCGGGGCAGCCTCTCCTCCCAGGGGCATGGGGGATCCGGGGCAGCCTCTCCTCCCAGGGGCATGGGGGATCCGGGGCAGCCTCTCCTCCCAGGGGCATGGGGGATCCGGGGCAGCCTCTCCTCCCAGGGGCATGGGGGATCCGGGGCAGCCTCTCCTCCCAGGGGCATGGGGGATCCGGGGCAGCCTCTCCTCCCAGGGGCATGGGGGATCCGGGGCAGCCTCTCCTCCCAGGGGCATGGGGGATACTGTGCAGCCTCTCCTCCTAGGGGCATGGGGGATCCGGGGCAGCCTCTCCTCCCAGGGGCATGGGGGATCCGGGGCAGCCTCTCCTCCCAGGGGCATGGGGGATACTGTGCAGCCTCTCCTCCCAGGGGCATGGGGGATCCGGGGCAGCCTCCCCTCCCAGGGGCATGGGGGATCCGGGGCAGCCTCTCCTCCCAGGGGCATGGGGGATCCGGGGCAGCCTCTCCTCCCAGGGTAGGATGTGCTTCCAGATAAATTAGAGAAAGGCAACCTAATCATTTTATTACGGATGCAACCTTGTTTAGTGACCATGAAAACTGCTGAAGATTGGTACTTATGTCACCATCAGTAGAGTCAATAATACACAACTATTGTGCAAAGACAGATGAACACAGCTGAAGCCTGGAAGGCAATAATTCATGCCCCTGTGATAGTCTAGGAAATGGACATTGGGTGTGTGCAGTGCACAGCAAAGCTTCAGCCCAGGTTCCATATCTGAATTGTTTTATTTGTGCAAATTTTAACTTTCATTCCTCTCTATGCTCAACCAAACTCCCTTTCTGAAGTTTTAGGACATGGCTGTGTCTGGATTATGCCCATTCTTCTTCAAGATTTCTCTGATGATGCAAGTTAAGTCATTATATATAAGATCTTGGTGTTACATTTTCCAGAGCTGCCTTGTGGCCTTTCCTATTTATTTTGACTGCTGTCAACAGCCAGTTATAATAATGGGTTTCTTACTGTATGGCCAGACGTGTAAGAGCGATGGTTGGGGTTACTCAGGAAAGTTTATCTGTGTAATCTCACAAATCTCCCTGTACACCACTGACTTGCTGGCAAAGCAGAGCAGCGATGAGATGAATGGGTCGGAGCAGATACCTGTCCTGCTACTGCTGTCTCATTTGTGAGCGCAGCCAGGGCTCGTGCTACCTCACAAAACCTTTGGGGGATACGGGGGAGCAGATCTGATCTGGACTTCAGTTTAGAGGGAAGCAAGGTTATAACAAGAGAACATGAGAAGGAGCAGCTTCTGCCTTGCCTGCCCTGCAGAAAGCTCTGCTCTCTGAGAAGCGCCTTTCTAATCCTGCAGATCCCACTGCCCTGATCCCTGTGCTCCCCTGATCGGTGCAGCTCTAGCGTCTGAGAAGCACCTTTCTAATCCTACAGATCCCACTGCCCTGATCCCTGTGCTCACCTGATCGGCGCAGCTCTGCTCTCTGAGGAGCGCCTTTCTAATCCTGCAGATCCCACTGCCCTGACCCCTGTGCTCACCTGATCGGCGCAGCTCTGCTCTCTGAGGAGCGCCTTTCTAATCCTGCAGATCCCACTGCCCTGATCCCTGTGCTCCCCTGATCGGTGCAGCTCTAGCGTCTGAGAAGCGCCTTTCTAATCCTACAGATCCCACTGCCCTGATCCCTGTGCTCCCCTGATCGGTGCAGCTCTAGCGTCTGAGGAGCGCCTTTCTAATCCTACAGATCCCACTGCCCTGATCCCTGTGCTCACCTGATCGGCGCAGCTCTGCTCTCTGAGAAGTGCCTTTCTAGTCCTACAGATCCCACTGCCCTGATCCCTGTGCTTACCTGATTGGCGCAGCTCTGCTCTCTGAGAAGCGCCTTCCTAATCCTACAGATCCCACTGCCCTGATCCCTGTGCTCTCCTGATTGGCGCAGCTCTGCTCTCTGAGGAGCGCCTTTCTAATCCTACAGATCCCACTGCCCTGATCCCTGTGCTCACCTGATCGGCACAGCTCTGCTGTCTGAGGAGCGCCTTTCTAATCCTACAGATCCCACTGCCCTGATCCCTGTGCTCACCTGATCGGCGCAGCTCTGCTCTCTGAGGAGCGCCTTTCTAATCCTACAGATCCCACTGCCCTGATCCCTGTGCTCACCTGATCGGCACAGCTCTGCTGTCTGAGGAGCGCCTTTCTAATCCTACAGATCCCACTGCCCTGATCCCTGTGCTCACCTGATCGGCACAGCTCTGCTGTCTGAGGAGCGCCTTTCTAATCCTACAGATCCCACTGCCCTGATCCCTGTGCTCACCTGATCGGCACAGCTCTGCTGTCTGAGGAGCGCCTTTCTAATCCTACAGATCCCACTGCCCTGATCCCTGTGCTCACCTGATCGGCACAGCTCTGCTCTCTGAGGAGCGCCTTTCTAATCCTGCAGATCCCACTGCCCTGACCCCTGTGCTCACCTGATCGGCGCAGCTCTGCTCTCTGAGGAGCGCCTTTCTAATCCTGCAGATCCCACTGCCCTGATCCCTGTGCTCCCCTGATCGGTGCAGCTCTAGCGTCTGAGAAGCGCCTTTCTAATCCTACAGATCCCACTGCCCTGATCCCTGTGCTCCCCTGATCGGTGCAGCTCTAGCGTCTGAGGAGCGCCTTTCTAATCCTACAGATCCCACTGCCCTGATCCCTGTGCTCACCTGATCGGCGCAGCTCTGCTCTCTGAGAAGCGCCTTTCTAGTCCTACAGATCCCACTGCCCTGATCCCTGTGCTTACCTGATTGGCGCAGCTCTGCTCTCTGAGAAGCGCCTTCCTAATCCTACAGATCCCACTGCCCTGATCCCTGTGCTCTCCTGATTGGCGCAGCTCTGCTCTCTGAGGAGCGCCTTTCTAATCCTACAGATCCCACTGCCCTGATCCCTGTGCTCACCTGATCGGCACAGCTCTGCTGTCTGAGGAGCGCCTTTCTAATCCTACAGATCCCACTGCCCTGATCCCTGTGCTCACCTGATCGGCGCAGCTCTGCTCTCTGAGGAGCGCCTTTCTAATCCTACAGATCCCACTGCCCTGATCCCTGTGCTCACCTGATCGGCACAGCTCTGCTGTCTGAGGAGCGCCTTTCTAATCCTACAGATCCCACTGCCCTGATCCCTGTGCTCACCTGATCGGCACAGCTCTGCTGTCTGAGGAGCGCCTTTCTAATCCTACAGATCCCACTGCCCTGATCCCTGTGTTCACCTGATCGGCACAGCTCTGCTGTCTGAGGAGCGCCTTTCTAATCCTACAGATCCCACTGCCCTGATCCCTGTGCTCACCTGATCGGCACAGCTCTGCTGTCTGAGGAGCGCCTTTCTAATCCTACAGATCCCACTGCCCTGATCCCTGTGCTCACCTGATCGGCGCAGCTCTAGCGCTAATCATCCCTTATTCAGGCGGATAATGTTATTCTCTGAAACCCAAGAGCTCATATTATTCCTCGCTCTGGAAGTTAGATGCATGGAAGCGGCGGACTGAAGATTTATAAAAGATTTTTCTGAAAAGGTACACAAAGTAAGTGGGGGAGGAGGTGAAGTGTGATGCTCAGTCTCTGGGTGTCCCCCCAGAGCAATGAGGCGCTTTGCGAATCTAGAACAGAAATGAAAACCTTGCATGTGTAAAAGGCATAACCGCTCCCCGTCCTGCAGCCACCCAGCATTCTCTGAGTCAGCGCCTGTGCCCAGCCCAGAGCGGCGTGCGCGGGGCATTGTGTGAGGCTGCTGACAGTGGTTGCAAGTGTGAGCAAGGAGTATTCACAACGTTAGGACCTGTAATGAAATGGGAAAAAGTCTCAGTGTCTGGAAAGCAATGTACACTAACGCTCATGAGTGGGAAATAAAATCCTCACTCTGGAGAGGCTGTGATGGAAGAGGCTGACTTGGTGGTACCCAGAACCATGACAGGGGTGTGGTGGTTATACCAGGTTATAGGAAGAAAAAGAGAGCGGTGCTATATATTAAACATGGTATTAAAGCAACAGCATTACAGGGCTTACGAGGTAAGGAGAGAAGGCGCTGTGGGTTAATCTGGAAAGAGAGAATGGAACATCTTTTTGTATTGGTGTGATACACGGGCCTCCATCACATTAGAGGAGATGGAGGATATTCACAGGATTACTATGAAAGGGGAGGTCCCATTCTTAGGGAATCTCAGTCTGCCAGCTGTTCATTAGGACATCTTGGTTGTGGGGCTTTCTGCAAGGAGAACTTTTCTGGTACCTGGTATCAGAACCTAAATGGGAGGAGGCGATACTGGACCTGAAGGGGACATTGTTTCTGGTATCAGAGTGGGGATCACATGGGATCCAGCGATCACAGGATATTAGGCAGAGGTGGTTTATTGGAAGGCCAAGGTTTTGGACTTCAGAAAAGCTAATTTTGTTCAGATAGGGGAGAACCTCAAGGAGGCCTTAACTGGGTGGAATATGCTGAGGGAATTAGAAGAGCAGTGGGCAAAACTGAAAGGAGATACTGAATGGGAAGCAAACTTTTTTATTAGAAAAATAAAGGTATAGTAAGAATAAACAGAAGGCCCTGTGCTTTTGTAATGAAGTGGCTGAAGGGGCATAAACTACCGGAGATCACGGAAAGAGGAAAGAGGTGACGATATCTAGAAAAGCTAAGAGAAGCTGGGAGAGTAGTCAGGGCAGCAAGAAAATCCAGCTATTCTACGAAAAGGGGGCCGTACGTTTTTACACACGCTGACAGGAGGAAGTGCAAACATGGGATTGTATAACTAAATTAGGAAGGACAAAATGTATAAACACTGGTGAGGAGACAGAGGAATTTTATAAAAACTGCTTCTAATGTCCCTCCCGCAGCCCGAGTGAAAGAGGTGAGCTCTGGATTCCTCAGAAACCTGGCCTGAGCTTCAGAAGTCCTTTTTTTCTCTCTTCCTAAATTCCTTGTTGGTGGGCACTGCCAGCTTCTTATTTCACTGATCTAGGAATATTAACCTTTCGGGAAGAGCTCTCAAGGTCCCTCCTGGAGGAAGCAGCATCCCGTTCCTGGCAGGGGAGAACGCAGCTGTCCTTTCCTCTCTGCAGACCTCACTAGCACAGCCCCTTGGCTGCCTCTCCTCCTGTGCTCTCTGGAAGATGTCTCCACTCCAATCTTCACATGCAAAAGAGAGCAAAACCACTCTCTCCCTTCCAGCAGCCTTGGAGAGCCACAGCCCCACAGCTGCCTGTCACGCTTTCTGGATGACATCTCGCTCTGGTGACTCATTGAGTCACCTATACAACCTCTTCCTACTGGCTCTACCTTTAGAGAAGGGACCCTTACTGTCACTCAACTTTCTGCTCCGCCTCCTGCACCTCCCATTCCAGGCAGTTTCCTCACATAAATCTATGAGATGGCCTAGAGAGCTTTACGAATGGATTACAGATCCGAGGCAGCGTGGTTTTACCAGCGGTAGGTCTTATCCGACAAATCAAATCTTTGACTGGGTGACCACAGAGTTAGATCAGGGGAGGGCAGAAACTGTGCTAGAGTACATGGATTTCAGGAAGGCTCTTGACATCCACATCCACAACTTATAAACAAACTGAGTGCCCTACATATGGATCGTAAAGTTACTAACTGGCTTAGAAGCTGGTTGAGCGCCCAAACAGAGTTCACTTCGAGGAAAGGGGGATGAACAGTGGTGTGCCACAGGGAGCCGTCCTCAGTCTGCTTCTGTTCGACATTTCGGTAAGCAATATTGCAGATGGACTATTGGGAAAAGTTTGTCTTTTTTGTAGTTTATACCAAAATCTGCAACAGGATAGAGACCCTGAAAGTTGTGGAAAATATGAGGAGGGATCTAGTGAAACCTGAGGAATGGTCAAGTGCGGTGAACCTCAAACTATAGCCCGCAGGCCAGACCCAGCCTGGAGTGCACGTTTTTCCAGCCTACCATGCTTTTCCTTCGTGTGGCTGGATCTAGACTAGCTCTTTATTTTTAATGCACGTTGGTGGCAGAAAAGATGATGGAGTTTCCCTTGCCCTGCCAGTGGAAGAAGAGTTGACTGCATCTGCACCGATGAAGACAGCCACTGGCAGGGAGACCAGGACCTGCTGGCATAAGGGAGGGAGTAGATGAATAAGTGATTGACAGGAAAAAGGGAGAGGGAGTGCGCCACACACACACAAACCCCTACCTATCTCAAGAGGCAAGGCTGCTGGGGGTTGCATTTGGTGGCCTGCGGATCAAAGCCGATCCCTCTCTCAGTTGCCATCCAGGATACCGTAAGCCGCAGTGCAGCAAACTGTCACATACATCATCACTGCATGGCGGGACACACTGTCTCTCCTGTCCAGCCCTAGGCACGCACGCGCCCAACTTCCTCCAAGTTAAAGGGCCTACGATGGGAAATCCCCCACAGGGCCCGCTGATGACATCACAGCTTCTGGGCCATAAGGGCCTTCTCCCCTTCAATCCTCACCTTGGCAATAGGTCGACTACCTCCTGGTAGAGCAAGTTGCCTCAGCGTGTTCCTGATCTTTGTCCTGCATTCCTGGTTTTGTTCCTGAGTTCTGTCAGTGCTGGTCCGTATTCCTGAGTTCCTCATCATATTCCTCCAGGCAAGTTTTACCCGCCCATCTTAAAACCCTGCACAGCACAGCACGAATAGATAAAAGTCTGTGCATCCATGAAGCCAGTCTGAAACCTCGCGCCTGCCAAACCTCCCAGCTACAGAGAATGACAATAATGCAACCCGCTCAGCACAGAGCCTGCGGGTCCGGAAGGGGCTTCACATGGTCTCCGCATGCATAACTTTCCCAGTTGATCGACCTCATGCATGCAGCGGTGCAGCTCAGCTCAGGAGCTGGATGCAGCCTCCTCTGGTAGGCAGTGAGTACACTGTGCTCCCCTACAGTGAGTGCCCTGCCTTCTCAGACGTGATTGTGCTTACACGCAGACCACGGCAGTGATGACTGCCCCTGCAGTTAATCCTCAGTATAATTAGGGTCCTGCTGCCTCTCTCGCGTCCCTCCTTTCCCGCAGAGCGGAGCTGGCTCTAATTCCGGGCCGGTTTTACTTGGCATTGAAGGCTCATAGGAAGGGAGGTGACTGGCTGGAGAGAGGAGCGGGACGTCAGGGGGGAGAGGAGCTTGGCTCTGGGTTTCCAGGCAGGCCCATCAGGTGTGGGGCTAGGGCAGCCAGCGAGCCCAGGTCCTGCCTCTCGGGCACGGCTTCAGGGCAGAGGCTGTGACAGCAAGGAGGAGCTGCCAGGAGGCTGCAGGGCAGGGCAGGCTCCTACCCTCAGGCCGGCTCCTCCCTTAGGCAAAAGGGAGCTCGCCCAGAGCGTCAGCACTATAGGGCGGCTTAACGATGAAAAGCAAGCAAAGCTGGACGGGAGCTGCCCGGCTCCCAGGGCCATCGCTCGTGGGTGCCACGGCCCGGTGGGTTCTCCTCCTTTCTCAGCCACTGAGGACCTGATGCCCCTCCGCTGGCCCTGCCTATGCTGAGGAGAAAGCTCTGCAAGTCCCCAGGGTTATTCTGGGTTTAGATGGTAAATTGCGTATCGGTGTTTTATGAACGATCCTGAGTGCTGTGCATCACTGGTCCCAAGCTTACCCTGCTCGCCGGCCTCCCCTCCGATCTCAGGTGCAGGAGGGAGTCGGGCCCAGCTGCCGCTGTGGCAGCCACTGGATACTTTCTGTCATTTGGACACATTCCAGTTGGTCACAGCCATCAGACTACTGACCCTTGATGTCCTCTGAGAAAACTGGTTGGCTTCTCAGAAACTTTGGACAGGGAGCTGTACAAGAGTGAATAGCAGAAACATACCAGGGACAGACACTTCTCCCACCCTACTCCAGAATGCACCTCACTCCTGCCCTGCTGCACCCCCTGCTATTCCTGTACCTACTACCGAGACCCTCACACACAGCTCTGCCCTGCAGCACCTCCTGCTATTCCAGTACTGAGACCCTCACACACAGCTCTGCCCTGCAGCACCTCCTGCTATTCCAGTACTGAGACCCTCACACACAGCTCTGCCCTGCAGCACCTCCTGCTATTCCAGTACTGAGACCCTCACACACAGCTCTGCCCTGCACCTCCTGCTATTCCAGTACTGAGACCCTCACACACAGCTCTGCCCTGCAGCACCTCCTGCTATTCCAGTACTGAGACCCTCACACACAGCTCTGCCCTACATCACCTCCTGCTATTCCAGTACTGAGACCCTCACACACAGCTCTGCCCTGCAGCCCCTCCTGCTATTCCAGCACTGAGACCCTCACACACAGCTCTGCCCTGCAGCACCTCCTGCTATTCCTGTACCTACTACCGAGACCCTCACACACAGCTCTGCCCTGCAGCACCTCCTGCTATTCCAGTACTGAGACCCTCACACACAGCTCTGCCCTGCAGCACCTCCTGCTATTCCAGTACTGAGACCCTCACACACAGCTCTGCCCTACATCACCTCCTGCTATTCCAGTACTGAGACCCTCACACACAGCTCTGCCCTGCAGCCCCTCCTGCTATTCCAGCACTGAGACCCTCACACACAGCTCTGCCCTGCAGCACCTCCTGCTATTCCAGTACAGAGACCCTCACACACAGCTCTGCCCTGCACCTCCTGCTATTCCAGTACTGAGACCCTCACACACAGCTCTGCCCTGCAGCACCCCAGGCTATTCCAATACTGAGACCCTCACACACAGCTCTGCCCTGCAGCACCTCCTGCTATTCCAGTACTGAGACCCTCACACACAGCTCTGCCCTGCAGCACCTCCTGCTATTCCAGTACTGAGACCCTCACACACAGCTCTGCCCTGCAGCGCCTCCTGCTATTCCAGTACTGAGACCCTCACACACAGCTCTGCCCTGCACCTCCTGCTATTCCAGTACTGAGACCCTCACACACACAGCTCTGCCCTGCACCTCCTGCTATTCCAGTACTGAGACCCTCACACACACAGCTCTGCCCTGCAACACCTCCTGCTATTCCAGTACTGAGACCCTCACACACACAGCTCTGCCCTGCACCTCCTGCTATTCCAGTACTGAGACCCTCACACACAGCTCTGCCCTCACAACACAGCTCTGCCCTGCAGCACCTCCTGCTATTCCAGTACTGAGACCCTCACACACACAGCTCTGCCCTGCACACCTCCTGCTATTCCAGTACTGAGACCCTCACACACAGCTCTGCCCTGCAGCACCTCCTGCTATTCCAGTACTGAGACCCTACACACACAGCTCTGCCCTGCAGCACCTCCTGCTATTCCAGTACTGAGACCCTCACACACAGCTCTGCCCTGCAGCACCTCCTGCTATTCCAGTACTGAGACCCTACACACACAGCTCTGCCCTGCAGCACCTCCTGCTATTCCAGTACTGAGACCCTACACACACAGCTCTGCCCTGCAGCACCTCCTGCTATTCCAGTACTGAGACCCTAACACACACAGCTCTGCCCTGCAGCACCTCCTGCTATTCCAGTACTGAGACCCTAACACACACAGCTCTGCCCTGCAGCACCTCCTGCTATTCCAGTACTGAGACCCTAACACACACAGCTCTGCCCTGCAGCACCTCCTGCTATTCCTGTACTGAGACCCTAACACACACAGCTCTGCCCTGCAGCACCTCCTGCTATTCCTGTACTGAGACCCTAACACACACAGCTCTGCCCTGCAGCACCTCCTGCTATTCCAGTACTGAGACCCTCACACACACAGCTCTGCCCTGCAGCACCTCCTGCTATTCCAGTACTGAGACCCTCACACACACAGCTCTGCCCTGCAACACCTCCTGCTATTCCTGTACTGAGACCCGTCACACACAGCTCTGCCCTGCAGCACCTTCTGCTATTCCAGTACTGAGACCCTAACACACACAGCTCTGCCCTGCAGCACCTCCTGCTATTCCTGTACTGAGACCCTAACACACACAGCTCTGCCCTGCAGCACCTCCTGCTATTCCTGTACTGAGACCCTAACACACACAGCTCTGCCCTGCAGCACCTCCTGCTATTCCTGTACTGAGACCCTAACACACACAGCTCTGCCCTGCAGCACCTCCTGCTATTCCAGTACTGAGACCCTCACACACACAGCTCTGCCCTGCAGCACCTCCTGCTATTCCAGTACTGAGACCCTCACACACACAGCTCTGCCCTGCACCTCCTGCTATTCCAGTACTGAGACCCTCACACACACAGCTCTGCCCTGCAGCACCTCCTGCTATTCCAGTACTGAGACCCTAACACACACAGCTCTGCCCTGCAGCACCTCCTGCTATTCCAGTACTGAGACCCTAACACACACAGCTCTGCCCTGCAGCACCTCCTGCTATTCCTGTACTGAGACCCTCACACCCAGCTCTGCCCTGCAGCACCTCCTGCTATTCCTGTACTGAGACCCTAACACACACAGCTCTGCCCTGCAGCACCTCCTGCTATTCCAGTACTGAGACCCTAACACACACAGCTCTGCCCTGCAGCACCTCCTGCTATTCCAGTACTGAGACCCTAACACACACAGCTCTGCCCTGCAGCACCTTCTGCTATTCCTGTACTGAGACCCTAACACACACAGCTCTGCCCTGCAGCACCTCCTGCTATTCCTGTACTGAGACCCTAACACACACAGCTCTGCCCTGCAGCACCTCCTGCTATTCCTAGTACTGAGACCCTACACACACAGCTCTGCCCTGCAGCACCTCCTGCTATTCCAGTACTGAGACCCTCACACACACAGCTCTGCCCTGCAGCATCCTCCTGCTATTCCAGTACTGAGACCCTAACACGCACAGCTCTGCCCTGCAGCACCTCCTGCTATTCCTGTACTGAGACCCGTCACACACAGCTCTGCCCTGCAGCACCTTCCTGCTATTCCAGTACTGAGACCCTCACACACAGCTCTGCCCTGCAGCACCTCCTGCTATTCCAGTACTGAGACCCCACACACACAGCTCTGCCCTGCAGCACCTCCTGCTATTCCAGTACTGAGACCCTCACACACAGCTCTGCCCTGCAGCACCTCCTGCTATTCCAGTACTGAGACCCTACACACACAGCTCTGCCCTGCAGCACCTCCTGCTATTCCAGTACTGAGACCCTACACACACAGCTCTGCCCTGCAGCACCTCCTGCTATTCCAGTACTGAGACCCTCACACACACAGCTCTGCCCTGCAGCACCTCCTGCTATTCCAGTACTGAGACCCTAACACACACAGCTCTGCCCTGCAACACCTCCTGCTATTCCTGTACTGAGACCCGTCACACACAGCTCTGCCCTGCAGCACCTCCTGCTATTCCAGTACTGAGACCCTAACACACACAGCTCTGCCCTGCAACACCTCCTGCTATTCCTGTACTGAGACCGTCACGCACAGCTCTGCCCTGCAGCACCTCCTGCTATTCCAGTACTGAGACCCTCACACACAGCTCTGCCCTGCAGCATCTCCTGCTATTCCAGTACTGAGACCCTCACGCACAGCTCTGCCCTGCAGCCCCTCCTGCTATTCCAGTACTGAGACCCTCATGCACAGCTCTGCCCTGCAGCACCTCCTGCTATTCCAGTACTGAGACCCTCACACACAGCTCTGCCCTGCAGCACCTCCTGCTATTCCAGTACTGAGACCCTCACACACAGCTCTGCCAGTGCACCTCATTCCTACCCTTCTGCACCTCTGCTATCCCAGTACTGAGACCTGTGCACACAGCTCTGGCAATGCACCTCCTTATGCTTGTCTGTTGTAGGTATTAAGGATCCTAGGTGTGACAGGAATGACTCTGCAGTATGTCTCCCTATTGACATGGGATGCTTTCTTAAAAATAGAACTTAAAAGTACATGTTTAACACCAGTTCCTGCTTCCCATGAAGAGATAGGACAGACAGAGTGCCGTTTTCTGCCTCTGTCCTAGGAATTGTTAAAGGTCTCCTTTAACTGGCAGCTCTGCTCCTCTGGCACCGCTGTGAGTCATGGCAGGGAGCTGTGAGGACTGCAAATCTGGGCTGTTTCTAAATGCATGACATTTGTGAACTGAACTGTTAATGTCCCAAGATTCACAAGTCTCCTGCACACTAACTGTACATTTTTCTGGGGCTTTATGCACAGCCTGTGTAGGACCTAACATGCACAAATGAAAAGGATTTTATAGGTTTGCAAGAGAAATTAATTTCTCTGCGCTTCTGAATGTGGGAGTATGTGAATGACGGACTGTTTAGTGACATGAGGGAAGAGGAGAACGATCTCAATGAGGTTAAAAGTTGATGCAATGTAGTTGGCACATTAATACTTAATAACAAATACTGAAGACCCCTCCCCACCCCCCCCCCACCCCCATGAAGGCCTGACCCCTGTCCTGAAACCCTCAGAATACTTTTTTACTCTTCCGGAGGTCTCTAAGTATGTGACAGCTTGGGGGAGAGATCAGCATGTCCCCCCCATCATCCATAGTGTCTGTCTGACCTGATCACCAGGTGGCTAAAGGTAGCCAGTTCAGTTCTGAAAATCAAGGCTAGGTGGCTCATTCCCCCACTGACCCTAGGAAGGCTTCTGGGGCTAGCGCAAACTCCTGCTGAAGAGCCTTCCCGCCCAGAGAGGGAGGGGCGTGTGTGGTTTCAGCATCTTAGAAGGGCGAGCTGAGGCTGGGCGCATTAAGGAGAGCACGCAGCTTCCTTCCCAGTGATCAATGACAGCAGACGGGCTCTGCTGCGGCACCTGTGCTGCCTGCGCATGCGCCCTCCCGAGCCCGAGCCCGAGCCCGAGCCCGTGCAGACTTCCCGCTGGTTTCCTAGCAACCCCTGACATTCCTCTCGTGCCGGCGCGCGAGGCTGCAGCAGCGGAGGAGCCTTTAAACCTACACGCGGCCTTCTCATGGGCGCCGCTGATTGTGCCTTCTCATCTGGCTTTCATCAGGAAGCCAGAGAGCCCTCCCTGTGGCTCCCAGGTGTATTCTGGTGGCCACCCAGCCGGGGGGGGCTCAGAATGTGCATGCACCCAGGACGGCTCCGGAAAGCACAGACGATCTCCCTTCACGTCTTTCCAATAAATGTGTTTCTTTCCAACCTTTGCAAGGCCTGTTGCACTACCTAAGCATTCACGAGCTCCTCCATAGCTTGAACAAGCACAGGACGCGCAGTCAGCGCCAGGGCTTTGCCCAGTCTCGGGCCATTCCAGAGAGTGGTTTCAGCTTCCCTGCTAATCTCCCACCTCCGGGGCTAGGACTGACAATTGCCCCTAGGAGGATCTCCAAGCCAATGGGTCTCTTCTGATCAGAGGCCTTTCTGCTTCTCTCCGCCTTGCCTGACCTCTGTGAATCTTTTTCTCTTCACCACTTCCCTTCCCCTGAAGAAAGCTCTGTTCTCTTTACTCCTGAGTCCACCTCCTTTCAACCTCATATCATGAGCTCTTCTAGAACCTTCTGTGCATTATTGATACCTGTGAATGGCTTTATCATATTCTTTCATCTTCCCATATCTCATCGGGATTCTACCATAATTTATTTATTTATTTATTTATTTATTTAAGTTTTTTTATACCGGCATTCATGAAGAGCTCACATCATGTCGGTTTACATAGAACAGGGGTGCAATGGATATAACAACGAACATAGATTAAACGTGATGAAGAGAAGCAGTTACAATTAACAAGGACTATTGAACTGGGGTGGAGGAATTAAAGAGAGATAGAAGAAGTTAATTATATACAAGTATACAATATATACATTAAACAATATATATAGCTGCTGTGTAGGATATTTGCTGCGCCCTCCTATAAATTTGGCGCCCTCCTATAAATTATATCTGCACCTTGTTAGGGGCACGGGAGTCCTACACACAGAAAGTTTGTGTATCCGAGTGGACTAACACACAGCATAACCCTGCTGTATCCAGAGGAAGTCTGTGGCAGAGCAGGATGTAAAGTTCAGTTTATTTATTTATTTTTTTAGGTTTATTAACATTTCTTGATCGCTTATGCCATAGCACTGACTAAGCGATGTACACAGTTAACACACATACGCTAAAAGTCATGCAACACTTAATGCAACAATAAAACAACACAAAGATCATCGCCGTCTGCCTCCATCACTGTCTGCCTCCATCACTGTCTGCTTCTCAAACTAAGACCTAGATTCATCAAAATGCCTTAAATATATCAGAAATAGCGCCTGTGATAAAAAGGAGGCATGGTTAGGCTAATTTCCCTGCTCCTGCATCACATAGGTCATTTCCACCACACACACTACATTTATTATCATACCCGCACTATTTATTATCATACCCGCACTATTTTTCGCATCATATGCTGATTAATCCACCGCAGGCGCATTACTCACTGAAAAAGCTTTTCGCACTTGCCTGTTCGGGCACAGGGGAGAGGGAGAGGGGCCAGTTTGTAAAGATACTACTTATACCACTGTAAGAGGGGGTACTTTTAACTCAGGGTGAGGTTTGGGGGGGATGGGGGCAGATTTACATACATAGTCAGAGGTATGAACAGCAGAGTTGACATCACTGACGATTTTCTGTCATTTGGAGAGATGAAAGGTAAAAGAGGGGTTGATTTGTACATTGTACTTTCTACCTAGCTTGACCATTCGTACCTCTGCCTGTGTATGTGAAACTGCCCCCACTGCAACCTCTCCTACCCTCCCAAACCTCACCCTGAGTTAAAAGGCCTCTACAGAGGCTCTCTCCCGTGTACCGGAGAGGTGATCTGGATATCCAGAGGTCTGGAAGTCGGGTAAGTGGAGAAGGGGAGAACAAATATTGCAGCAGAGGGCGATCGATATGTTCTTCCATATTTTGGAGCAAATCCAGCTGAATGTGCAAAGCCTTGTGCCTGATATTCTTGTTCACAGTGTGGGGGATGATAGAAGGGCCTGTTAGGAGGATTGAGGCTCCCGTGTAGGAGAACAGCAGCAGTCGGGAGAGATATTCTGGGGCCACAGACAAAACACAGAATTTTAAATGTTGTCCTTTGGGCTGGGAGCCAAGTTCAGTGTTCTGCGTTTCCCCTTGAATGTTCTGCGTTTCCCCTTGAATGTTCTGCGTTTCCCCTTGAATGCATTGTGCATTGCTCCTTGAATCTGTGCTGGGCGCATTATCAAGCTGTGGCGTCTATTGTCAGAGGACGTGGACAAGGCAACGAGCATATCTACCTATTTATTGAAGCAGTTTATATACCGTCCTTCCAAAAGATGATCCCAACGGTTTACAAAAGCCACATTCATATTAAAGGTCAGCACAACATCTAAAATGAGTTAAGTAGCGGGACTGGGTAGTAATTTGTGATACATGGTTCCCATTTCAATAGTCTTCATATATTATTCAGAGAATTGCCTTCGTACACTTTACATCACTCATTGCTTGTTGATCATTCTTCTAATGCTTACCGTGTTTATAATCCTGTAGTTTTCTGCATACTGATGTTTTATGTTAGATCATATGCATTTTTGAAGAGCCAGGATTTCAGCTCACGTCTGAAGCACTTTCTGTCTCTTATCAGACCCTAACGACTCTGGAAGAGAATTGCACACCCGGGGTGGGTCTCTTATTTAGGTTAGATGGCACACTTAGTAGTAGTCCTTTGTTTTGCAGTCTCAGTGTTGGCTCTGGTGTGTACGGTTGGAGATTTTCTCCTATTAGGCAGGGGTTTCTGTCATTGATGTTAGTGCTTTTTATAACGGATTCTGGATTGTGCTGGCAGCCAGTGCAGAGCTATCAGCAAGGAGGTGATGTGGTCACATTTCCTTATCCCTACTAACAGTGCGGTTTAAAAGAGGTTTGGACAGATTCCTGGAGGAGGAAAAGTCCATGACACATTTTAGCCAGGTAGCCTGGAGAAAGCCATGGCTGTCCCTGGGAGGGAGTAACAGGAAGTGGATCTATTCCGTGGGATCCTGCCAGGTACTTGCGTCCTGGACTGGCCCCTTGTTGGAGATAAGATGATGGGGCTCCAAGGACCTTGCTGTGACCCAGCATTGCAGTTCTTATGTTCATCCTGCATCTCTTGTTTCTTTTTTTTTTTGTTCAGATTCCTCGCTCCCATATCTTGTTTTGAAATGCAAATATATGGACCAGTTGGAGGCATTTACATCTTTCTCTGCTGAGCTGGAGAGAGTTAAGAGAACCGGGAAAGCCAGAGGCGAATAAATAGTGCCAGAGCAGGCTTGCTTAATTTCTCACTTACTCACCTCTAACACACCTCCTAATTGGGTTTGCTTTGTAATTACCGGCTGGCGTTGTTGGGCGAAGACTGAACTGGGAACGGAGCAGCTGTAATGAATGGAGGCCAAGGCTGGACACCTGCTGCTGTGAGCGCCAGAGTTTCTGTGGCAGGTCCTCCCCCGTCTTGAAAGAAAAGTGGTTTCTGACTCGGGACCGCTGGAATCTTTTCCGTGTTGGGATCACGGATCATGTCGGCCCTTTCGTGCATTGCACAGCACAAAGAACCAGGCCAGGAAGAATGCGGATGGGACACGGCCAAGCTGGCTAGGTTTAAAACTGTAACTGCGTTTTCCTCTGCACAAGGCTGAGCGGCATTGAATGGCACAGGATGTACAGGAAAATGGGTCAATAGCATAAATATGCAAGCTGTGCAGGGCAGCATTGTCAGAGCTTCAACAGCAGCCATGGGCTCCTCGCTCAGCTTATGGAGGGCACTGGCTCTCAGTACCAGCAAATGCGTGGTCGCATAATTCATCTGGCAACCAAATCATGATTTGGTTGCCAGATGAATTATGCGCTTCCTTTCTTCTGAATTTTAGTTTATGTCTGAGACTATAACAGTGTTTACAGATTTTGATGAGTTTTCTTACTTTTGCTGCCCCTCTACTATTAGTAATGGAATTAAACTGGGGGTGCCCCTGTACTGTTTGTCATCAGAGCAGCATGCAGCAGCGTCTCAGGTATGTAGAAAGCAGGATCCGGGAACGGGATCTTCACAGGGAGCCAAGAAGCAGGCAGGGAACGGCACGCGTGAGCTCTGTTACCGGCACAAGGCGGTCAGCAGGGATTCAGGCGAGCACTCCGGCAGCGCGGATTCTTCAATTTATTTCTAATGCGTCTCCTCATTATTTCTCAAAGCGGCTGACGGGCGCTATTACAGGAACATCAATTCAATCACAGACATAATCTAAGAGACCAGCAATAAAAACGACAAGAACATCAAGTTTTCTACAAGGCAATCTGGACAAGACGAGGTACATGCAGTCACAAATAAACAGAGATCCTCCGCCTAATGCAGGCGGTCTGATTGGGTCCGGTCTCCTAAATTCTGGCGCTGCCTGCAGGTGAGAGACATTAATTCGTGATTAAGGGAGCTGTCACCCGGGGGGCCTAGGAGAAGTGGCATTAATCAAAGCCTAATGATAATTTATCTGCCCGGTGTGCTTGCAGTGGGAAGCTTTCACATCTTTCTTAGGAAAAGACGGCGGGTGACAGCGGTACGGACCGTGCCTGACGCAGGCGAGCTTTGCTGATTTATGATGGACCCTCCACAGGAAATGTGCAAGGATTTTAAAATCTGCTTGCTGAAGGCAAGATTGCCGTGTGGGTGTCCCTAATAAATGTGTCCAATCCACACCACGTTTTCAGGCTACATCAGGAGGCTCCAAGACGAGGCTGTCAGGGATATTTTTTGATCCTTGGATATGGAACTTCTGCTTCCTTATGTGAACCAAATCCAGGTTATTAGCTATTACTTTTGTTTAACTCACTTCTCTATCTCCATTTATTATTTTCTTTGATGGAGCCCACAAATTCCTCTTGTGAGCTGATGAATGTACCGCTCCTTCTCGCGACCCAGTTTCTGAAAATAAGGACAAGAATCTCTCCTCACTTCAGAAGGAATCCGAGACTCTTGCAGCTCCAGCCAGGAGCAAGCAAAGGTCACCCCCCTCTTCTACATGAAGACACCAAAACTAGTCACCGGTCACTCTGCGCAAGCATAGGTACATAAGATTAGCGGCATTGAGTATAACAAGAAATAGAGCTTTCTCGGTTGCTGGCCCCATTCTGTGGAATGCATTGCCTGACTCGCTTAGGCTAATAAGCAGCCGGAAGGAATTTAAGAAGGCTTTAAAAACCTATTTCTTTCAAGAGGCTTTTAAAGATTTAGAAACATCTTAGCTAAGTAAATAAGACTAAATAAGTTTGTATTATATTATATTACTTTACTTATTCTTACTTTAAAATTTTTTAATGTAATTGGCCATTCTCTGTTTAGTCATCATTATTTTTATTGATTACCTAAAATGTTGTATTTTTATTCATACCTATTTTACTGTTTTAAGTTTTATTTAGTATTAATTTTTAACCTTTTAACTGTTAAGGTTATTTACTGCTGTAAACCGTTTTGGTCAGTAAGCCTTACTGGAAAACGGTATATAAATTTGTTTAAATAAATAAATAAATTAAATAGCCAGACCAAGCCCAGTCTCCTGTTTCCAACAGTGACCAATCCAGGTCAAAGTACCTGGCAGGATACCAAAAGCTCAATAGATTCCATGCAGCTTATCCCACCTTAATAATGGCTTACAGACGTTTTCCTCCAGGAACTTGTGCAAACCTTTATTAAAAGCAGCTACACTAATAACTTTCACCACATCCTCTGGCAATGAACTCCAGAGCTTTAATAATTAATATGCATTGAGTAAAAAAAAATATTTACAATTAATAAAAGAAAATATATTACCCAGTAAATTTCTTGTGTGTCCCCTAGCCTTTGTACTTTTCAAAACAATAAACAACTGATTAATGTTTACTCGTTCCATTCCACTCATTATTTTATAGACCTCTATCATATCTCCCCTCAGCCCTCTCTTCTCCAAGCTGAACAGCCCTAACCTCTTCAGCCTTTCCTCATAGGGGAGCTGTTCCATCCCCTTATCATTTTGGTTGCCCTTCTCTGTACCTTCTCCATCGCAATTATATCTTTTTTGAGATGCAGTGACCAGAATTGTACACAGTATTCAAGGTGCGGTCTCACCATGGAGCGATACAGAGGCATTATGACATTTTCCGTTTTATTCACCATTCCCTTCCTAATAATCCCTAGCACTCTATTTGCTTTTTTGGCTGCTGCTTCTGCACACTGAACTGACGATTGTATTTTCAGTGATGACACCTAGATCCTTTTCCTGAATGGAGACTCCTAATAGGGACCCTTGCATAGTTTGGGTTTCTCTTCCCTAAGTGCAGCACTTTGCACTTGTCCAAATCATCTCTCCGTCTCTTCTTTCCCATCAGCAGTCTCCTTCTCTAGAGATGTGCATTGGTTTAAAATGAATGGGGAACTGAAACAGCCCGTTTTCATTTTGGCTTATTTTCCCTGAAACAAATGCACGATGGCTTGAGAAAACCTATTTGCTGAAACAACCTGAAAAAACAAACAAACAAGCGAAAGCCCCTCTCAAATGAAATATGTCCAAAAAATGGGCCAAAAGAAACCAAACCAGACTGAAAAGATGATCCCTGCACGTTGCTGTCCTTCTCTCTTTTGGGCAGTCTGCATCTTCCTTCAGCTAAGACGCTGGGATCAATAATAACATGAACGGAGGCAGCCGTAGCCCCTCCCCCCCACAAACCACAGCACATTTTGGGGGTATAACTGGGCTTCTGCTTTTTTATATATACTACACATATGACATGTCTGCCTGGGCGAGTCTCGATTCCTCAAAGCCTTCTTCCCCCTCTGCTGTCCTCGCATGTCAGCCAGTGCCAGCCAGTGCCATCCAGTGCAGCTGCTGTGCCCATCCAGTGCAGCTGCTGTGACCATCCAGGTCCCGCCTGCATCCATCTCTGTGTTCCCCCAACCAGCAGTGCAAGTGACAGCGCGACCCCAGCCATTCAGCCCATGTTGACCCTTGCTGACCCCTCTTCTGGGTGCTTTCAGGCTTAGGTACCTGCCTCCCCCAGTACAAGTATCCCTTTCTCTCATAACCTGCTCCTCCCTAGCAGGCCACCTTTCTAGCCGTCATGTGACAGGGCAGGCGGGCGCAGGAAAAGAAAGAGGGCAGGTCACCTTGTGTGCCCCCCCTCTGCTTGCTGGCCATACTCCACCTTAGCCTTGACCCCATCTCTTACCTTCAGTGGATGGAAGGAAGTGGCCACCCTCACTAGGAATCCCAATGGGGACCTAAATTCTGTGTTCATTTTGACTTCAAGTGACTTGTGAGGGAAGCTTTGAAGACAGTGGAGGCGGGAGGAAAGCTTGCACTACTGGGGCTAGTGCTGCATGTAGAGTGGGGACCAGGGAGGGAAGCAGGATCTCCTGCATTTCTTTGTTCTTTTTTTTTTTTTGGGGGGGGGGGGATAGTGATCTTGCACTGCTGGTGCGAGTGTTGCATCTGTTCTTTATGGAGGAAAGAAGCTACCATTGCTGCTGTATCCTTTGTGGGGTGATTGGGAGGGGGGGGGGGGGCAGAAAAAGCTGACATTGCAGCTGCTGGTGCTGTATCTATTCTTGGAGGGGAGAGGGAAGCTGGTGCTGCAGCTGCTGGTGCTGTATCTATTCTTGGAGGGGAGAGGGAAGCTGGCGCTGCAGCTGCTGGTGCTGTATCTATTCTTGGAGGGGAGAGGGAAGCTGGTGCTGCAGCTGCTGGTGCTGTATCTATTCTTGGAGAGGAGAGGGAAGCTGGCACTGCAGCTGCTGGTGCTGTATCTGTTCTTGGAGGGGAGATGAAAGCTGGCACTGCAGCTGCTGGTGCTGTATCTGTTCTTGGAGGGGAGAGGGAAGCTGGCACTGCAGCTTGTGCTGTATCTGTTCTTGGAGGGGAGAGGGAAGCTGGCACTGCAGCTGCTGGTGCTGTATCTGTTCTTGGAGGGGAGAGGGAAACTGGCAATGCAGATGCTGGTGCTGTATCTGTTCTTGGAGGGGAGAGGGAAGCTGGCTCTGCAGCTGCTGGTGCTGTATCTGTTCTTGGAGGGGAGAGGGAAGCTGGCATTGCAGCTGCTGGTGCTGTATCTGTTCTTGGAGGGGAGAGGGAAGCTGGCACTGCAGCTGCTGGTGCTGTATCTGTTCTTGGAGGGAAGAGGGAAGCTGGCACTGCAGCTGCTGGTGCTGTATCTATTCTTGGAGGGGAGAGGGAAGCTGGCATTGCAGCTGCTGGTGCTGTATCTGTTCTTGGAGGGAGAGGGAAGCTGGCATTGCAGCTGCTGGTGCTGTATCTATTCTTGGTGGGGAGAGGGAAGCTGGCACTGCAGCTGCTGGTGCTGTATCTGTTCTTGGAGGGGAGAGGGAAGCTGGCATTGCAGCTGCTGGTGCTGTATCTATTCTTGGAGGGGAGAGGGAAGCTGGCACTGCAGCTGCTGGTGCTGTATCTGTTCTTGGAGGGGAGAGAGAAGCTGGCACTGCAGCTGCTGGTGCTGTATCTATTCTTGGAGGGGAGAGGGAAGCTGGCATTGCAGCTGCTGGTGCTGTATCTATTCTTGGAGGGGAGAGGGAAGCTGGCGCTGCAGCTGCTGGTGCTGTATCTATTCTTGGAGGGGAGAGGGAAGCTGGCGCTGCAGCTGCTGGTGCTGTATCTATTCTTGGAGGGGAGAGGGAAGCTGGCGCTGCAGCTGCTGGTGCTGTATCTGTTCTTGGAGGGAAGAGGGAAGCTGGCGCTGCAGCTTCTGGTGCTGTATCTGTTCTTGGAGGGGAGAGGGAAGCTGGCACTGCAGCTGCTGGTGCTGTATCTATTCTTGGAGAGGAGAGGGAAGCTGGCACTGCAGCTGCTGGTGCTGTATCTGTTCTTGGAGGGGAGATGAAAGCTGGCACTGCAGCTGCTGGTGCTGTATCTGTTCTTGGAGGGGAGAGGGAAGCTGGCACTGCAGCTTGTGCTGTATCTGTTCTTGGAGGGGAGAGGGAAGCTGGCACTGCAGCTGCTGGTGCTGTATCTGTTCTTGGAGGGGAGAGGGAAACTGGCAATGCAGATGCTGGTGCTGTATCTGTTCTTGGAGGGGAGAGGGAAGCTGGCTCTGCAGCTGCTGGTGCTGTATCTGTTCTTGGAGGGGAGAGGGAAGCTGGCACTGCAGCTGCTGGTGCTGTATCTGTTCTTGGAGGGGAGAGGGAAGCTGGCACTGCAGCTGCTGGTGCTGTATCTGTTCTTGGAGGGAAGAGGGAAGCTGGCACTGCAGCTGCTGGTGCTGTATCTGTTCTTGGAGGGGAGAGAGAAGCTGGCACTGCAGCTGCTGGTGCTGTATCTCTTCTTGGAGGGGAGAGGGAAGCTGGCACTGCAGGTGCTGGTGCTGTTTCTGTTCTTTGGGGGAAGGGATAGAAGAATCAGAATAAATATAGAGAATAAATTTGCACTGCTGCTGTCTGCTGTGGATAATGAAGAGGTTTCTTTTTACTGCTTTCAATCTGGCCTCTTTCTCCAGGACTGAGTCCACAGAAAATTAAATAATAATGAAGCATATACATTCCCTTAAGAAGCCTCTTGGTAATTAATGATTACTTTATGTTTTGGTTTTTTTTAAACCTCCGTAAGTTATGAGATAAATATTTTGAAAAGCTCTCCTTGGTGCTGGTTAGCAGGGAGGCTTACATTGCATCTGAAGGCAGGTTCGGAGAGCCAGCACCAGGAAGCTGCAGGAAGGCAGTGTGCAGGTACCCAGGGATTGCTTCTCAGTGTTCCTGCTCCCCGCCCGCACGCCTCCCTCAAGGTACGCAGGGATTGATTCTCAGTGTTCCTGCTCCCCGCCTGCACGCTTCCCTCAAGGTACCCAGGGATTGCTTCTCAGTGTTCCTGCTCCCCGCCCGCACGCCTCCCTCAAGGTACGCAGGGATTGATTCTCAGTGTTCCTGCTCCCCGCCCGCACGCCTCCCTCAAGGTACGCAGGGATTGATTCTCAGTGTTCCTGCTCCCCGCCTGCACGCTTCCCTCAAGGTACCCAGGGATTGATTCTCAGTGTTCCTGCTGCCCGCCTGCACGCTTCCCTCAAGGTACCCAGGGATTGCTTCTCAGTGTTCCTGCTCCCCGCCTGCACGCTTCCCTCAAGGTATGCAGGGATTGATTCTCAGTGTTCCTGCTCCCCGCCTGCACGCTTCCCTCAAGGTACCCAGGGATTACTTCTCAGTGTTCCTGCTCCCCGCCTGCACGCTTCCCTCAAGGTACCCAGGGATTGCTTCTCAGTGTTCCTGCTCCCCGCCTGCACGCTTCCCTCAAGGTACCCAGGGATTGATTCTCAGTGTTCCTGCTAACCGCCTGCACGCTTCCCTCAAGGTACCCAGGGATTGCTTCTCAGTGTTCCTGCTCCCCGCCTGCAGGCTTCCCTCAAGGTACCCAGGGATTGCTTCTCAGTGTTCCTGCTCCACGCCTGCACGCTTCCCTCAAGGTACCCAGGGATTGCTTCTCAGTGTTCCTGCTCCCCGCCTGCACGCTTCCCTCAAGGTACCCAGGGATTGCTTCTCAGTGTTCCTGCTCCCCGCCTGCACGCTTCCCTCAAGGTACCCAGGGATTGATTCTCAGTGTTCCTGCTTCCCGTCTGCACGCTTCCCTCAAGGTACCCAGGGATTGCTTCTCAGTGTTCCTGCTCCCCGCCTGCACGCTTCCCTCAAGGTACCCAGGGATTGATTCTCAGTGTTCCTGCTCCCCGCCTGCACGCTTCCCTCAAGGTACCCAGGGATTGATTCTCAGTGTTCCTGCTCCCCGCCTGCACGCTTCCCTCAAGGTACCCAGGGATTGCTTCTCAGTGTTCCTGCTCCCCGCCTGCACGCTTCCCTCAAGGTACCCAGGGATTGCTTCTCAGTGTTCCTGCTCCCCGCCTGCACGCTTCCCTCAAGGTACCCAGGGATTGCTTCTCAGTGTTCCTGCTCCCCGCCTGCACGCTTCCCTCAAGTACCCAGGGATTGCTTCTCAGTGTTCCTGCTCCCCGCCTGCACGCTTCCCTCAAGGTACCCAGGGATTGATTCTCAGTGTTCCTGCTCCCCGCCTGCACGCTTCCCTCAAGGTACCCAGGGATTGATTCTCAGTGTTCCTGCTCCCCGCCTGCACGCTTCCCTCAAGGTACCCAGGGATTGTTTCTCAGTGTTCCTGCTCCCTGCCTGCACGCTTCCCTCAAGGTACCCAGGGATTGTTTCTTACTGTTCCTGCTCCCCGCCTGCACGCTTCCCTGAAGGTACCCAGGGATTGATTCTCAGTGTTCCTGCTCCCCGCCTGCACGCTTCCCTCAAGGTACCCAGGGATTGCTTCTCAGTGTTCCTGCTCCCCGCCTGCACGCTTCCCTCAAGGTACCCAGGGATTGCTTCTCAGTGTTCCTGCTCCCCGCCTGCACGCTTCCCTCAGGGTACCCAGGGATTGCTTCTCAGTGTTCCTGCTCCCCACCTGCACGCTTCCCTCAAGGTACCCAGGGATTGATTCTTACTGTTCCTGCTCCCCGCCTGTACGCTTCCCTCCTTCGAGCTCTGGAATTGTCCGGAGGCAGCGATTTAATGGGATTCTGACAGCCCTTAGCAGCAGTCGCAGCTGGAAGCTTCCCCCCTTCAGCTGCCTTTTCTCATTCCTTTTATTTCCTGGCAATGTCTCTTGCTCATTCTGCGGTGACCTGAGGAAGGGAGTAGTCACCCCCTGAAGGCTGGTCTGCACCTGTGTGTCAGAGAGGATTGTGGGTGGGGAAGACCCCGAGCCTGTGCTTGGGTGGTGGCAGGTGAGCGTGTGGCTGTAATCCAGGACAGTGGCCGCCTGTGCTCTTGTGCGTGGCCACCACACGACAGCCTTTCTGGTGAAGTTACACTTTGATGTGGAAAGAGTGGTGAACGTCTTGTGCAGGCAGTGCCTTCTCTAAGGAGGACGGGGGGGGGGGGGGGGGGAATGCGTTAGGGGGAGGGTGGATTTGGAGGGAACTCCTCCAGGGAGAGGGTTTGCCTGAGGTGAGAGGGCCCTGCAGGAGAATGGTCCAAGGCGGCGGGGTGAGGAGGAAGTGGCCCCAGGAGCCCAGGAGGGCCGGGAAACTGCTGAGTGGGGTTGCAGGGGGGTTGCTGCGTGTCCAGTGCTGGACTGGGTTAGGCTGAGGCCGAGAGCGTCATCACCGGCTGGGAAGAGATTAATGGGGGTAATTCACATTCCCTGAGGTATTTTTCCTACGTTGGAGGTGGAGAGTGGGAAACCTTTTTCTTACCGGTGATTGAAGATTTATTCCATTTAACTTTTCCTGCTTCTTGTAAGTAAGCAGCGACGTTCTCCGTCCACGACCCGCGGTGACTGCTGCTGCTGCTGCTGCTGCTGGTTACCCTTGGGGCAAGTCCCTGCGGTGCTGGGGTAGTGAGGAGGCAGCAGTCGGGCCTTCCCTGCCCCCTCCTCGTCCCCTGTGCCCCGCTCAGGTGTCCCCCCCTCTCTCAGGTGGGGTTTACAGGCAGCGGTCGGGCCTTCCCTGCCCCCTCCTCGTCCCCTGTGCCCCGCTCAGGTGTCCCCCCCTCTCTCAGGTGGGGTTTACAGGCAGCGGTCGGGCCTTCCCTGCCCCCTCCTCGTCCCCCGGGCCCCGCTCAGGTGCCCCCCCTCTCTCAGGTGGGGTTTACAGGCAGCGGTCGGGCCTTCCCTGCCCCCTCCTCGTCCCCGGGGCCCCGCTCAGGTGTCCCCCCCTCTCTCAGGTGGGGTTTACAGGCAGCGGTCGGGCCTTCCCTGCCCCCTCCTCGTCCCCCGGGCCCCGCTCAGGTGTCCCCCCCCTCTCTCAGGTGGGGTTTACAGGCAGCGGTCGGGCCTTCCCTGCCCCCTCCTCGTCCCCCGGGGCCCGCTCAGGTGTCGCCCCCCCCCTCTCAGGTGGGGTTTACAGGCAGCGGTCGGGCCTTCCCTGCCCCCTCCCCCTCCCCCTCCCCCTTTCCCCTCCACTGTTGCACAAGTATTTGCTGTCACAGTTGTATTTGTGGAATATTTCTGCTTCCCTCATCTTTAATCTTCTGGTCCCTCAGCCACGTCTCCCTGCTCCATCCACATCTCTGTCTGTTTCTGCTTCCCTCATCTTTAATCTTCTGGTCCCTCAGCCGCGTCTCCCTGCCCCGTCCACATCTCTGTCTGTTTCTGCTTCCCTCATCTTTAATCTTCTGGTCCCTCAGCCGCGTCTCCCTGCTCCATCCACATCTCTGTCTGTTTCTGCTTCCCTCATCTTTAATCTTCTGGTCCCTCAGCCACGTCTCCCTGCTCCATCCACATCTCTGTCTGTTTCTGCTTCCCTCATCTTTAATCTTCTGGTCCCTCAGCCGCGTCTCCCTGCCCCGTCCACATCTCTGTCTGTTTCTGCTTCCCTCATCTTTAATCTTCTGGTCCCTCAGCCGCGTCTCCCTGCCCCGTCCACATCTCTGTCTGTTTCTGCTTCTCTCATCTTTAATCTTCTGGTCTCTCAGCCGCGTCTCCCTGCCCCGTCCTCCTCTCTGTCTGTTTCTGCTCTCTCATCTTTAATCTTCTGGTCCCTCAGCCGCGTCTCCCTGCCCCGTCCACATCTCTGTCTGTTTCTGCTCTCTCATCTTTAATCTTCTGGTCCCTCAGCCACGTCTCCCTGCCCCGTCCTCCTCTCTGTCTGTTTCTGCTCTCTCATCTTTAATCTTCTGGTCTCTCAGCCACGTCTCCCTGCCCCGCCCTCCTCTCTGTCTGTTTCTGCTCTCTCATCTTTAATCTTCTGGTCCCTCAGCCACGTCTCCCTGCCCCGTCCACATCTCTGTCTGTTTCTGCTCCCTCATCTTTAATCTTCTGGTCTCTCAGCCACGTCTCCCTGCCCCGCCCTCCTCTCTGTCTGTTTCTGCTCTCTCATCTTTAATCTTCTGGTCTCTCAGCCACGTCTCCCTGCCCCGTCCACATCTCTGTCTGTTTCTGCTTCCCTCATCTTTAATCTTCTGGTCCCTCAGCCACGTCTCCCTGCCCCGTCCACATCTCTGTCTGTTTCTGCTCTCTCATCTTTAATCTTCTGGTCCCTCAGCCGCGTCTCCCTGCCCCGTCCACATCTCTGTCTGTTTCTGCTTCCCTCATCTTTAATCTTCTGGTCCCTCAGCCACGTCTCCCTGCCCCGTCCACATCTCTGTCTGTTTCTGCTCTCTCATCTTTAATCTTCTGGTCCCTCAGCCACGTCTCCCTGCCCCGTCCACATCTCTGTCTGTTTCTGCTCTCTCATCTTTAATCTTCTGGTCCCTCAGCCGCGTCTCCCTGCCCCGTCCACATCTCTGTCTGTTTCTGCTCTCTCATCTTTAATCTTCTGGTCCCTCAGCCACGTCTCCCTGCCCCGTCCTCCTCTCTGTCTGTTTCTGCTCTCTCATCTTTAATCTTCTGGTCTCTCAGCCACGTCTCCCTGCCCCGCCCTCCTCTCTGTCTGTTTCTGCTCTCTCATCTTTAATCTTCTGGTCTCTCAGCCACGTCTCCCTGCCCCGTCCACATCTCTGTCTGTTTCTGCTCCCTCATCTTTAATCTTCTGGTCTCTCAGCCACGTCTCCCTGCCCCGCCCTCCTCTCTGTCTGTTTCTGCTCTCTCATCTTTAATCTTCTGGTCTCTCAGCCACGTCTCCCTGCCCCGTCCACATCTCTGTCTGTTTCTGCTCTCTCATCTTTAATCTTCTGGTCTCTCAGCCACGTCTCCCTGCCCCGTCCACATCTCTGTCTGTTTCTGCTCTCTCATCTTTAATCTTCTGGTCTCTCAGCCACGTCTCCCTGCCCCGTCCACATCCCTGTCTGTTTCTGCTCTCTCATCTTTAATCTTCTGGTCCCTCAGCCACGTCTCCCTGCCCCTTCCACATCTCTGTCTGTTTCTGCTCTCTCATCTTTAATCTTCTGGTCCCTCAGCCACGTCTCCCTGCCCCGTCCTCCTCTCTGTCTGTTTCTGCTCTCTCATCTTTAATCTTCTGGTCTCTCAGCCACGTCTCCCTGCCCCGCCCTCCTCTCTGTCTGTTTCTGCTCTCTCATCTTTAATCTTCTGGTCTCTCAGCCACGTCTCCCTGCCCCGTCCACATCTCTGTCTGTTTCTGCTCCCTCATCTTTAATCTTCTGGTCTCTCAGCCACGTCTCCCTGCCCCGCCCTCCTCTCTGTCTGTTTCTGCTCTCTCATCTTTAATCTTCTGGTCTCTCAGCCACGTCTCCCTGCCCCGTCCACATCTCTGTCTGTTTCTGCTTCCCTCATCTTTAATCTTCTGGTCCCTCAGCCACGTCTCCCTGCCCCGTCCACATCTCTGTCTGTTTCTGCTCTCTCATCTTTAATCTTCTGGTCCCTCAGCCGCGTCTCCCTGCCCCGTCCACATCTCTGTCTGTTTCTGCTTCCCTCATCTTTAATCTTCTGGTCCCTCAGCCACGTCTCCCTGCCCCGTCCACATCTCTGTCTGTTTCTGCTCTCTCATCTTTAATCTCCTGGTCCCTCAGCCACGTCTCCCTGCCCCGTCCACATCTCTGTCTGTTTCTGCTCTCTCATCTTTAATCTTCTGGTCCCTCAGCCGCGTCTCCCTGCCCCGTCCACATCTCTGTCTGTTTCTGCTCTCTCATCTTTAATCTTCTGGTCCCTCAGCCACGTCTCCCTGCCCCGTCCTCCTCTCTGTCTGTTTCTGCTCTCTCATCTTTAATCTTCTGGTCTCTCAGCCGCGTCTCCCTGCCCCCGCCCTCCTCTCTGTCTGTTTCTGCTCTCTCATCTTTAATCTTCTGGTCTCTCAGCCACGTCTCCCTGCCCCGTCCACATCTCTGTCTGTTTCTGCTCCCTCATCTTTAATCTTCTGGTCTCTCAGCCACGTCTCCCTGCCCCGCCCTCCTCTCTGTCTGTTTCTGCTCTCTCATCTTTAATCTTCTGGTCTCTCAGTCACGTCTCCCTGCCCCGTCCACATCTCTGTCTGTTTCTGCTCTCTCATCTTTAATCTTCTGGTCTCTCAGCCACGTCTCCCTGCCCCGTCCACATCTCTGTCTGTTTCTGCTCTCTCATCTTTAATCTTCTGGTCTCTCAGCCACGTCTCCCTGCCCCGTCCACATCTCTGTCTGTTTCTGCTCTCTCATCTTTAATCTTCTGGTCCCTCAGCCACGTCTCCCTGCCCCTTCCACATCTCTGTCTGTTTCTGCTCTCTCATCTTTAATCTTCTGGTCCCTCAGCCAGGTCTCCCTGCTCCATCCTCCTCTCTGTCTGTTTCTGCTCCCTCATCTTTAATCTTCTGGTCCCTCAGCCACGTCTCCCTGCTCCATCCTCCTCTCTGTCTGTTTCTGCTCTCTCATCTTTAATCTTCTGGTCTCTCAGCCACGTCTCCCTGCCCCATCCACATCTCTGTCTGTTTCTGCTCTCTCATCTTTAATCTTCTGGTCTCTCAGCCACGTCTCCCTGCCCCGTCCACATCTCTGTCTGTTTCTGCTCTCTCATCTTTAATCTTCTGGTCTCTCAGCCGCGTCTCCCTGCTCCATCCTCCTCTCTGTCTGTTTCTGCTTCCCGAATCTTTAATCTTCTGGTCTCTCAGCCACGTCTCCCTGCTCCATCCTCCTCTCTGTCTGTTTCTGCTTCCCGAATCTTTAATCTTCTGGTCCCTCAGCCACGTCTCCCTGCCCCCGTCCACATCTCTGTCTGTTTCTGCTCTCTCATCTTTAATCTTCTGGTCTCTCAGCCACGTCTCCCTGCTCCATCCTCCTCTCTGTCTGTTTCTGCTCCCTCATCTTTAATCTTCTGGTCCCTCAGCCGCGTCTCCCTGCCCCGTCCACATCTCTGTCTGTTTCTGCTCTCTCATCTTTAATCTTCTGGTCCCTCAGCCGCGTCTCCCTGCTCCATCCTCCTCTCTGTCTGTTTCTGCTCTCTCATCTTTAATCTTCTGGTCTCTCAGCCACGTCTCCCTGCCCCATCCTCCTCTCTGTCTGTTTCTGCTCTCTCATCTTTAATCTTCTGGTCCCTCAGCCACGTCTCCCTGCTCCATCCACATCTCTGTCTGTTTCTGCTTCCCTCATCTTTAATCTTCTGGTCCCTCAGCCACGTCTCCCTGCTCCATCCACATCTCTGTCTGTTTCTGCTTCCCTCATCTTTAATCTTCTGGTCCCTCAGCCACGTCTCCCTGCTCCATCCACATCTCTGTCTGTTTCTGCTTCCCTCATCTTTAATCTTCTGGTCCCTCAGCCGCGTCTCCCTGCCCCGTCCACATCTCTGTCTGTTTCTGCTTCCCTCATCTTTAATCTTCTGGTCCCTCAGCCGCGTCTCCCTGCCCCGTCCACATCTCTGTCTGTTTCTGCTTCTCTCATCTTTAATCTTCTGGTCTCTCAGCCGCGTCTCCCTGCCCCGTCCTCCTCTCTGTCTGTTTCTGCTCTCTCATCTTTAATCTTCTGGTCCCTCAGCCGCGTCTCCCTGCCCCGTCCACATCTCTGTCTGTTTCTGCTCTCTCATCTTTAATCTTCTGGTCCCTCAGCCACGTCTCCCTGCCCCGTCCTCCTCTCTGTCTGTTTCTGCTCTCTCATCTTTAATCTTCTGGTCTCTCAGCCACGTCTCCCTGCCCCGCCCTCCTCTCTGTCTGTTTCTGCTCTCTCATCTTTAATCTTCTGGTCTCTCAGCCACGTCTCCCTGCCCCGTCCACATCTCTGTCTGTTTCTGCTCCCTCATCTTTAATCTTCTGGTCTCTCAGCCACGTCTCCCTGCCCCGCCCTCCTCTCTGTCTGTTTCTGCTCTCTCATCTTTAATCTTCTGGTCTCTCAGCCACGTCTCCCTGCCCCGTCCACATCTCTGTCTGTTTCTGCTTCCCTCATCTTTAATCTTCTGGTCCCTCAGCCACGTCTCCCTGCCCCGTCCACATCTCTGTCTGTTTCTGCTCTCTCATCTTTAATCTTCTGGTCCCTCAGCCGCGTCTCCCTGCCCCGTCCACATCTCTGTCTGTTTCTGCTTCCCTCATCTTTAATCTTCTGGTCCCTCAGCCACGTCTCCCTGCCCCGTCCACATCTCTGTCTGTTTCTGCTCTCTCATCTTTAATCTTCTGGTCCCTCAGCCACGTCTCCCTGCCCCGTCCACATCTCTGTCTGTTTCTGCTCTCTCATCTTTAATCTTCTGGTCCCTCAGCCGCGTCTCCCTGCCCCGTCCACATCTCTGTCTGTTTCTGCTCTCTCATCTTTAATCTTCTGGTCTCTCAGCCACGTCTCCCTGCCCCGTCCTCCTCTCTGTCTGTTTCTGCTCTCTCATCTTTAATCTTCTGGTCTCTCAGCCACGTCTCCCTGCCCCGCCCTCCTCTCTGTCTGTTTCTGCTCTCTCATCTTTAATCTTCTGGTCTCTCAGCCACGTCTCCCTGCCCCGTCCACATCTCTGTCTGTTTCTGCTCCCTCATCTTTAATCTTCTGGTCTCTCAGCCACGTCTCCCTGCCCCGCCCTCCTCTCTGTCTGTTTCTGCTCTCTCATCTTTAATCTTCTGGTCTCTCAGCCACGTCTCCCTGCCCCGTCCACATCTCTGTCTGTTTCTGCTCTCTCATCTTTAATCTTCTGGTCTCTCAGCCACGTCTCCCTGCCCCGTCCACATCTCTGTCTGTTTCTGCTCTCTCATCTTTAATCTTCTGGTCTCTCAGCCACGTCTCCCTGCCCCGTCCACATCCCTGTCTGTTTCTGCTCTCTCATCTTTAATCTTCTGGTCCCTCAGCCACGTCTCCCTGCCCCTTCCACATCTCTGTCTGTTTCTGCTCTCTCATCTTTAATCTTCTGGTCCCTCAGCCACGTCTCCCTGCCCCGTCCTCCTCTCTGTCTGTTTCTGCTCTCTCATCTTTAATCTTCTGGTCTCTCAGCCACGTCTCCCTGCCCCGCCCTCCTCTCTGTCTGTTTCTGCTCTCTCATCTTTAATCTTCTGGTCTCTCAGCCACGTCTCCCTGCCCCGTCCACATCTCTGTCTGTTTCTGCTCTCTCATCTTTAATCTTCTGGTCTCTCAGCCACGTCTCCCTGCCCCGCCCTCCTCTCTGTCTGTTTCTGCTCTCTCATCTTTAATCTTCTGGTCTCTCAGCCACGTCTCCCTGCCCCGTCCACATCTCTGTCTGTTTCTGCTTCCCTCATCTTTAATCTTCTGGTCCCTCAGCCACGTCTCCCTGCCCCGTCCACATCTCTGTCTGTTTCTGCTCTCTCATCTTTAATCTTCTGGTCCCTCAGCCGCGTCTCCCTGCCCCGTCCACATCTCTGTCTGTTTCTGCTTCCCTCATCTTTAATCTTCTGGTCCCTCAGCCACGTCTCCCTGCCCCGTCCACATCTCTGTCTGTTTCTGCTCTCTCATCTTTAATCTCCTGGTCCCTCAGCCACGTCTCCCTGCCCCGTCCACATCTCTGTCTGTTTCTGCTCTCTCATCTTTAATCTTCTGGTCCCTCAGCCGCGTCTCCCTGCCCCGTCCACATCTCTGTCTGTTTCTGCTCTCTCATCTTTAATCTTCTGGTCCCTCAGCCACGTCTCCCTGCCCCGTCCTCCTCTCTGTCTGTTTCTGCTCTCTCATCTTTAATCTTCTGGTCTCTCAGCCACGTCTCCCTGCCCCGCCCTCCTCTCTGTCTGTTTCTGCTCTCTCATCTTTAATCTTCTGGTCTCTCAGCCACGTCTCCCTGCCCCGTCCACATCTCTGTCTGTTTCTGCTCCCTCATCTTTAATCTTCTGGTCTCTCAGCCACGTCTCCCTGCCCCGCCCTCCTCTCTGTCTGTTTCTGCTCTCTCATCTTTAATCTTCTGGTCTCTCAGTCACGTCTCCCTGCCCCGTCCACATCTCTGTCTGTTTCTGCTCTCTCATCTTTAATCTTCTGGTCTCTCAGCCACGTCTCCCTGCCCCGTCCACATCTCTGTCTGTTTCTGCTCTCTCATCTTTAATCTTCTGGTCTCTCAGCCACGTCTCCCTGCCCCGTCCACATCTCTGTCTGTTTCTGCTCTCTCATCTTTAATCTTCTGGTCCCTCAGCCACGTCTCCCTGCCCCTTCCACATCTCTGTCTGTTTCTGCTCTCTCATCTTTAATCTTCTGGTCCCTCAGCCAGGTCTCCCTGCTCCATCCTCCTCTCTGTCTGTTTCTGCTCCCTCATCTTTAATCTTCTGGTCCCTCAGCCACGTCTCCCTGCTCCATCCTCCTCTCTGTCTGTTTCTGCTCTCTCATCTTTAATCTTCTGGTCTCTCAGCCACGTCTCCCTGCCCCATCCACATCTCTGTCTGTTTCTGCTCTCTCATCTTTAATCTTCTGGTCTCTCAGCCACGTCTCCCTGCCCCGTCCACATCTCTGTCTGTTTCTGCTCTCTCATCTTTAATCTTCTGGTCTCTCAGCCGCGTCTCCCTGCTCCATCCTCCTCTCTGTCTGTTTCTGCTTCCCGAATCTTTAATCTTCTGGTCTCTCAGCCACGTCTCCCTGCTCCATCCTCCTCTCTGTCTGTTTCTGCTTCCCGAATCTTTAATCTTCTGGTCCCTCAGCCACGTCTCCCTGCCCCGTCCACATCTCTGTCTGTTTCTGCTCTCTCATCTTTAATCTTCTGGTCTCTCAGCCACGTCTCCCTGCTCCATCCTCCTCTCTGTCTGTTTCTGCTCCCTCATCTTTAATCTTCTGGTCCCTCAGCCGCGTCTCCCTGCCCCGTCCACATCTCTGTCTGTTTCTGCTCTCTCATCTTTAATCTTCTGGTCCCTCAGCCGCGTCTCCCTGCTCCATCCTCCTCTCTGTCTGTTTCTGCTCTCTCATCTTTAATCTTCTGGTCTCTCAGCCACGTCTCCCTGCCCCATCCTCCTCTCTGTCTGTTTCTGCTCTCTCATCTTTAATCTTCTGGTCCCTCAGCCGCGTCTCCCTGCCCCGTCCACATCTCTGTCTGTTTCTGCTCTCTCATCTTTAATCTTCTGGTCCCTCAGCCGCGTCTCCCTGCTCCATCCTCCTCTCTGTCTGTTTCTGCTCTCTCATCTTTAATCTTCTGGTCCCTCAGCCGCGTCTCACTGCTCCATCCTCCTCTCTGTCTGTTTCTGCTCTCTCATCTTTAATCTTCTGGTCCCTCAGCCGCGTCTCCCTGCCCCGTCCACATCTCTGTCTGTTTCTGCTCTCTCATCTTTAATCTTCTGGTCCCTCAGCCGCGTCTCCCTGCTCCATCCTCCTCTCTGTCTGTTTCTGCTCTCTCATCTTTAATCTTCTGGTCTCTCAGCCGCGTCTCCCTGCTCCATCCTCCTCTCTGTCTGTTTCTGCTTCCCGAATCTTTAATCTTCTGGTCTCTCAGCCACGTCTCCCTGCTCCATCCTCCTCTCTGTCTGTTTCTGCTTCCCGAATCTTTTAATCTTCTGGTCCCTCAGCCACGTCTCCCTGCCCCGTCCACATCTCTGTCTGTTTCTGCTCTCTCATCTTTAATCTTCTGGTCTCTCAGCCACGTCTCCCTGCTCCATCCTCCTCTCTGTCTGTTTCTGCTCCCTCATCTTTAATCTTCTGGTCCCTCAGCCGCGTCTCCCTGCCCCGTCCACATCTCTGTCTGTTTCTGCTCTCTCATCTTTAATCTTCTGGTCCCTCAGCCGCGTCTCCCTGCTCCATCCTCCTCTCTGTCTGTTTCTGCTCTCTCATCTTTAATCTTCTGGTCTCTCAGCCACATCTCCCTGCCCCATCCTCCTCTCTGTCTGTTTCTGCTCTCTCATCTTTAATCTTCTGGTCCCTCAGCCGCGTCTCCCTGCCCCGTCCACATCTCTGTCTGTTTCTGCTCTCTCATCTTTAATCTTCTGGTCCCTCAGCCGCGTCTCCCTGCTCCATCCTCCTCTCTGTCTGTTTCTGCTCTCTCATCTTTAATCTTCTGGTCCCTCAGCCGCGTCTCCCTGCTCCATCCTCCTCTCTGTCTGTTTCTGCTCTCTCATCTTTAATCTTCTGGTCCCTCAGCCGCGTCTCCCTGCCCCGTCCACATCTCTGTCTGTTTCTGCTCTCTCATCTTTAATCTTCTGGTCCCTCAGCCGCGTCTCCCTGCTCCATCCTCCTCTCTGTCTGTTTCTGCTCTCTCATCTTTAATCTTCTGGTCTCTCAGCCGCGTCTCCCTGCTCCATCCTCCTCTCTGTCTGTTTCTGCTCTCTCATCTTTAATCTTCTGGTCTCTCAGCCACGTCTCCCTGCCCCGTCCACATCTCTGTCTGTTTCTGCTCTCTCATCTTTAATCTTCTGGTCTCTCAGCCACGTCTCCCTTCTCCATCCTCCTCTCTGTCTGTTTCTGCTCTCTCATCTTTAATCTTCTGGTCTCTCAGCCACGTCTCCCTGCCCCGTCCTCCTCTCTGTCTGTTTCTGCTCTCTCATCTTTAATCTTCTGGTCTCTCAGCCGCGTCTCCCTGCTCCATCCTCCTCTCTGTCTGTTTCTGCTCTCTCATCTTTAATCTTCTGGTCTGTCAGCCGCGTCTCCCTGCCCCGTCCTCCTCTCTGTCTGTTTCTGCTTCCCGAATCTTTAATCTTCTGGTCTCTCAGCCGCGTCTCCCTGCCCCGTCCTCCTCTCTGTCTGTTTCTGCTTCCCGAATCTTTAATCTTCTGGTCCCTCAGCCGCGTCTCCCTGCTCCATCCTCCTCTCTGTCTGTTTCTGCTCTCTCATCTTTAATCTTCTGGTCTCTCAGCCACGTCTCCCTGCCCCGCCCTCCTCTCTGTCTGTTTCTGCTCTCTCATCTTTAATCTTCTGGTCTCTCAGCCACGTCTCCCTGCCCCGCCCTCCTCTCTGTCTGTTTCTGCTCTCTCATCTTTAATCTTCTGGTCTCTCAGCCGCGTCTCCCTGCCCCGTCCACATCTCTGTCTGTTTCTGCTCTCTCATCTTTAATCTTCTGGTCCCTCAGCCGCGTCTCCCTGCCCCGTCCACATCTCTGTCTGTTTCTGCTCTCTCATCTTTAATCTTCTGGTCCCTCAGCCGCGTCTCCCTGCTCCATCCTCCTCTCTGTCTGTTTCTGCTCTCTCATCTTTAATCTTCTGGTCTCTCAGCCACGTCTCCCTGCCCCGTCCACATCTCTGTCTGTTTCTGCTCTCTCATCTTTAATCTTCTGGTCCCTCAGCCGCGTCTCCCTGCCCCGTCCACATCTCTGTCTGTTTCTGCTCTCTCATCTTTAATCTTCTGGTCCCTCAGCCGCGTCTCCCTGCTCCATCCTCCTCTCTGTCTGTTTCTGCTCTCTCATCTTTAATCTTCTGGTCTCTCAGCCACGTCTCCCTGCCCCGTCCACATCTCTGTCTGTTTCTGCTCTCTCATCTTTAATCTTCTGGTCTCTCAGCCGCGTCTCCCTGCCCCGTCCACATCTCTGTCTGTTTCTGCTCCCTCATCTTTAATCTTCTGGTCTCTCAGCCACGTCTCCCTGCCCCGCCCTCCTCTCTGTCTGTTTCTGCTCTCTCATCTTTAATCTTCTGGTCTCTCAGCACGTCTCCCTGCCCCGTCCACATCTCTGTCTGTTTCTGCTCTCTCATCTTTAATCTTCTGGTCTCTCAGCCACGTCTCCCTGCCCCGTCCACATCTCTGTCTGTTTCTGCTCTCTCATCTTTAATCTTCTGGTCTCTCAGCCACGTCTCCCTGCCCCGTCCACATCCCTGTCTGTTTCTGCTCTCTCATCTTTAATCTTCTGGTCCCTCAGCCACGTCTCCCTGCCCCTTCCACATCTCTGTCTGTTTCTGCTCTCTCATCTTTAATCTTCTGGTCCCTCAGCCAGGTCTCCCTGCTCCATCCTCCTCTCTGTCTGTTTCTGCTCCCTCATCTTTAATCTTCTGGTCCCTCAGCCACGTCTCCCTGCTCCATCCTCCTCTCTGTCTGTTTCTGCTCTCTCATCTTTAATCTTCTGGTCTCTCAGCCACGTCTCCCTGCCCCATCCACATCTCTGTCTGTTTCTGCTCTCTCATCTTTAATCTTCTGGTCTCTCAGCCACGTCTCCCTGCTCCATCCTCCTCTCTGTCTGTTTCTGCTCTCTCATCTTTAATCTTCTGGTCTCTCAGCCACGTCTCCCTGCTCCATCCACATCTCTGTCTGTTTCTGCTCCCTCATCTTTAATCTTCTGGTCTCTCAGCCACGTCTCCCTGCCCCATCCACATCTCTGTCTGTTTCTGCTCTCTCATCTTTAATCTTCTGGTCTCTCAGCCACGTCTCCCTGCCCCATCCACATCTCTGTCTGTTTCTGCTCTCTCATCTTTAATCTTCTGGTCTCTCAGCCACGTCTCCCTGCCCCATCCACATCTCTGTCTGTTTCTGCTCTCTCATCTTTAATCTTCTGGTCTCTCAGCCACGTTTCCCTGCCCCGTCCTCCTCTCTGTCTGTTTCTGCTCCCTCATCTTTAATCTTCTGGTCTCTCAGCCACGTCTCCCTGCCCCGTCCACATCTCTGTCTGTTTCTGCTCTCTCATCTTTAATCTTCTGCTCTCTCAGCCAGGTCTCCCTGCTCCATGCAGTGATGCAGAGCCCTGCTGGACGCTGTGCGGCTCACGACGGCAGGGGGGGGGGGGGCTTGTGGCTGCTGGTGGTACCCGGGACGTGGACTCCATTTTGGAAAGGTGTGGTGTGGGCGCCCTGCCGGACGAGCTCCCGCTGCATCTCACCGTCAGACCTGACGAAGTGCGGACAATCACAGGGGCCTGCTGCTGGTTAAACACGGGAATGCGCTTATGCTGCCCTCACAGATTGGTAAGATTAGCGCTGTTTTTGCAAATGGATAGATCTGTACAATTCATAAAAGCCTGTGGATGCCACGTGATGACATCAGGGGTATTTAGGCCTCAGCCGCACGCCCCTCCTATGCCTTGCAATGCGTATTGCTGTGTATTCCTGCATCCAGCCTTGCCTCCCTCCAGACTTCCTGCTTTACCTCCTCCTCGTCTCCAGCCCTCTTCTTGCTTGCCTGGTATTGACCTCTGCTATGGCCGCTGACCAGTGCACCTTGCTTCCAGCCTGCCCTGACTCCTGGCCCGGACCCTGTATCTGTCTGTTTGCTGCCTGCCCTGACTCCTGGCCCGGACCCTGTATCTGTCTGTTTGCTGCCTGCCCTGACTCCTGGCCCGGACCCTGTATCTGTCTGTTTGCTGCCTGCCCTGACTCCTGGCCCGGACCCTGTATCTGTCTGTTTGCTGCCTGCCCTGACTCCTGGCCCGGACCCTGTATCTGTCTGTTTGCTGTCTGCCCTGACTCCTGGCCCGGACCCTGTATCTGTCTGTTTGCTGCCTGCCCTGACTCCTGGCCCATTTCTGGACGTTCTCTCTGGCCACCCGCAGGACCCCCCCCCGGGAACCCAAGGGCTTGACCTGCGGAGAGCAGGGGATGGTACAGGCAAAGCTCCAGCCTGTCCCAGAGCAGGGAGAGCTCGCCAGCTGTCAGCGTGGGCCCAGTAGGTTCGCTTACCAGGGATGCGCCAAGCCCGCCACAGCCCAGGGTGTGAGAATGATCTCACCTTAAGTTTAAGCTTCTTCTCCCCTGAATCCCTGCTGCTTCCGCCTCCTCCTCCTCCTCCTCCATCTCTTGCCTGAATTCATTTCTCTTCCCACATGTTCTATCTTTGCTCCTGATTTCTCACCTTCCCTTTCTTCTCACCGTGCCTGCATTTTTGTCTCTCTTTTTGCCTCCCTGGCAGGGGCTGTTGGACGCGGTTGACTAATCCATGGATCTGAACAGCTTGTTAATGTCTGATTCAGATGTTACTTGCCCGTATCCTTCAGATTCTCTTCCAGTTTTGCAAGGTCTGAGACTGCCCACCTCCTGTGCCACAATACAAGTATTTCTTTTTTTGGGGGGTTTATAAATAGCTAAACAATTAGAGGTCCCTATTCAAAAGATTTGCCTCAGTAATTCAGAAGTTACCCAGCAAAATATTTGATTTTGAAAATTCCTCCTCAGTCTCCATTTAATCTTTATCTGAGTAAGTTTATCATCCGTTCAAAATGTAGCCGCAAACATAAAGATGTGCTGATAGGATGTTTCGGGAGCAGGACTTCGCTTTAGCCAGATAGCCCTGATATTCAGCACTTTCTGGATGAAGCTCTCCGGTTAAGTCTGGGTATGCCAGAGGTACATCCTATCCAGCAGGATGTGTAACCGGTACTTTTTGCTGAATATCAGAGTAAAATCCTCAGGGCCTTTGCAAGATTATTTGATGCCCTAGGTAAACCTTCGGTCATGCACCCCTCCTCAGCTTACCTGTTGGTAGCAGTTCCAGAAAAGCGTCTCTCTCTGGGCCTGGCGCTGGCTGGATTTTGCCTCTCTCTGGGCCTGGCCTGGCGCTGGCTGGATTTTGCCTCTATCTGGGCCTGGCCTGGTGCTGCCTAGATTTTGCCTCTCTCTGGGCCTGGCCTGGTGCTGCCTGGATTTTGCCTCTCTCTGGGCCTAGCGCTGGCTGAATTTTGCTTCTCTCTGGGCCTGGCTTGGCGCTGGCTGGATTTTGCTTCTCTCTGGGCCTGGCCTGGCGCTGGCTGGATTTTGCTTCTCTCTGGGCCTGGCCTGGTGCTGGCTGGATTTTGCCTCTCTCTGGTCCTGGCACTGGCTGAATTTTGTCTCTCTCTGGGCCTGGCCTGGCACTGGCTGGATTTTGCCTCTCTCTGGGCCTAGCCTGGCGCTGGCTGGATTTTGCCTCTCTCTGGGCCTGGCCTGGCGCTGGCTGAATTTTGCCTCTCTCTGGGCCTGGCCTGGCCTGGCGCTGGCTGGATTTTGCCTCTCTCTGGACCTGGCGCTGGCTGAATTTTGCCTCTCTCTGGGCCTGGCCTGGCACTGGCTGGATTTTGCCTCTCTCTGGGCCTGGCGCTGGCTGGATTTTGCCTCTCTCTCGGTCTGGCGCTGGCTGGATTTTTCCTATCTCTGGGCCTGGCCTGGCGCTGGCTGGATTTTTCCTCTCTCTGGGCCTGGCGCTGGCTGGATTTTGCCTCTGTCTGGGCCTGGTGCTGGCTGGATTTTGCCTCTGTCTGGGCCTGGCGCTGGCTGGATTTTGCCTCTCTCTGGGCCTGGCCTGGCGCTGGCTGGATTTTGCCTCTCTCTGGGCCTGGCGCCGGCTGGATTTTGCCTCTCTCTGGGCCTGGCCTGGCGCCGGCTGGATTTTGCCTCTCTCTGGGCCTGGCCTGGTGCTGGCTGGATTTTGCCTCTCTCTGGGCCTGGTCAGGTGCTGGCTGGATTTTGCCTCTCTCTGGGCCTGGCCTGGCGATGGCTGGATTTTGCCTCTCTCTGGGCCTGGCCTGGCGCTGGCTGGATTTTGCCTCTCTCTTGGCCTGGCGATGGCTGGATTTTGCCTCTCTCTGGGCCTGGTCAGGCGCTGGCTGGATTTTGTCACTCTCTGGGCCTGGCGCTGGCTGGATTTTGCCTCTCTCTGGGCCTGTCCTGGCGCTGGCTGGATTTTGCCTCTCTCTGGGCCTGGCCTGGCACTGGCTGGATTTTGCTGCTCTCTGGGCCTGGTGCTAGCTGGATTTTGCCTCTCTCTGGGCCTGACCTGGCACTGGCTGGATTTTGCCTCTCTCTGGGCCTGGTCAGGTGCTGGCTGGATTTTGCCTCTCTCTGGGCCTGGCCTGGTGATGGCTGGATTTTGCCTCTCTCTGGGCCTGGCCTGGCGCTGGCTGGATTTTGCCTCTCTCTTGGCCTGGCGATGGCTGGATTTTGCCTCTCTCTGGGCCTGGTCAGGCGCTGGCTGGATTTTGTCGCTCTCTGGGCCTGGCGCTGGCTGGATTTTGCCTCTCTCTGGGCCTGTCCTGGCGCTGGCTGGATTTTGCCTCTCTCTGGGCCTGGCCTGGCACTGGCTGGATTTTGCCTTTCTCTGGGCCTGGCCTGGCGCTGGCTGGATTTTGCTGCTCTCTGGGCCTGGTGCTAGCTGGATTTTGCCTCTCTCTGGGCCTGACCTGGCACTGGCTGGATTTTGCCTCTCTCTGGGCCTGGCCTGGCGCTGGCTGGATCTTGCCTCTCTCTGGGCCTGGCTTGGCACTGGCTGGATTTTGCCTCTCTCTGGGCCTGGCGCTGGCTGGATTTTGTCGTCCTCAAAATTTTGCACTCTAGGCAACCACCTGGTTTGCTTAATGCAAGTAGCAGCCTTGTGCCTGGTTCACTCAGTACGTACTTCTTAAACATGCATATTCATAAGTGCTTTTGTGTTATGTAATATGAGACTTGTTGCTAGCACTGACAACTCTGTCGAGGCGGGAGGTGCCTTGCAGAAGGGCACACACATGGCAGTCTGTGTTCATCCTGCTTCCCATTTAGTGTTCATGGATGGCACTGCAGGAAGTGCTTTGCACTGGATGGAAGCAGAACGTTTATGCTGTGGGCCATATCATTGAACGTGGCTTTGAGAGAGATGTTAGTGAGCTCTTCCAGTAGTCGCTGAAGAGATTGAGGGTGCACAGTGTAATGCAAGCCACATGTGGGGAGTTCAGAATGAAGGACGAGCCGGTCCCGCAGAGGGAAGGCAGCTTTCAGTCGGTGATTCTCTCTGGATACTTGCTCTGCTGCTCTGCCCGTGCTTTACAGATTAATAGGACAGTCACACACTGGGGGTTTCTCTTTACAGCGCCTTGGTTGTGCAGCCCTGAGCTGCGCTCCTGTTTCCTGAATTTTACGGGGGTAATGGTGCTTTCGCTTCGGCCCTTGCAGCTGGATGTGATGTCTCCTCGCTCTGGGCCCAAACTCAAAGGGCACCTATGTTTGCTTTCTACCGTGGGTGCTCGCAGCAATATTTTATGTTCTCCGATATAATCCTTTTCTCACTGCTGAAGCAGCAATATTCAAATTAAATGTATGCGCATTCAGTAGCCAAAGAATGCTTTTCCTCCTCGGTGGCCGGGGTTATGGTGCGACAGCTCCATGTCTGCTCCCACGGGCATGTGAAATGCTACAACTGGGCCAAGTAGTGTTTTTCATCCCATTTTGTTAGGTCTTGTAAGTTGAATACATATCTACGACTTAAATGGTTTGATTTGCTACATCCCCCTGCTTGAGAAGCATCTTCACATTCCCCACAGAGCCGGACCCAGAATCTCAGGGCCTGCGGATTCTCTGCCGCCACTGGTGCCAGCTTCCTGCCATAACAGCTTGAGGCCTCTAAATACAAAAAAAAACACAACTACATATCAAGTTTTGCCTTTTACGGGACTTCTGAAACTTGAAATGGCTTTATCCTAAAATCACAGGAGAAGACCCTATGACCTATCTCTGCCCCCTCCGAGAGCCCCTCGGCTTCTCCCTTGCTTTCTGGAATTCAGAACCCGTCCGTGTCTTCAGCACCTCCACGGGGAGGGAGAGAGCTTGCGAATCTGCTTTTATCAGCCCTTCCGCTAATGCAGGTTGTCACTTTCCCTTTTACGACCTTACCCATAGATTGCTTGCCAGGAGACCTGGGGGCAGTCGTGGTTCATAACACCTGCTCCTGATGCATTCTGGGATCTGCAGTGCTGATTTTAAATGAACCACAAAGAGATGCAAATTCACAAATGTCTCCTCGCAAATGGCTCCTCGCAAATGTGGGGTCAGTTGGCAGCTTGGAGCAATTCCCTGCCAACTTCTCAGAGTGGCTTAGAAGAAGATTTCCCGGTAAGAGCTGACGGCACAGCACAGGGCCGCATAGCAGCACAGCACAGCAGCACAGCACAGGGCCGCACAGCAGTACAGCACAGCAGCACAGCAGCACAGCACAGGGCCGAGCTGCAACTTCAGTCACTGGGTGCACTCTGCGGGGAGCGATGCAATATCATGTGTTCAGCCTAGCGCACAGGTCGGCGCTCGGTTGGGTGCATGTTTTGGAGGCACTGGCATAACACCCAATGCAATTTGGGGATTACGTGTCCAAAACCCATGTAGAATCAAATGCATAGCTAACAGTGCTCATGAGGCTATTAGCTATTACCCCTGATGTAGAAAATCACCGCCATGTGCCCGATGCACACTTTTTAACACAGCAAATTTAACACCAGCCCCAGAACTGGCGTTGTCTTGCCGCATGTCAAGGGCTCAATTAAAAAACAAAAAATACTGATTTTCTGTAGTTCCTCCTACTGAGGCGCTCTAGGGCCTGCCAGGAACAGATTGGCAACTACGGGAGAGGAGAGAAGTAGCCTGAGGACACAGCCCCGGCTGTCTCTGAAAAACGCACACAGAGCCTGAATACACGGAAACATGTGCGCGTTAAGTAATGCAAATGAAATGAACGCATGCAAGAGCCAAGAAATACGCCAGAGAGCAAACGAGCAGATCTCTCTCTCATATTCCTGCAGGGCCAGAAAGCAGACCCTCGAATCCAGTGCCCGTTTTCCTACCTCCCCTGCAGCCACTCCTTAAAATCCGCCATCGCGCCCCTGGGAGAGGCGGATGTGCGTGCGCTATAATATGGGCATCCAGGACCACACTCGCTCCCTGCCACACCCTTTCACATGCCAAATAACAACCATCAACAACCATTTGGGTAAAATAAGGCCGCAGCTTTATTAACATAGAGGCCCGAGCCCGGGCACATTAACTGTTAACAACACACCCCCGTTTCAGCTTCAACCCCTGACCATCCGCCACTCCCCCGGCAGGATAGCCGATGCCAGCCGCCCGGCTCGAAGTTCCCGCCTCTCACGCCGGGTGTAAACTCCCGCCACCTGCCTGCAAGGAGCTAACCCGGGTGGACTCCCGCCACCAACCTGCAAGGAGTCGGGCCCGGAGTCTCCCGCCACTTTCCGGCAAGGAGCCCCCATCACCGACAACAGCCCCAGTTGTCAACCGCTGTCCACTTCCAGCTGAAACCCCTTTAAACTAACAATCATCAACTACTATGGCTCGGGTCATCCGCCCCCCCCCCCCCCCCCCCGCTGCGACAACACACACCTTAACAACAACCTGGCCGAAGGGTGGGTGGGAGGGAACCGCTCCCCGCCGCTCACGCGCCCGAATCCCCTGCTTGCACACCCGCGCTCCTACAAGTCACCTCCCCCAACGCACGAGCCGCCTCGCCGACCTCGCCGGGTGGACCGTTGCCTAGCAACACTCCCCCGGCGACCAATCGCCGTCCACGGCCAGGCGTCCTCGCTCTCTCTCGCCCTCCCCCCCTCGCGCCGACCTCCGCGCGACCCGACCCTGTCCCGCGGTGGGCCTGGGCCCACATTATCCTGCCCGCCCCGATACAGGATCGGGGCGGGCTTCCAAAAAATGGGTGCCTGGGTTTGGACGCGCGGTTTTTACGCCTGAGATATTGCATCAGCCAGAAGTGGACTGGGGGGGAGGCTGGGTGGAGAGAAGGGGTGAGAGAGAGGAGCACATGGCCCAGCACTGCCCATCTTGTCTCTTGCTGGGCAGCTTGCCTTCAGCTCTTATTGAATTCATCCATATTCAGTTTGCAGCCGGGAGCAGCGTTTCCCCCGCTTAATGAGACCTTTGTTTGAAGCTGCCTCTAATTTAATTACGGCGTTGCATGTAATTACATTGCTGTTCTCTCCTTGCTTGGCTGCTTTGGGAAGGCTTCCCTGCAGGGATTCCCGATTAAGGATGCGGAGCTCTTTTTTTCTCATTTATTTTGCTTCGTTTTTTTTCGCCGCACATCTTGTCTTCGAATTTCATTTAGTTTTTTTTTCGGGTGATTTCGTTTTGGCAGACTGCAGTTTGTGCATGCGATCTGCCAAAACCAATGCCCTGAAGAATGTTCGGAACGAGTCGAGTTTCAGTTTCTCTTGTTCCTAATGAACCAGAAATCCACTCATTTGTTGCTCGTTACCCATTGCTGAAGTTTGCATGGCTCAGGTCTGTGAAGCCCGTCCTCCTTGGGGAATGCTCCATGTAACGCTGCTGACTGAACATAGAAGAACCTGGGGAAGAAGGGACGGTACCATCTCCTGCCAGACCCAATAGATTGATGCAGGAAGGAAGGCACAAGCACAGCGGGAAAACCCTGGCCAACATTCACAGCCTGGTACTGGGGAGAAGGTCCCTGGTCCCTGCCTCGGAAGATAATTGTATTCAGCGAGCTAGATCCCTGGAAGACTTTGTGGATCAATGATTGATGATCGAGAATCAATATATATTTATATATTAACTAGAATTTAAGTACAAGAATTGTCAGGACACTATCACCGTCTCTGTTTCCCCCTTCATTCCTGAGACTCCCTGGCACCAATGAGCTGATAATGAGTTAAGACAACCTCAAAAGACATCTGGTGTCTCTTAACAACTGTTAAGATGAAAGACTACTACTGAACTGCCTTCCTAACAGGCCGATACAGTAAGGAGCGGTAGGAAGAGCTGCGTTAGTGCCGGGCGCACCCGCGTTTGCCGCATGCACAGTCCTGCTCACCTACCGCTCGATCCTGTATGTAAATAGCTTGCAAATGCAAGCCGCGTCCAAGAAGCGTCCGTGAAGCCTTAGGCCCGCGCGAACCGTTTTACTGGATAGAGCGCTATACAGTATCCTGGGTGCGCGGGCCTAACGCTTCACGCCACGCTGGTATCTGTCATTTCAAATGACAGGTACCAGGAAGTGGACGGTTCTCCTACGCTCGGGATTGCCAGTCCCCTCTCCCCTCAGCAAGGTGCAGGGAGGGGGGGAGAGAGGACGGGTGAAACGACGTGTAAAGCGTAAAGCAACGAAGCGTCTTACTTTTCTTGCAGCCCCTCCTCCGGAGACGCGCACCGCGCCTCCCCTGCCTCCCGGGGGGCAGCCGGCGGCGAAAGCGTCTTCCATTGGTCTCCCCCCCCCCGCGCAGGTCCCGGTTCTCCTGGCTCTCGAGTCTCGATGATGTTGCAGCAGGTACTCCGCGGCGCGGTTCGGGCTCTCGGCTCCAATGGCGAGAGCCAGCGAAGCACCTGACGTAACGGCGCCCGCCCGTCCATGTGCTTTCATTGGCTTGAGCGCCCGTCAATTTGGGCGCTCAAACCAATGAAAGCACGCTTCGCTTCGCTCGCGCACGCGTGTTATAAAATCCAGGGTCGGCGCGCGCAAGGGGGGTGCACAATTGCGCAACTTGCACGCGCCGAGCCGCGCAGGCTGCCTCCTCCATTCCCTCTGAGGCCTCTCCCAAATCAGAGCGGCCTCGGAGGGAACTTTTCTACCGCTCCCCCCACCTTCCTCTCCCTTCCCCTATTTAACCCACCCCCAGCCCTAACTAGATCCCCCCCCCCTACCTTTGCTTCAGAAGTTACGCCTGCCCGTGCCGGCGCACCATCCCCCGGTACAGAGGACTCGGGACTGCCCCCCCCCGGACCGCCCCTGAAACTCTGCCACACCCCCGGACTGCCCCCTGACCTCCGGACCGCCCCTTTTTCGATGCCCCGGGACATTCGCGCGTCCCGGGGCTTGTACGCACCGCCGAGCCTGTGCAAAATAGGCTCGGCGCCGCAGGGGTAGATTTTCTCGGGTTACGCGCGTATCCTTCGGAAATCTACCCCATTCTGTTTGCCTTTTTGAACCAGAGATTTCAAGGTATTGTCCAGAGACTCCGAGGTCCTTTTTCTGGGAGGTGACTTAACACATAACCCAGCACTGTCTAAATTGGAGTTGGGATTATTTTTCCTTAAGTGTATTACTTTGCCCTTGTCCACATTAAATTCTGACATTTAGAAGCCCAGTCTCCCAGACGAGGTCTTTCTGCTGTTCCTCACAATCTGCTGCCGTTTTAACAACTGTCAGAGAACAACAAAAGCGCTGAGACGCAGACCTCGGGAAGAAGATGAAGCGGGAGCAGAAAAGGATGGGAGAGGTAGATGCAGAAATCCTCGCCTCTGTTGTGCGTCACTGATAAAGGAGGAGGGCAGCTAATGACTTCGTGGCCATGCAAACTTCAGTAATGGACCAAGAAACCGTCACTGTGGGAATGGAGGCAGATGGGAGGGGAATACAAATGAGGAGAGGAAGCAGAGGACCTAACAAGTCCTGACAGGAAAGGAAGTTGTCTGTGTCCACATCTGCAAGAGAATTACTGAGGAAGTCAAAGCACAAGGACACAGGTCAGCACAGCTCGAGCAGGCTCCCACCTGCACCATAAGCATCTCGGACCATAAGCATCTCGCACCATAAGCATCTCGGACAGGGCAGTGCAAGGGGAAGCCCCCAGCTGCTGAAGGCGCCTCCCCGGCCAGTGCTGCCACTGATTCAGATTCAGATCACTTTATCGGCATGAGCATTTTACACAGAATGATTAAAATAAAAGATAGGAAAAGAAGGGCAAAATTACACAATAAGTCAAATAAACCTGCAGGTTCTGGAAAGTAGAGCATCAGGGACAGGTCTTGGGTTCTGGTTCTGGTCCGTATTGTCCCAGGTCCGGTTTCAGGTCTGGCTTGGTGGCAGGATCCCACGTATTTTGCTTCCTCTTTCCCCCGGGATTATATAGATTTGTGGGAAGTCCTGGTTTTTCTCTCTCAGCTTTGGGAAATGTTCATCTCTGGCCTCTGTATTTTGCGCAGCGCAGGAGGAAATGCATTTCTGGTTCTATTTCTCCAGAGTTGCATTGCATACAGAGTCTGCTTCTTGGGGTTTGCAGCTCAGTGTAATGGTTGGTGGGTTTGTGGACCTTTGGCCCGAGGTGAGTGTTGTTACTAACTGTGGGGAGGAGCCCCACCGGTCTACACTTTCGAGAGGCGAGGTCAGGCACAGTGGAGAGTTCTGGGATGAACAGTGGAGAGGTCCCGAGGAGCGGGGCAGGAGACGCAGAAAGGAGGGATCCCCACAGTTTGTAGCAGGTTAGGAGACCTCCAGAGGTAGACCTGCAGCACGGGGAGTGTGACACAGGATGTGCAGGAGGTATTCCAGGAAGGCAACCCCGGGGGGTGGAGCCGCACAGCAAAGCAGGTACTGATGTGATGACGTAGGCCAACCCACGGAGCGGGGATGCCCGAGTGAGGTCTCCAGATGATGACGTAAGACAGCCCGAGGAGCAGGAGACACCGGCAGTGACCGGTGGTGGAATCAAGGGTGCTGCCCCGAGGAACGGGGATGCACTGGTAGTCCAAAGTATAGAACGTGGGCACTACCCCGAGGAGCGGGGAAGCCTGGACAGTCACAGTAGAGAAGGTTGGCACTGTCCCGAGGAGCGGGGAAGCCCGGACAGTCACAGTAGAGAACGTTGGCACTGTCCCGAGGAGCAGGGAAGCCTGGACAGTCACAGTAGAGAACGTTGGCACTGTCCCGAGGAGCAGGGAAGCCCGGACAGTCACAGTAGAGAACGTTGGCACTGTCCCGAGGAGCAGGGAAGCCTGGACAGTCACAGTAGAGAACGTTGGCACTGTCCCGAGGAGCGGGGAAGCCTGGCAGTCACAGTAGAGAACATTGGCACTGTCCCGAGGAGCAGGGAAGCCTGGACAGTCACAGTAGAGAACGTTGGCACTGTCCCGAGGAGCGGGGAAGCCTGGACAGTCACAGTAGAGAACGTTGGCACTGTCCCGAGGAACGGGGAAGCCTGGACAGTCACAGTAGAGAACGTTGGCACTGTCCCGAGGAGCGGGGAAGCACAGAGGTAGAACTCCCAAGTGGTGAAGGTGTTCCCAGAGGTGGTCCCGAGGAGCGGGGAGCCAGCAGGATAGGACTTACTGGAAGGCACAGGGCCAGCCCAAGGAGCGGGGGAGGCCAGGAGACCAAGTCCCCATTGAGGGTGCACGCTGGCCCCTGAGGAGCGGGTACCAGGCTAGGTCCAGAGTCCAAGGTCCGATAACGTCATCACAGGAACGGCAGGCACGGGAGCTCATAGAGAAGTAATGGAACTCGTTGCCAAGTCGGCTAGCTGAGGGTGAAGGTGGAGTTTAAGTACTCTGATGCTGTGACGTCATCCATCAGGGACGCCCCCAAGGTTCTCAGCGAAGAGAGTCGGCATGGAGAATGGTGGCATCTTGACCTCCACGAGAAGCCATGGGGAACGCGGCGGCAGAGATGAGCCCGTGCCGCGAGCAGGCCTGGAGAGGGAAGCAGGACGGTGCAGGAAGTAAGTAGACGCGGTCGCAGCCGTCTGCGACCGAGAGGATAACAATCAGTTTTTGTCTGCATCTTTCCATTTCTAGTCTGTGATCACTTATCCTGTATTTGAGGAGGGTCTACCTGGTTTTTTTTTTGCATTTGTGACTGCGGTGAGGGATTCTGCTATCCTGAATTTTCTGTAGCAGTCCAGCTTGTTCTGCTTTCCAATAAGAATTTAATTGGTATAATAGAGCAGTGGTTCCCAAAACTGTCCTCGAGAACCCCAGCCAGTTGGGTTTCCAGGATATCCACAATGAATATCCATGAGAGAAATGTACATGCACTGCCTACTTAGCATGCAAAATTTATCTCATGGATATTCATTTTGGCTATCCTAAGGTTGGAGGCTGGGGTCGTGTATGGAGCAGTAAGGATTCATGGTAAGGATGGCCTACATTTGTCTGTAGCAGGAAGGAGGATGCTAAGTGAGAAATTCAGATCATATATTACCAGACATTTAAACTAACGAATGGGGGTGGCACCCCCAAGCAAATCAGAATGTGGGAGGAGAAAATAGCAAAATCAATCAGCTCAAAAAAGCAGAAAAGCAACAAATCAAGGGAAAATAATTGGAAAGCGATGACTACAAATGCTCATAGTTTGGGCAATAAATCCCAGACCTCAGGTCCTAATGGTGGAGGCGGCCCTGGACATCATTGCTGCTATGGTGACCTGGTTCATGGATTCTCATGATTGGGCCATCCCAGGCTATGACTTGTTAAGGAAGGACAGAGAGACAGAAAAGGCTGAGGAGTAGCTCTTTATGTCAAAAACAATATCCAAGCAACTGAACGCAAGGATTTGGGGGCAGAGAAGAAGCATTATGGGCTGTCCTAAAAAAGATGAGGGTGCATCCATTTTTATTGGAGTGGTTTACAGGCCTCTGATTCAAACAGAAGAACTTGACAGAGATCTGGTCAAAGACATCCAAAAGGTGGGAAAGAAGGGGGAAGGATTGATTGTTGGAGACTTTAATCTGCAGGATGTAGACTGGAGGATCCCTTCTGCAGAATCTAACAGTGGTAGAGGGATAGTGGATGCCCTGCAAGGGGCTCTGTTCAAACAAATGGTAATGGAACCCATGAGGTGAGGGTGAGATACTCGACCTGGTGCTCACTAACGGGGATAATGTCTCTAAGGTCCACTTAGCTGGCGGGTCCGCTGCGTGACCTGTTCAATAGATCCCTGGAAACGGGTACTGAGTGGTTGGAGAAGAGCGGTGGTGGTTCTGCTTCACAAGAGTGGGAGGAGAGAGGAGGCTGGAAACTACAGGCCGGTCAGCCTCACCTCGCTGGTGGGAAACGTAATGGAGACTCTGCTGAAGGAAAGGAGAATGAACTATCTACAATCTGGTGGGTTGCTCGACCCGAGGCAGCATGGATTCACCAGGGGAAGGTCCTGTCAGACAAATCTGATTGATTTTCTTGATTGGGTGACTAAAGAATTGGATCGAGGGAGAGTGTTCGATGTGATTTACTTGGATTTTAGTAAAGCTTTTGATATGGTCCCACACAGGAGACTCGTGAACAAAATGAGAAGCTTGGGAGTGGGCATCAAGGTGGTAGTGTGGATTGCAAACTGTTTGACTGACAGGAGACAGCGAGTAATGGTAAATGAAGCCTACTCTGAAGAAAGAGGGGTGTTAAGTGGAGGGCCACAGATATCCATTTTGAGTCCGATTCTGTTCAATATCTTTTTGAGTGACCTGGTGGAAGGGACATAAGGTAAAGTTTGTCTATTTGGGGATGATACTAAGATCTACAATAGAATGGACACGTGTGAAGGAGTAGAGAGAATCAAAAGTGATTTAAGTAAACTTGAAGAGTGGTCGAAGATTTGGCAGCTGGGACTCAATGCCAAGAAGTGCAGAGTCCTGCATCTGGGGTGTGGTAATCCAAAGGAGCTGTATGAGATGGGCAGTGAAAGACTAATGTACACGGACTGAGAGATGGACCTTGGTGTGATAATGTCTGACGATCTGAAGGCGGCAAAGCAATGAGAGAAGACAATAGCTAAAGCCAGAAGAATGCTGGGCTGCATAGAGAGAAGAATAACCAGTAAGAAAAAGGAGGTGATAATCCCCTTGTACAGGTCCTTGGTGAGGCCTCACCTGGGGTACTGCATTCAATACTGGCAAAAACTCACAGTAAAAACTTTTAAAAATATATCCGAAGCAGAAAGCCTGTAAGGGAGTCAGTTGGCCCATTAGATGACCGAGGGGTTAAAGGGGCACTTAGAGAAGATAAAGCCTTCGCGGAAAGATTAAATGAATTCTTTGCTTTGGTGTTTACTGAAGAGGATGTTGGGGAGGTACCCGTACTGGAGAATGTTTTCATGTCTAATGATTCAGATGGACTGAATCAAATCATGGTGAACCTAGAAGATGTGGTAGACCTGATTGACAAACTGAAGAGTAGTAAATCACCTGGACCGGATGGTAAACACCCCAGAGTTCTGAAGGAACTAAAATATGAAATTTCAGACCTATTAGTAAAAATTTGTAACTTATCATTAAAATCATCCATTGTACCTGAATACTGGAGGATAGCAAATGTAACCCCAATATTTAAAAAGGGCTCCAGGGGCGATCCGGGAAACTACAGACCGGTTAGCCTGACTTCAGTGCCAGGAAAAATAGTGGAAAGTGTTCTAAACATCAAAATCACAGAACATATAGAAAGACATGGTTTAATGGAACAAAGTCAGCATGGCTTTACCCAGGGCAAGTCTTGCCTCAGAAATCTGCTTCACTTTTTTGAAGGAGTTAATAAACATGTGGATAAAGGTGAACCGGTAGATGTAGTATACTTGGATTTTCAGAAGGTGTTTGACAAAGTTCCTCATGAGAGGCTTCTAGGAAAAGTAAAAAGTCATGGGATAGGTGGTGATATCCTTTCGTGGATTGCAAACTGGCTAAAAGACAGGAAACAGAGAGTAGAATTAAATGCACAATTTTCTCAGTGGAATGCCTCAGGGATCTGTATTGGGACCCTTACTTTTCAATATATTTATAAATGATCTGGAAAGAAATACGACGAGTGAGATAATCAAATTTGCAGATGACACAAAATTGTTCAGAGTAGTTAAATCACAAGCAGATTGTGATAAATTGCAGGAAGACCTTGTGAGACTGGAAAATTGCGCATCCACATGGCAGATGAAATTTAATGTGGATAAGTGCAAGGTGATGCATATAGGGAAAAATAACCCATGCTATAATTACACAATGTTGGGTTCCATATTAGGTGCTACAACCCAAGAAAGAGATCTAGGTGTCATAGTGGATAACACATTGAAATCGTCGGTACAGTGTGCTGCGGCAGTCAAAAAAGCAAACAGAATGTTGGGAATTATTAGAAAGGGAATGGTGAATAAAACGGAAAATGTCATAATGCCTCTGTATCACTCCATGGTGAGACCGCACCTTGAATACTGTGTACAATTCTGGTCGCTGCATCTCAAAAAAGATATAATTGCGATGGAGAAGGTACAGAGAAGGGCAACCAAAATGATAAGGGGAATGGAACAACTCCCCTATGAGGAAAGACTAAAGAGGTTAGGACTTTTCAGCTTGGAGAAGAGACGACTGAGGGGGGATATGATAGAGGTGTTTAAGATCATGAGAGGTCTAGAACGGGTAGATGTGAATCAGTTATTTACTCTTTCGGATAATAGAAAGACTAGGGGGCACTCCATGAAGTTAGCATGGGGCACATTTAAAACTAATCGGAGAAAGTTCTTTTTTACTCAACGCACAATTAAACTCTGGAATTTGTTGCCAGAGGATGTGGTTAGTGCAGTTAGTATAGCTGTGTTTAAAAAAGGATTGGATAAGTTCTTGGAGGAGAAGTCCATTAATGGCTATTAATCAAGTTTACTTAGGGAATAGCCACTGCTATTAATTGCATCAGTAGCATGGGATCTTCTTAGTGTTTGGGTACTTGCCAGGTCCTTGTGGCCTGGATTGGCCACTGTTGGAAAGAGGATGCTGGGCTTGATGGACCCTTGGTCTGACCCAGTATGGCAACTTCTTATGTTCGTATCTCAAAAAAGATAAAAACAGGACAGAGGTGGTGAGTGTTTGTCCAGAGATTTATTGGTTTCACATGTATTTATTTAGAGACATTTTACCAAGAATGGTTTCAAGGTGGATTACAATCAATTTAGATCCAACAAATGGCAAATGACATAACTTACAGTGGTGATGAAATTTACAGCTGGCATAGCTTAGTTGGAAGCTGAGGAGTTAGATCGGGGGGGGGGGGTCTCTGGTGGGAAGGCCTGGCTGAAGAGCCTTGCCTGGGCTTTTTTCCTGAAAGTGAGGTAGCAAGGCTCAAGCTGTGGGGGTAGTGGGATCTTCTGCCACATTTTTGGTACATAGCAGCTGAAAGCATGCAGGACCATCTGGCAGAGGCCAGAGGGGGAGAGGAAAGAAAAGCCACTTGGGATAAGCCGAGATCTCTTGTGGGTGTGTAGAAGGCGAGAAGTCGGGAGCTTCCTTATTCATGCATTTGCAAATGAAGGAGTGAGTTTTGAACTGGGAGCCAGTGCAGTTACTGGAGTATCGGCTTTAGGTGGTCAGCTGCTTTGGCTCTACCATAACTCTGCTTGCAGTACTTTGAAGGAGCTGGAGACACTTCATCGTGTGAGTGATGCCATGAACCAGGGAGAAGAAGTAATCCGTTCTGCTAGTGATTACTGCATAGGTGAGGTTTTGATACAGTTGTCGGATCTGGAGAAGGTACATAAATAAGGGAAGTCCTTATCACCTTGAAAATGTGAGATTCCATGGAGCTGAACGCGTAGGTTTCCTATTGACTCTTTAGGCAGCGATGGGTCACCTGACAGGGATGATCATAGGGATGGTCCTGTCAGCTGAGCCAAAGGAATTAATTTGCAGGAGTTTAACTTGAATTTTGGTTGCTAAGCCATTCGTCTACCACTGTCAGACAGTCACTGAGATTTGCAATGGATGCAGTTTGGTCAGACCCAATTTTGATGTCCCGTTTGAAGTCATCAGCAAATAGGTGACATTCAGTGTTAAAAGACTGGATGAGCGTAATTATTGAAAAGGATCGGGGAGAGGACTGAGCCCCAAGTCACGCCACAGGTGAGATCTCTGGGTCTGCATGGTTTGCTGGCCGCTGCTACAGGCTGAGTTGTGTTAGGAAGGATTGATTCAAACCATCTCAGGGCCATGCCTTCAATGCCAGTTCCCTAAACTGATCAGGAGTTAGTGAGGCAGCAGACAAAGGGGGATTCACCACTTTGGTGTGTAGGTGGATAGTTTTGGTGATGGCTAACCGGACAGATTTTGTACCATGACCTTTTCTGAAACCAGTCTGGAGATGGTACAAGATAATGAGCTTTGTTAGGAAGTCTAGGAGTTGGACGTAAACTACATTTTCCATTACCTTGGAGAAGATTGTTAGGCTTTGATTAGGCAATGGTTGTCAAATATTTCTGGATCGGAGCCAGGTTTCTTCAGGATGGGTTTGATGATTGCTCTTTTAAGTGAACAAGGTAGATAACCTCGTGTTAAGGTGGCATTTATTTTTATTGGTTAGCCAGAGTTAGCTCTTATTTCAGGTTACAGATGCAGCTGCGGGGGTGGGAGATCTAATGTTCTCTGCAGGATCTTCTCCACATCTTGGCAGGCGACTTTCCTGAAATGGGACAAAAGGGTAACATCTGGAGGGAATAGAATTGCATTCGTCGGATTAGGAGGAGGGATGATTGCTTTCTTGGACTGCTTTGGATCAGGGATAAGAGAAGTGGAGGTGGGAAAAACAGCATTGAAGGAAAGCTTGGAATTTTTCCATGAAAATTTGGGCAAAATTCTCAGCATGCTCTGAGGTGGTAAGAGTTGGAAGGAAATCAGACTTGGAGAGTTTTCGTACCACTTCAAAGAGTTTACCTGCTTGATGCAAGGATAGTTTTAGTTGTTTGTAGATGAAGGGTTTTTTTTGCTTGATGAATATCTGCTTTGTATTTTTTGGAGTTTTGTTGTTGCGATCAGAGGTCTGTGGGTTGCCCCCGCGGACCGCCGCACTTACCTCCAGCCTGGCCCAAGTTGCAGTGAGGCGCTGCCAGCACATGCAGCAGGACACTACCACCACTGCCTTCCCCCAGGCTAGCTGTCCTTCTCCGATGTGGCGAGATATTGCTGATGGCTCCTGCGCAGTGTGTCCCTTGTCAGGCTTTAAAGGGATCACGGTGGGAAAAGCCCCGCGGCTCCTGAAGATGAAGTCATGAGTCCTGGTCTATAAAAGGCCCTCTCTTCCCTTCACTCTTCGCCTCGGCAACAGGTCCTCCTGCTTCGTCTAGTAGTGCGTGTTGTCAGCGTCTCATTCTTCAGCTTGTCTTTGTTCTGCAGTTCTAGCTTCTCCCTGTTCTTCTGTTCCAGCTTGTCTTCAATTCCAGGGTCCTTGGCCATTCTTCAGTTCTTCTATATGTTCCTCACTTGCCTATTTACTCCTTGCCTTCTGCACGTCCTATCCATACTTGACCTTGGCCTGATTCCCAGATATCTTTGCTTGCCTCCAGCCACTGACCATTGCCTGTCTCCGGGACACCCTCAAAAGCCACCTGCCATTGATCTCAGCCTGTCTCAGATTTGCCTGATCTCAGTCTGCCCTGGCCCTGCTACGTCAAAGAATCCTCACTGCCCACAGACCCCCCTCCTAAGTCCTGCTAGACCCATCACTCGAAGGCTCAACCTGAGGGGGACAAGGGCTGGTAAAGTTGAAGCTATAGTTGGGTCTCTGCCTTGTTGTCATTAACCTGCTGATGGTGGGGAACCTGCAGGGCTTCTCCTTGCAGGTTGCATCAAACCCATCTTGGCCTAAGGGTCCACACCCTCAACAGTTCTTTGCAGAGACAAAGGTTGGTATTTGGTTTTTTTCACCGTGCTTGTTTGAGTTATCAGGATTGTTGTTTAAGGAGAAGACAATCTTTCATGGAACCTTGGGGGTCTGGTAGTATTGGGTTTGAGAGGGGCTAGGGTCTCTATAGCTGCAACAAATTCATTATTCCATTGCTGGACTAGTAGTTCTGGTGGATTTGTGGAAACAAGGGTTGTAGGTATGTTGATGAATTCTTTTAACTTTCTGCATGTGATGGAGGATAAGTTTCTGGAGAGAGGTTTGGGAGAAGCAGAATGAAGGGTATGATTTGGAACTGAAATGGTGGCATGGACTAGGTTTGGTCTGACTATGAGATGGGGACCACAGATATTGAGTTGGGGGTCAAGCTTAATGCTTGAGGAATTGAAAATTAGATCAAGGGAATGACCAAGCTTGTGAGTGGGAACCTTGATTAGTTGAGTCAAGCCAAGGTTGTCCATGTTATGCTGGAAGGTGATGGTGTGCTCTTTGAGGAGAGCCTATGCATGATAGTTGAAGTCTTCTAGTACCAATAGGTTGTGGGTAGTAGTGGTAATGTCACATAGGAATTTAAGAAAGAAGTCAGGGTGATTCTTTGGTAGGCGGTAAATAAGAATGATTGTAGCACCCTCATTACCTTGGAATTTAGTTACTAGGCAGTCAGATTGGCCCATTTGCTTGGCAGGAACCTGTTTGAGGGCTCTTAGAGCTTTTTCTAACAGTCTTTATAGCCAATTTAAAACTCTTAGAAGCACTTAGTCTTAAACGAGGTTCTTGTGGCCAGATTTTTGTGGCCTGGTTTGGCCTCTGTTGGAAACAGGATGCCTGGCTTGATGGACCCTTGGTCTGACCCAGCATGGCATGTTCTTATGTTCTTATGTATGTAGAGGCTAGGGCAGGGCTTCGGAAACCTGTCCTGGGGACCCCACAGCCAGTCGGGTCTTCAGGATTTTCACAACGAATATGCATGAGATACATTTGCATACCATGGAGGCTCAGTATATGCAAATTTAACTCATGCATATTCATTGTGGATATCCTGAAAACTCGACTGGCTGTGGAGTCCTCAGGACAAGTTTGGGAAGCCCTGGTCTAGGGAAAACTCAAATTCTTGTTTATTTAGGAATAATTTGAATTTGTGTTGGAGATGTTTTGGCCATTTCTGGAAAACCATAAGTTGTGTTTTCTTCAGGTTTACTTGGAAGGCCCCTGATTTGCAGTAATCTCAGCAGATTTGGACCTTCTGCAGGACAGTTCCAGGGGAGGTCCTGTCCTTCCTGTGCTGGGCAGACAGATCAGGAGGGACATTTCATTGCACGCCTAGTGATAATGTGTGGGATACGCTGGAGGAGGAAGGAACGGAACAGTGCCAGTAACAAGACAGAGCTCAAGTCTGCCAAATTATCAGATGTGCAAAAAACAAACTGATAGATATATTTGAGGTGACCAGTGAACCCAAACATTCACAGTCTGAGCTAAAAAAAAATAGTGCTGAAGGGACATAAATTGTCTTGCTTAAATGGTGTTGGATTATGTAATTTGTAAACTGGGCATCTAATCCCAGCTGCCTCACTTCAGTTTCCTTCCCCTATCAGTTATTTTTGGGCGCATGTCTCTCTCCCAACTGATCTGGCAGATCAATTGAAAGTCCAGTTCAGGAAGCGGACCCATAGTGATATTTGCAGTGACTCTGGATGGCCCTTAGTGAGTATTGAACAATTAATGATGAATATGTTTTGGAGAGCCTGAGAAACATTCCAGATCCCCAAATATCTCCTGATAATTATTTGCTCAGTTAGGCAGGTGAGGATTTAGGCCATAAATCATGTCGGACGCAGCATCTTGTTTTTTTTTCTGTCTCACTAGGGGCAGTGGATTGCACTCAGTTGTGTTCTTCTGTTATTTGCCTCAACTCAATAATCCTTTTATGCTTCTGTGTTGAAATGACACTTTTATAACTCACCTGCATGCTGCAGACCCAGGAGATCTGTGAAAAAACTGCTGGTCCATAGATGCAGGCCCCCTGTCACCAGTGTACAGTGTGCAGCTGTTAGGATCAGCTTGCTTTTAACAGAAATAGCAAACATTTTAGTGAGAATTGCACTTACAGCCTTTCTGCATATTTATATCATTTTAAAAATAGAATCTGTGCATTTCTTAAAATAACTCTTATAACTGGATTTCTCAGGAAATTCCAAGATCTGCTTTCAGTATAATGCAGGATCTCCACAGCACAGGATATCCTCCACCCTAGGTAATGCAGATCTCTGGGAGGTCCTGCAGAGTCCCATAGTGCAGGGGGACACTGTCTTCCTCTTTATCTACTGCAGGTTTCTGGGAGCAGCTGAAGGATCTCACAGGGGAGATATCTAATGCAGATCTCTGGGAGGTCCTGCAGAATCCCATAGTGCAGGGGACACTGTCTTCCTCTTTATCTACTGCAGGTGTCTGGGAGCAGCTGAAGGATCTCACAGGGGAGGTATCTAATGCAGATCTCTGGGAGGTCCTGCAGAATCCCATAATGCAGGGGACACTGTCTTCCTCTTTATCTACTGCAGGTTCTGGGAGCAGCTGAAGGATCTCACAGGGGAGGTATCTAATGCAGATCTCTGGGAGGTCCTGCAGAAGTCCCATAGTGCAGGGGGACACTGTCTTCCTCTTTATCTACTGCAGGTTTCTGGGAGCAGCTGAAGGATCTCACAGGGGAGATATCTAATGCAGATCTCTGGGAGGTTCCTGCAGAAGTCCCATAGTGCAGGGGACACTGTCCTTCCTCTTTATCTACTGCAGGTTTCTGGGAGCAGCTGAAGGATCTCACAGGGGAGATATCTAATGCAGATCTCTGGGAGGTCCTGCAGAGTCCCATAGTGCAGGGGACACTGTCTTCCTCTTTATCTACTGCAGGTTTCTGGGAGCAGCTGAAGGATCTCACAGGGGAGGTATCTAATGCAGATCTCTGGGAGGTCCTGCAGAGTCCCATAGTGCAGGGGACACTGTCCTCCACTGTATCTACTGCAGGTTTCTGGGAGCAGCTGAAGGATCTCACAGGGGAGATATCTAATGCAGATCTCTGGGAGGTCCTGCAGAATCCCATAGTGCAGGGGACACTGTCCTCCACTGTATCTACTGCAGGTTTCTGGGAGCAGCTGAAGGATCTCACAGGGGAGATATCTAATGCAGATCTCTGGGAGGTCCTGCAGAATCCCATAGTGCAGGGGACACTGTCTTCCTCTTTATCTACTGCAGGTTTCTGGGAGCAGCTGAAGGATCTCACAGGGGAGGTATAATGCAGATCTCTGGGAGGTCCTGCAGAGTCCCATAGTGCAGGGGACACTGTCTTCCTCTTTATCTACTGCAGGTTTCTGGGAGCAGCTGAAGGATCTCACAGGGGAGGTATAATGCAGATCTCTGGGAGGTCCTGCAGAGTCACATAATGAGGGGGCAACGTCCTCCACTGTATCTACTGCAGGTTTCTGGGAGCAGCTGAAGGATCTCACAGGGGAGGTATCTAATGCAGATCTCTGGGAGGTCCTGCAGAATCACATAGTGCAGGGGACACTGTCCTCCACTGTATCTACTGCAGGTTTCTGGGAGCAGCTGAAGGATCTCACAGGGGAGATATCTAATGCAGATCTCTGGGAGGTCCTGCAGAATCCCATAGTGCAGGGGACACTGTCCTCCACTGTATCTACTGCAGGTTTCTGGGAGCAGCTGAAGGATCTCACAGGGGAGATATCTAATGCAGATCTCTGGGAGGTCCTGCAGAATCCCATAGTGCAGGGGACACTGTCCTCCACTGTATCTACTGCAGGTTTCTGGGAGCAGCTGAAGGATCTCACAGGGGAGATATCTAATGCAGATCTCTGGGAGGTCCTGCAGAATCCCATAGTGCAGGGGACACTGTCCTCCACTGTATCTACTGCAGGTTTCTGGGAGCAGCTGAAGGATCTCACAGGGGAGATATCTAATGCAGATCTCTGGGAGGTCCTGCAGAATCACATAGTGCAGGGGACACTGTCCTCCACTGTATCTACTGCAGGTTTCTGGGAGCAGCTAAAGGATCTCACAGGGGAGGTATCTAATGCAGATCTCTGGGAGGTCCTGCAGAGTCCCATAGTGCAGGGGACACTGCCTTCCCCTGTATCTACTGCAGGTTTCTGGGAGCAGCTGAAGGATCTCACAGGGGAGATATCTAATGCAGATCTCTGGGATGTCCTGCAGAATCCCATAGTGCAGGGGACAACACTGTCCTCCACTGTATCTACTGCAGGTTTCTGGGAGCAGCTGAAGGATCTCACAGTGGAGGTATCTAATGCAGATCTCTGGGAGGTCCTGCAGAGTCCCATAGTGCAGGGGACACTGTCCTCCACTGTATCTACTGCTGGTTTCTGGGAGGTATCTCTAATGCAGATCTCTGGGATGTCCTGCAGAGTCCCATAGTGCAGGAGACACTGTCCTCCACTGTATCTACTGCAGGTTACTGGGAGCAGCTGAAGGATATCAGAGTGGAGGTATCTAATGCAGATCTCTGGGAGGTCCTGCAGAGTCCCATAGTGCAGGAGACACTGTCCTCCACTGTATCTACTGCAGGTTTCTGGGAGCAGCTGAAGGATCTCACAGTGGAGGTATCTATTATCTAATGCAGATCTCTGGGAGGTCTGCAGGATGTCAGTTGAGGAGCTGTGCTGTGTGCAGTGCAGGTTTCCGGCTGTCCCTGCAGGATGACAGCACAGGTGTCACTGTGTGAATGCTGTTTTTATAGCCTCAGGTTTTGTTTACTGGCTCTGGAAGGTGACAGTGGCAGGAAGGAGCCGGCTTTAGCTGTTAATGTGCTGGTGTGAACAGCTCATTAGGCACCGAGTCTGCAGCCGGTTATCGGAAATAAATTGGGAGCTTTGTGATATTTAAGTGCAGCTCGTTCGGCGGCGGCTCTTTCTGAAGCTCAGCACTGCAATTTGCTTCTGATTGGGCGCTAGTAATTAGGTCTCATCAAGGTCCTCGGTAATTATCTGCTCACTTCTTGGCCACCATTAGCACCCATCTGGGGCTCCTTTCCCAGATGCTGACGGAAGATTGCAAAGCTTCGTGCTAGCAGCTTGGAAAATTACCAGTGAGCGCGAATGCCAGGCCCGGTACCTAAAATCTCAAACACAAGGGGTGGCAGGGGGCACCTTCCTGCTAATGTCATGGACGATCCTGACTCCTGTCCACTGGCCTCTTCCCTAGTCTAGGAATATCATTTCACCCTCCATATCCCCCATCCCTCCGCCATGGCTGGAACCCATCCATTCCCTCCAGTCAGGGGGGAGCCCCTTCCTTCCTTCTCCTCCGCCACAGAGAAATACTCCATCCCTCCTTTCCAGAGCAGGAAGGACCCTCCAGCCGGCTCGCCAGAGGAGGAGGTGGTGAAGACAGGAATGGATAACTACAGAGCGCGGAAATGAAGAACGGGCAACTTTTGGCGAGAGACGTCTGCCTGGGGTAACCTGCAGCCAGGGCATATAACTGTACAGAACTTAATGAGGTCCGAGCCCGCTCTCTGTGAAGGAATGAATCAGGTTGGGAGGGAGAGGTCTGGCTAGCACCTGCTTTTACAGCGTGGATGGGCCCCAGACACCTTGCTGGGCAGGCTGCATGGACCACGTTGGTCTTTAGATGCCAACGTTTACTCTGTGCAGGACTCATCATTGCTTTTCTGCAGTTTTGTCAGCTGTTGGCACCAAGCGAAACTGATATTCTGCACCAAAACCTCTGTCAGCTCAGGAGAGATGGAGGTGGAAGAGAAAAGAGCAGGTGGGAAGTAGGAGAGGTTGGGGTCTTGTGCAATAAATGTGACATAAGATGGAGTCAATCATAAGAACATAAGAACATAAGAAAATGCCATACTGGGTCAGACCAAGGGTCCATCAAGCCCAGCATCCTGTTTCCAACAGTGGCCAATCCAGGCCATAAGAACCTGGCAAGTACCCAAAAACTAAGTCTATTCCATGTAACCATTGCTAACGGCAGTGGCTATTCTCTAAGTGAACTTAATAGCAGGTAATGGACTTCTCCTCCAAGAACTTATCCAATCCTTTTTTTTTTTTTTTTTAAATATTTTTGAAATTATAACATTACATACAATGAAATAATCAAGGAATTTAAAGAAATAATCGCAGTACATTAGTACAAAGACAAGTTGGAAGTGGAAGTAGAACCAGAGTCAGTTTCACTAAAAGATATTTGGAAATTGGTTTCAACTGTAGATAAGAAACTCTCTAGTTTTTGGAAAATTTGGAAATTGGAAAATTGGAAATTGGAAATTGGAAATTTGGAAATTGGTTTCAACTGTAGATAAGAAACTCTCTAGTTAAAGTCAAGATTAATAATAAAGAATCGCCGTCGACAAATTCTTCCCGTGGTGTACCCCAAGGATCATCACTATCTCCCACTCTATTCAACGTCTACCTCCTCCCCCTCTGCCATCTGTTAACTAGTCTCAACTTAATTCACTACATTTACGCCGATGACGTGCAGATTCTGATTCCCATAACAGAATCCATTACCAAATCACTCTCGATCTGGAACAACTGCCTACAATCTATCACCAGTCTCCTCAGCAGTCTTAATTTAGTTCTCAATGCCTCAAAGACTGAACTACTCCTCATTTCCTCCAACCAAGACAACCTCACTCCACAGACCCAACGCAACTCACACCACAACTCCCATCTCACCCATACTCATGTAAGAGATCTCGGGGTCATATTAGACAACCGCCTCAATCTAAAGAAAATGATCAACACCACAACCAAAGACTGCTTCCACAGACTACAGGTACTAAAAAGACTCAAACCTCTCCTATTCTTCCATGATTTCAGGACAGTTCTCCAATCCTTAATATTCGCTAAAATAGACTACTGCAGCGCTCTCCTCACAGGCCTTCCCAGCTCAACCACCAGGCCGCTGCAGATGATACAGAACGCCGCGGCCAGAATTTTGACCAGCACCAGCCGGAGAGAGCATATTACTCCCATCCTCCGAAACCTACACTGGCTACCAGTCAACTTCAGAGTCCTGCACAAATCACTCACTTTAATACATAAATCCATCCATAATCACCTTCACCTCGATCTCGAAATCCCTTTCGGACTCCATACCTCCAGCAGACCGATTAGAGAAAACTACAAAGGAGCACTTCAACCCCCCACAACCAAAGCCACGCGCCTCATCACGACCAAAGACCGAGCGTTCTCTATAGCAGGCCCAGCCATCTGGAACAACCTCCCAGCAGATCTCAGGCTGGAACCCTGCCTAGTAACATTTAAGAAAAAACTCAAGACTTGGTTGTTCCGCCAAGCCTTCCCGGACCCCCTCAGACACGCATTAGACGATGAACCGGCTCATGAGCAATGGAACCCAGATCCTCTCTAAATACTTCACAAGCATCAGTACTTTCATAACAGCTCAACTAGCACTAGCACGGACTTTTAGGTCTTAGTTTCTTAACTTACTACCCTTTTAAGCCTTCTTTCCAGCTGTTCTAAGCTTCCAAGTTTTGCAGTCCTTGTTAAATGTAACTTTGTTTTTCTCCTGATTATAATAAGTTGTTTATGTTTACTGTTTATGTCCCTGTTCGATGTAAACCGACCTGATAAGGTATTTAACTTTGAAGGTCGGTATAGAAAAATGCTAAATAAATAAATAAAATAAATAGTTCTATTTCCCAAATACATAGTTTTTCCGTACAGACATGTGCTAAATTGGGTGAACAGGATACAAGATTAAGAAATACAGAAACTTCTATTCCAATCCTTTTTTAAACACAGCTATACTAACTGCATGAACCACATTCTCTGGCAACAAATTCCAGAGTTTAATTGTGCGTTGAGTAAAAAAGAACTTTCTCCGATTAGTTTTAAATGTGCCCCATGCTAACTTCATGGAGTGTCCCCTAGTCTTTCTACTATCTGAAAGAGTAAATAACCGATTCACATCTACCCGTTCTAGACCTCTCATGATTTTAAACACCTCTATCATATCCCCCCTCAGTCGTCTCTTCTCCAAGCTGAAAAGTCCTAACCTCTTTAGTCTTTCCTCATAGGGGAGTTGTTCCATTCCCCTTATCATTTTGGTAGCCCTTCTCTGTACCTTCTCCATCGCAATTATATCTTTTTTGAGATGCGGCGACCAGAATTGTACACAGTATTCAAGGTGCGGTCTCACCATGGAGCGATACAGAGGCATTATGACATTTTCCGTTTTATTCATCATTCCTTTTCTAATAATTCCCAACATTCTGTTTGCTTTTTTGACTGCCGCAGCACACTGAGCCGACGATTTCAATGTGTTATCCACTATGACACCTAGATCTCTTTCTTGGGTTGTAGCACCTAATATGAAACCCAACATCGTGTAATTATAGCATGGGTTATTTTTCCCTATATGCATCACCTTGCACTTATCCACATTAAATTCCATCTGCCATTTGGATGCCCAATTTTCCAGTCTCACAAGGTCTTCCTGCAATTTATCACAATCTGCTTGTGATTTAACTACTCTGAACAATTTTGTGTCATCTGCAAATTTGATTATCTCACTCGTCGTATTTCTTTCCAGATCATTTATAAATATATTGAACAGTAAGGGTCCCAATACAGATCCCTGAGGCACTCCACTGTCCACTCCCTTCCACTGAGAAAATTGCCCATTTAATCCTACTCTCTGTTTCCTGTCTTTTAGCCAGTTTGCAATCCACGAAAGGACATCGCCAACTATCCCATGACTTTTTACTTTTCCTAGAAGCCTCTCATGAGGAACTTTGTCAAACGCCTTCTGAAAATCCAAGTATACTGGGGCGGATTTTCAGAGCCCTGCTCGCGTAAATCCGCCCAAAACCGGGCGGATTTACGCGAGCAGGGCCCTGCGCGCCGGGAAGCCTATTTTACATAGGCCTCCCGGCGCGCGCAGAGCCCCGGGACTCGCGTAAGTCCCGGGGTTCTCGGAGGGGGCGTGTCGGGGGCGTGTCGGGGGCGGGCCCGGTCGTCGCGGCGTTTTGGGGGCGTGTTGGCAGCGTTTTGGGGGCGGGTACGGGGGCGTGGCTACGGCCCGGGGGCGTGGCCGCGCCCTCCGTAACCGCCCCCAGGTCGCGGCCCGGCGCGCAGGAGTCCCGCTCGCGCGCGGGGATTTACGCCTCCCTCCGGGAGGCGTAAATCCCCCGACAAAGGTAGGATGGGGGTTTAGACAGGGCCGGGCGGGTGGGGAAGGGAGGGGAAGGTGAGGGGAGGGCAAAGGAAAGTTCCCTTCTAGGCCGCTCCGATTTCGGAGCGGCCTAGGAGGGAACGGGGGTAGGCTGCGCGGCTCGGCGCGCGCAGGCTATACGAAATCGATAGCCTTGCGCGCGCCGATCCAGGATTTTAGCTGATTCGCGCGACTACGCGCGTATCTACTAAAATCCAGCGTACTTTTGTTTGCGCCTGGAGCGCAAACAAAAGTAGGCTATTCGCGCTCGTCTGAAAATCTACCCCACTATATCTACCGGTTCACCTTTATCCACATGTTTATTAACTCCTTCAAAAAAGTGAAGCAGATTTGTGAGGCAAGACTTGCCCTGGGTAAAGCCATGCTGACTTTGTTCCATTAAACCATGTCTTTCTATATGTTCTGTGATTTTGATGTTTAGAACACTTTCCACTATTTTTCCTGGCACTGAAGTCAGGCTAACCGGTCTGTAGTTTCCCGGATCGCCCCTGGAGCCCTTTTTAAATATTGGGGTTACATTTGCTATCCTCCAGTCTTCAGGTACAATGGATGATTTTAATGATAAGTTACAAATTTTTACTAATAGGTCTGAAATTTCATTTTTTAGTTCCTTCAGAACTCTGGGGTGTATACCATCAGGTCCAGGTGATTTACTACTCTTCAGTTTGTCAATCAGGCCTACCACATCTTCTAGGTTCACCGTGATTTGATTCAGTCCATCTGAATCATTACCCATGAAAACCTTCTCCATTACGGGTACCTCCCCAACATCCTCTTCAGTAAACACCGAAGCAAAGAAATGATTTAATCTTTCCGCGATGGCCTTATCTTCTCTAAGTGCCCCTTTAACCCCTCGATCATCTAACGGTCCAACTGACTCCCTCACAGGCTTTCTGCTTCGGATATATTTAAAAAAGTTTTTACTGTGAGTTTTTGCCTCTACAGCCAACTTCTTTTCAAATTCTCTCTTAGCCTGTCTTATGAATGTCTTACATTTAACTTGCCAATGTTTATGCTTTATCCTATTTTCTTCTGTTGGATCCTTCTTCCAATTTTTGAATGAAGATCTTTTGGCTAAAATAGCTTCTTTCACCTCCCCTTTTAACCATGCCGGTAATCGTTTTGCCTTCTTTCCACCTTTCTTAATGTGTGGAATACATCTGGACTGTGCTTCTAGAATGGTATTTTTTAACAATGACCACGCCTCTTGGACATTTTTTTACTTTTGTAGCTGCTCCTTTCAGTTTTTTTTCTAACAATTTTTCTCATTTTATCAAAGTTTCCCTTTTGAAAGTTTAGCACGAGAGCCTTGGATTTGCACACTGTTCCTTTTCCAGTCATTAAATCAAATTTGATCATATTATGATCACTATTGCCAAGCGGCCCCACCACCGTTACCTCTCTCACCAAGTCCTGTGCTCCACTGAGAATTAGATCTAAAATTGCTCCCTTTCTCGTCGGTTCCTGAACCAATTGCTCCATAAAGCTATCATTTATTCCATCCAGGAACGTTATCTCTCTAGCGTGACCCGATGATACATTTACCCAGTCTATATTGGGGTAATTGAAGTTTCCCATTATTACTGCACTACCAATTTGGTTAGCTTCCCTAATTTCTCTTAGCATTTCACTGTCCATCTCACCATCTTGACCAGGTGGACGGTAGTATACCCCTATCACTGTAGTCTTCCCTGACACACAATCAGACAACCTACTGGTGCCATCAGCTATTTCAATCTGCCCCCGGGGGCAGAACAGTGTCAGACTTTGCCATGGGATGGCATCGGTTAATGGTGTGTGTGGTGCCTACTCGCTCCTCCCCAGAGGAAGGGTATAAAATCACGGAACGATAATTGATTAATTTCATCATAAAGTATTGAATGTGAACGTTGCAGGTACTGCATGTCTCGCTGACAACGGTTGCCATTTGGGAAGAAAACGGGGAAATAGTTGATATTTTCAGACACAAAATAGCTTCTTTGTTTGCTTATCTTGTTATTTCTGTAGTATCTTATATTTCATTTCTAATTAAAAAAAAGAACATTTGAAATTGAGGACATAATAAAATAACCAAGCAGGGCAAAAGGAGGGAAGAAACTTGGCTGGTACTGCTGCTTAATTCTCAGACCATTTAGTATCAGCAGTGTTGCCTTCTCAAAGCCAATGGTGGAGAACCTCCATGTTCCTTCCAAGAGAAGATGGAGAAGCTCTCAGAATCCTTCCTCATCCAGCGACCTGGTGACCTCCCGGAAAATGTGAAAGGAAGCCGATCCCTGGCTGTCCTGCTCCTGCTGGGCTGGAGGTGTCCGAGCAGATAGACCTCAGGACTCCACCATGAAAAGAGACATCAGAGGCTTTGGGTTCTGGAAGCAACTCCTGTACACATAGGAGGTCTTCCTCGTCTCTAAATCCCTGGGGTGCTGATTGTCCTCTTCTGATGTGCATGCCTGGGGTCTTCAGCAGCTCAAGGTAGCCACCAATAAAGGGGCAGGTGCCCCCTTTGATCTCCTGTTATGTTCTCTTATCTTATTCCTAGTATCTTTTCTTTTTTTCGTAATGTAATTCACTGTATTATTATGCTTCATGGAAATAAAAGTCTGCGTCTTTTGTTGTCGCCATAAAAATGGTGGTAGATGAGGATCTAGACGGCAGCTTCTCCCAGGCTTTCTTGCATCCCATTACTGCTTCCCTGGAGCAGAGGCTGTTCTATGCATTCACTTTCCTTTCCATGAAAAATAGTTCCTAAAATTTCTCCCTAGTCGGCCACCTTGGAACTTATTCTACAACTTCCTTTCCACTGAAAGAGTGCATTATTTATTCCTTTGAGCTATTTGAATGTCTCTGTCATATCATGATATGTATCATACATTAGTACAGTCACTGAGTTTCTGTATGGGTTATATTTATTCAGTCTATGGAGAGATTTTTACTGAATGCACTCCTCTGATGAATTCATTGATTGAATTTATATGAAATTGATAAAATACATTTTTATCTGGTGCTTGGATTTTTATTATTTATATATAAACATATTTTGTACCTCTGCCCTCTGGCTTTGTTCTTCATGATTTGCAGTGGGTTTGCCTCGGGTTCTTCTCTCAGTTTAAGGGCAGAGAAGAGTGGACTCCAAGCGGCACCCTGCTCTTTCCTCCTTACCCGCCAGCCTTTCCTCCCTCTCCTGCTAGTTCAGGACTCTTATTGTCATTATCATTGGTGACGAGCTAGAAGGCATAGACAACAGTGCATCAGAGACAGAGAAGAGACAGTCCCTGCTCCGTGGAGCATACAGTCTAGTCTGGACACTTATGTTATTTGCTCTCTCATGAGCAGATATGAAAACTTTAGCAAAATCTTCTTCAGCTGAAAAGGCTGGTCAGACAGCCAGCATATCCTGTCCTCATCATGCTTCCTCTTGCCTTCTCCATTCTAGGGAGATCTGTTCTGTTTTACCTTCCTTTTTTTGCTATTCCTTTGAAGGCAAGTCGGAAAGGAAGGGTTAAAGAAAATTAATTCAATTTAAGTGGCATATTGGCGTGGACTGAGCAGTAAGTCTATGATTAACTCTGCAGGAGGGGGCTTGATTGAGCTGCAGAACAGTTACCATTTTTTCCATTTCAGTCCTGTAAGGTTATATAAAAATGCATGCAGAAGTGGGGAGGTTACTACAAGCAAACGCTGTGGGATAAATTCTAGAGAAGTAGCAAAGAGTGAGTGAGACTGAATTGTAATGTGTGAGGTCAGAGAGAGAAGGAGTGAGTGAGACTCCATCACAGAGAGTGAGATCAGTGATATGAAGAGTGTGTGAGACTCCATCGCGGTGTGTGTGGTCTGAGAGTGCTTGAAGTGAGTGAGACTCCATCACAGTGTGTATGGTCAGAGAGAGGAGGATTGAGTGAGACTCCATCCTAGTGTGTGTGTGGTCAGAGAGAGGAGGAGTGAGTGAGAATTCATTGTGGTGAGTGTGGTCAGAGAGAGAAGTGAGTGAGATTCCATTATGGTGTGTGTGGTCAGAGAGAGGAGAAGTGAGTAAGACTCCATTATGGTGTGTATGGTCAGAGAGAAGAGGAGTGAGATTCCAGCATGGTGTGTGTTGTCAGAGAGGGAAGGAGTGAGTGAGAATTCATTGTCATATGAGTGGTCAGAGAGAGGAGACGTGAGTGAGACTCCATCATGGTGTGTGTGGTCAGAGAGATGAGGAGTGAGACTCCATCATGGTGTATGTTGACAAAGAGGGAAAGAGTGAGTGAGAATTCATTGTCATATGTGTGGTCAGAGAGAGGAGGAGTGAGTGAGACTCCATCACAGAGAGTGTGGTCAGAGAGAGGAGAAGTGAGTGAGACTCCATCATGGTGTGTGTGGTCAGAGAGAGGAGACGTGAGTGAGATTCCATCATGGTGTGTGTGGTCAGAGAGAGGAGAAGTGAGACTCCATCTTGGTGTGTGTTGTCAGAGAGGGAAAGAGTGAGTGAGAATTCATTGTCATATATGTGATCAGAGAGAGGAGAAATGAGTGAGACTCCATCATGGTGAGTGTGGTCAGAGAGAGGAGAAATGAGTAAGATTCCATCGTGGTGTGTGTGTGGTCAGAGAAAGGAAGAGTGAGTGAGAATTCATCATGGTGTGTGTGGTCAGAGAGGGAAGGAGTGAGTGAGAATTCATTGTCATATGTGTGGTCAGAGAGGGAAGGAGAGAGTAAGACTCCATCGTGGTGTGTGTGTGGTCAGAGAGAGGAGAAATGAGTAAGATTCCATCGTGGTGTATTTGTGTGTGGTCAGAGAAAGGAAGAGTGAGTGAAACTTCATTGTGATGTGTGTGGTCAGAGAGGGAAGGAGAGAGTAAGACTCCATCGTGATGTGTGTGGTTAGAGAGAAGAGGAGTGAGTGAGACTCCATGGCAATCCTGAAAATGTGACTGGCTAGGGTGTGAAACACTGTTGACATCCTCAGACAGACTGAATTTTCTGTTAGTCTTTCTGAGTCAATTAAGGTTTTTCTTAGATGTTTTGCTTTAGCTTCTCTGTCAATTTTTCTCTTCACTCATGTAAGGAACGTGTTAATCACATTCACCTATGTGCGTTCTTCATAAGGAGCAGTTGTCTTTAGCTAACTTTATTTATTCCATATGCACCCTTCGAGGGTGCATATAGCTTCTTCTCTAGTGCTTTTTGTACAGCTGTGCGTGCTTTTGGGATTTTGTTCTGATGAAGACATTAATCCTGGCCCATGGGGTTGCTTTGCTTATCTATTGTGGAATGGTGCATCTTCTGCTTTGTGCTATAACAGACCTACGGGCTGATACAGTAAAAATCGCGGGAGAGCGGGCGCGCGCACAGGCCACTCTCCTGTGCGCGTGATTCAGTAAGTTAATTTATTTAAATTAGGGCCCGCGGTAAAAAGAGGCACTAGGAACACTAGCGCGTCCCTAGCGCCTCTTTTTGGACCGGAGCGGCGGCTGTCAGCGAGTTTGACAGCCGACGCTCAATTTTGCCAGCAACGGTTCTCAAACCCGCTGACAGGCATGGGTTCGGAAACCGGACGCCGGCAAAATTGAGCATCCGGTTTTCAACCTGCAAGCTGCGGGCCGATTTTAATTTTTTTTTTTTAAATTTTTAACTTTTTTTTAACTTTCGGGACCTCTGACTTAATATCACCATGATAGTAAGTCGGAGGATGCACAGAAAAGCAGTTTTTACTGCTTCTCTGTGCACTTCCCTGGCGCCGGCAGAAATTAACGCCTACCTTTGGGTAGGCGCTAATTTCTTAAAGTAAAATGTGTGGCTTGGCTGCACATTGTACTTTCTGTATCGCGTGGGAATGACTAATAGGGTCATCAACATGCATTTTCATGTTGCGGGCGCTATTAGTCTCGGGAGGATTGGACGCGCGTTTTCGACGCTCTATTACCCCTTACTGAATAAGGGGTAAAGCTAGCGCGTCAAACGCCCATCCAAATGCCGGTGGAGCTCACTGTACTGTATCGGCCTGTTACTATTTACTATCAAATGAAGCAGGAGCTCGTCTCCTGAGCTCCTTGGTGAGAGATGGGGCAAAGAGATCCATGTGCGTACTCAGACAGCAGCACTGGTTCATGTCACCCTCAGAGGTGATGCTGGTGCCGTGGGCTGCTCTGTGCTGGGACGTGTGCTCTTGTGAATAATTACAAGCAGCTTCTCCCAGCCGGGCATCACCTTCCCTTACCGCCTGACCCTCTTCTCACCGCAGGCTCTCTCTCTCCATTAATCCCTCCGTCTGTCTGTTAAGCAGTTTTTTTTTCCGTTACTTGGAAATTAGAGAAACAGAAATGTTACAGCGCACAACCTGTGTCACTGCAGGACTGTGAGCTGATGACTGCTTCACCGGCTTTAGCACTGCAGTCACCATTTTCCATTTTACCTCACTGACAAGCTGCGCTTATAATTTTTTTTTGTGCATAAAACTATGCGTGCATGTTAACCTTTGTCGTAGCGTTTCACAGCAGTTCACATGATTCAATAGAAAATGAAATGGTGCCTTGTAAAGATCATCAATATCTGACTGGAAAGAGTCCCTGTTTGCACATTGTCTCAATTCCTGTTCCTTGTTTTGAGGGACTGAGAGGTGGGAAGCTCTTGATGTAATTTCCCTCAGCCTTCAGCTGTGAGCCAGCCCGGTCCCCTGGGTGCTTTCCTCCGCAGCGCGGGCGCACTGCTCCACTATCTCGGATGCCCTCTTTTCTAAGCTGCGGGTAACTTCGCCACACCCTTCCTCCCAGGCCTTCGTGGCCCTTGCACCCGCGCTGGTTTCGGGATTCCTCTTTGCTCTGCAGACAGGCGGGCTTTTGTTCGCCTCTGCTTCATGAACCAGCAAAAGAAAGCCAGGATCGGGCAGAGTCTCACGGAGCCCTCCCCTGCCCCCAGATGTACTGGGTGATCCTTAGCTGGGCTTGCACTGATCATGGGGGTCTGCTTGCTGATTCAGGGCTGCAGGATGCATGTTTTTGACTTTCGTGCCGTTTTTATGTTGGCTAATAAAAGTCTGCTTAGCATCGGAGCCCCTAACCTTTGGCTATTATTTGGCACCAATCTCCCAGCGAGAGAAAGGAGAAGCTGCCATCACCCAGGGATCCCTGCAGCATCTGCCCCCGGCTGAAGAAGGGTCACATCACGCATGGAGTAAAGAGTTAGGGCTTCATTTCAGCTTTGTTTACCCCTCATTCTGCTGTGCATCACAGAGAGTGCTTGACAGATGACGCTGATCATCTTTGATTGGGTGAGCAGAGAGTCGGGTCGGACGTAGTTACTTGGATTTCACCAAGGCCTTTGTCACGGCTCCGCATAGGCGACTCATTAATAAATTGTGCGCTCTTGGTACCTGTCCTAGAGTGTCTGACTGGGTTAGAAACGGGCTGAGGGGGGAGGCAAGAAAATATAGTGATAAGTGGCCATTACTCCAAGAAGAGGGAAAATACTAGCAATCTGCCAAAGGGATGCGTCCGTGCACTGCTTCTTTTCAAGAGTTTAGTAAGCAACATTGCACAAGAGCCACTGGGAAAGGTTTGTGTACAAAAGAAAATCTGCAATAGGGTGGAGAGGCAGAAGGAAGGATCCAGTGAAGCTCAAGGAATGGGCGAGAGTCTGACAGCTAAGGTTTGATGTTAAAAAGTGCAGACTAATGCATTTAGGATGCAAAACCCCAAGGGAAAGGTACAGTATAGAGGATGAAATACTTACTTCTAAGCACAAAGGGAGAGCGGGATCCGGGGGTGACTGTATCTGATGATCTTAAGGAGGCCAAACAGGTGGATAAAGCAATGGTAAAAGTCAGGAGGATGCTTGGCCACATAGGGAGAGGAAAGGTCTGCAGAATAAGGGAGGTGATATTGCCCCTGTGTAGGTCCCTGGTGAGACCTCACTTGGGATACTGAGTCCAGTTCTGGAGACCTCACCGTCAAAAGGATAGAAACAGGATGGAGTCGCTCCAGAGGGAGGCTACTAACATGGTCTTTGTTCTGAAGCACATGGGGATAGACTTAAAGATCTGAATGTGTACACCCTAGAGGAAAGGAGAGATAGAGGAGATAGGATAGAGACATTCAAATATCTCAGAGGTTTCCATGCACAGGAGGGGAGCCGTTTCCAATGGAAAGGAGGCTCTAGAACAAAGGGTAATGGGATGAGGGTGAAAGGGGGAAGGATCAGGAGTAATCTTAGGGAAAGTTTCTTCACAGAGAGGTGATAGATGCATGGAAAGGCCTCCCAGTGGAGGTGGTGGGGACATGGAACGACCACAGGGGTCTCTGAAGGGGGGTGGTAGGGGTCTTAGAGCTGAGCAGTTGCTGTGGCTGTAGGGTCTTTTTCTTCCATCACGTTTCCAAGTTTCTAACTCCTGCTTCATATCTGGAGCAAACTCCATGTGGCATTTGGAAATTCTTCCCGAAGGACCTGCACATCATTCTCTCTTACCAGGGAGTGAGATAGGGATGAGCCAATTACTCAGCAACTAATGAAATTAACCTTTATTTCTTAGTGCCATAACCAACTCCTCGCTATTACAATGCAGGCCAGGCAAGGCCGATTACGGTTCTTTACTTCCGTTTTATACTGTCCAGTTCACCTGCCTCCTCAGTGCGGAGCGCACTGTTAACCCGCGTTTGGCTGCGCGTTTTCGCCGCACATTTTACTTTCAGAAATTAGCACCTACCCAAAGGTAGGCGTTAATTTCAGCCGGCACCGGGAAAGTGCACAGAAAAGCAGTAAAAACTGCTTTTCTGTGCACCCTCCGACTTAATATCATGGCGATATTAAGTCGGAGGTCCCAAAAGTAAAAAATAACTAAAAATTTAAAAAAAAAAAATTATAATCAGCCCGCGGCTCGCGGGTTGAAAACTGGACGCTCAATTTTGCCGGCGTCCGGTTTCCGAACCCGTGGCTGTCAGCGGGTTTGAGAACCGACGCCGGCAAAATTGAGCGTCGGCTGTCAAACCCACTGACAGCCGCCGCTCCTGTCCAAAAAGAGGCGCTAGGGATGCACTAGTGTCCCTAGCGCCTCTTTTTACCGTGGGTCCTAATTTGAATATTTTTTTTTACTGAATCACACGCACAGGAGAGTGGCCTGTGCGTGCGCCGGGACCGCGGGCGCTCCCCCGCTCTCCCGAGACTTTTACTGTATCAGCCTGAAAGTGAGAAAACCTGACACGGATGTGCTGTCTGCTTATGGAATGGCATTGATCTCTGTACATTTCTCTTCCACTCTTTCCCTGACACACAGCTCTGCCAATGCACCCCACTCCTGCCCTACAGCATCCCTGCTATTCCAGTACTGAGACCCTCACCCACAGCTCTGCCCTGCAGCACCTCCTGCTATTCCAGTACTGAGACCCTCACGCACAGCTCTGCCCTGCAGCACCTCCTGCTATTTCAGTACTGAGACCCTCACGCACAGCTCTGCCCTGCAACACCTCCTGCTATTCCAGTACTGAGACCCTCACGCACAGCTCTGCCCTGCAGCACCCCCTGCTATTCCAGTACTGAGACCCTCACGCACAGCACTGCCCCGCAGCACCTCCTGCTATTCCAGTACTGAGACCCCCACACACAGCACTGCCCCGCAGCACCTCCTGCTATTCCAGTACTCAGATCCTCACACACAGCTCTGCCCTGCAGCACCTCCTGCTATTCCAGTACTGAGACCCTCACACACAGCTCTGCCCTGCAGCACCTCCTGCTATTCCAGTACTGAGACCCTCACACACAGCTCTGCCCTGCAGCACCTTCTGCTATTCCAGTACTGAGACCCTCACACACAGATCTGCCCTGCAGCGCCTCCTGCTATTCCAGTACTGAGACCCTCACACACAGCTCTACCCTGCAGCACCTCCTGCTATTCCAGTACTGAGACCCTCACACACAGCTCTGCCCTGCAGCACCCCCTGCTATTCCAGTACTGAGACCCTCGCACACAGCTCTGCCCTGCACCTCCTGCTATTCCAGTACTGAGACCCTCACACACAGCTCTGCCCTGCACCTCCTGCTATTCCAGTACTGAGACCCTCACACACAGCTCTGCCCTGCAGCTCCTCCTGCTATTCCAGTACTGAGACCCTCACACACAGCTCTGCCCTGCAGCACCTCCTGCTATTCCAGTACTGAGATCCTCACACACAGCTCTGCCCTGCAGCACCTCCTGCTATTCCAGTACTGAGACCCTCACACACAGCTCTGCCCTGCAGCACCTCCTGCTATTCCAGTACTGAGACCCTCACACACAGCTCTGCCCTGCAGCACCTCCTGCTATTCCAGAACTGAGACTGTCCATAGACCTCTATTAATGCACCTCACTCCTGCCCTGTACCAGCACCAGTACACACACACACACACACACACACACACAGCTTTCAGTGCACCTCACTCCTACCCTACAGCATCCCTGCTATTCAAGTACTGAGACCCTCACACACAGCTCTGCCCTGCACCTCCTGCTATTCCAGTACTGAGACCCTCACACACAGCTCTGCCCTGCAGCACCTCCTGCTATTCCTGTACTGAGACCCTCACACACAGCTCTGCCCTGCAGCACCTCCTGCTATTCCTGTACTGAGACCCTCACACACAGCTCTGCCCTGCAGCATCCCCTGCTATTCCAGTACTGAGACCCTCACGCACAGCTCTGCCCTGCAGCACCTCCTGCTGTTCCAGTACTGAGACCCTCACGCACAGCTCTGCCCTGCAGCACCTCCTGCTATTCCAGTACTGAGACCCTCACGCACAGCTCTGCCCTGCAGCACCTTCTGCTATTCCAGTACTGAGACCCTCACACACAGCTCTGCCCTGCAGCACCCCCTGCTATTCCAGTACTGAGACCCTCACACACAGCTCTGTCCTGCACCCCCTGCTATTCCAGTACTGAGACCCTCACACACAGCTCTGCCCTGCAGCGCCTCCCGCTATTCCAGTACTGAGACCCTCACACGCAGCTCTGCCCTGCAGCGCCTCCCGCTATTCCAGTACTGAGACCCTCACGCGCAGCTCTGCCCTGCAGCGCCTCCCGCTATTCCAGTACTGAGACCCTCACGCGCAGCTCTGCCCTGCAGCGCCTCCCGCTATTCCAGTACTGAGACCCTCACGCGCAGCTCTGCCCTGCAGCGCCTCCCGCTATTCCAGTACTGAGACCCTCACGCGCAGCTCTGCCCTGCAGCGCCTCCCGCTATTCCAGTACTGAGACCCCCAAGCGCAGCTCTGCCCTGCAGCGCCTCCCGCTATTCCAGTACTGAGACCCCCACGCGCAGCTCTGCCCTGCAGCGCCTCCCGCTATTCCAGTACTGAGACCCTCACGCGCAGCTCTGCCCTGCAGCGCCTCCCGCTATTCCAGTACTGAGACCCTCACGCGCAGCTCTGCCCTGCAGCGCCTCCCGCTATTCCAGTACTGAGACCCTCACGCGCAGCTCTGCCCTGCAGCGCCTCCCGCTATTCCAGTACTGAGACCCTCACGCGCAGCTCTGCCCTGCAGCGCCTCCCGCTATTCCAGTACTGAGACCCTCACGCGCAGCTCTGCCCTGCAGCGCCTCCCGCTATTCCAGTACTGAGACCCTCACCCGCAGCTCTGCCCTGCAGCGCCTCCCGCTATTCCAGTACTGAGACCCCCACGCGCAGCTCTGCCCTGCAGCGCCTCCCGCTATTCCAGTACTGAGACCCTCACGCGCAGCTCTGCCCTGCAGCGCCTCCCGCTATTCCAGTACTGAGACCCTCACGCGCAGCTCTGCCCTGCAGCGCCTCCCGCTATTCCAGTACTGAGACCCTCACGCGCAGCTCTGCCCTGCAGCGCCTCCCGCTATTCCAGTACTGAGACCCTCACGCGCAGCTCTGCCCTGCAGCGCCTCCCGCTATTCCAGTACTGAGACCCTCACGCGCAGCTCTGCCCTGCAGCGCCTCCCGCTATTCCAGTACTGAGACCCTCACGCGCAGCTCTGCCCTGCAGCGCCTCCCGCTATTCCAGTACTGAGACCCTCACGTGCAGCTCTGCCCTGCAGCGCCTCCCGCTATTCCAGTACTGAGACCCTCACGCGCAGCTCTGCCCTGCAGCACTTCCTGCTATTCCAGTACTGAGACCCTCACCCACAGCTCTGCCCTGCAGCACCTCCTGCTATTCCAGTACTGAGACCCCCCCACACACACTGCTCTGCCTGTGCATCTTACTGCTGCCTTGCAGCTTCCTCTGCTCTTGTAGTTGAGGCCCTAGATATAAATAGCATTACGTCTCCTGGACTTATACTGAATTTTGATTTCCTGTGCAGTTTACAACACACGCACTGCAGGGGGCATTTAATCTATGCACTGGGACATACTTTGCCTAAATATCTCTAGAGATTTCTCAGAACAGAAACTTGCAGGCAAGTCGTCAATAAATTCTTTGCACGCCAATAGAAAGGAGTGCAGGCTGAGGATATTCATCACTTTCTCAGGGGGGTGACATACGAGGAGCATTTGCAGCGTTAGCAGAGAGCAGAACATTCATGCATTGCAGGAATCATGTAGCCTGGAAAATGTGGCCCTCTGGCGCTAAGAGTATTTATTTATTTAGAGGCTTTTCGATGCCGATATTAGTGGGTACATCATGTCAATTTACATCAAACTGAAAGGTAGAAATTACATAAAACAGGGAAGGGGGATGGGTTTGCAGTGTCTAAAAACCAGAGAACTAACTAAAACCATATGGAGCAGAATGCGCACTAACCTGTGCCAGGAGCCTTGCCATAGAAAAGTCAAACAAAACCTCAAAACCTGGCTGTTCAAGCAAGCACACCCAGGACTTACATTACCTACTCTTGATCTGCTGATTCATCCCTTTTGCCCTCCCCTTTCTCATCTCCTGCTATTGCCCCTCTAGAATAAGTCCACCTTTATATATATTCATATATTCATGACTGACATTACCCTCGATACGCTGAATACATCATTGTTGACCTCCCCTTAGACACCCATTCTCCCCTCGACTATCCTGCTATTGTCCCTCTAGAATAAATCCACCTTTGTATATTTATCACACGTATCTCAAATATGGTTCTATTTTTTTTTTGTTGTACTGTTAAGCCTGCTGCATGTATTTCAATGATAGTTCTCTAAGTATTTTATTGTAAAGCCTGTTGCTGCGCTCTTGTTCCTTGTAAACCGAGGTGATGTTCTGAACGTGCGGCGGTAGATAAAAATCTCTAAATAAATAAATAATAAATAAAAGGAAGACGAGAAATAGAAACTGAAGAGAAATAACATGATGACATGACTATTAGTAGTTTAGAAGCAAACGACTGAGGGGATGGGTTTATGGAGGGGGTCCTAATCTGGGTATGCCTGTTTGAAGAGCCAGGTCTTTAACTTTTTCTTGAATTGGTGGTGCAGGGCTCGAGGCGGAGGTTCGCAGGTAGTGTATTCCAGTGGGTGGAGCCTGCGATGGACAGGGCTCGATCCCTAGTGGAGGATAGGTGTGACTTTTGGAGGGAAGGGATATGTAGCGTGCCATTACAGCTAGTTCTAGTAGGATGGCTGGATTGTGTGAAATGGAATGGCTCATCAAGCCAGTTAAAGTTGTGTAGGTAGATGGATTTGTGAATGATGGTGAGGGGATAGGGAGCCAATGAAGGTCTTTGAGGATGGGGGTGATATGGTCGGATTTACGGGCATATGTGATGGTTCTAGCAATAGCATTCTGCAGCATTTGGAGCGGTTTTATGATGGAGTAGGGGAGGCCAAGAAAAAGGGAATTGCAGTAGTCCAGTTTGGATGAGAGGGTTGCCTGAATGACGGAGCGAAGGTCATGAGTGTGGAGAAGGGGTTTGAGTTTTTTCATAATGTTGAGCTTATAGAAGCCTTCCTTTAGGACATTGTTGAAGTTTTTTTTTCATGTTTAGAGACTGGTCAATCAGGACACCAAGGTCTAGTACAAAGGGCTGAGAGGCAATAGAATTGAAGGCTGGGTCGATTGAGAGGGAAGGCTTGATGCTTTGGTGGCTGGTTATGAGAATCAGTTCAGTTTTGGATGAGTTGAGGGCAAGTGGAGATTTGCGAGTAGGGAGTTTATGGAAGTAAGACATTTCGCCCAGAATTTTAGTGATTCTGAGATGGAATTTTGAATCAGTATAATGATTTGGACATTATCAGCGTAAATGTGAAATTTGAGGCCAAGGTCTGTTAGGAGGTGGCAGAGAGGCAGGAGGTATATATTAAATAGGGTGGATGAGAGGGATGAGCCTTGGGGAACTCCTTGGGTGAGGGAGTAGCGAGTGGATTCTAAGGTGCCTATTTTGACAGAGAATTATCTATTGGCTAGGTATGATGTAAACCAACGGAAGGCTGCGCCAGAGATGCCAATGTCGGCGAGTCGAGAAAGGAGGAGGTTATGGCTTATTGTGTCAAACGCTGAGGAGATGTCGAGGAAGGCAAGGATGTAGCTGTGACCTTGATCAAGGCCTATGAGGGGGGCATCAGTGAGAGTGAGTAAGAGGGTTTCTGTGTTAAGGTGTTTACGAAAACCAAATTGAGAGGGGTGAAGTATGTTGTTGTTGTCTAGGAAATCCATAAGTTGTGAGTTGACCACCTTTTCCATGACTTTAACGATAAATGGAAGGTTTGAAATGGGACGGTAATTCGCTGGGTCATTGGGGTCCAGGGAGGGTTTTTTGAGGAGGGGTTTGACAACTGCATGCTTGAGGGTGTCAGGGACTGTGCCAAGGGAGAGGGAGCAGTTAATGATGTCTGCTAGGGGTTTAGCGATGGTGTTGGGGATGGTTAGGAGAGCTTTAGTGGGGATGGTGTCAGTGGGGTGGGATGCTGGTTTAATTTTTTTAAGGATGGATTTAATTTCTTTAGAAGAGGTAAGGTCAAGAGAGTTTAGATTAGCATTAGCAGTGTTTGGGAAGATAGGCATGGGAGGTGGGGTGACGGGGAATCTTAGGAGGATGTTAGCTATTTTTTTGTGGAAGAAGAGGTCAAGTTCTTCATATCTACTGGTGGCTTCATTGTCAGATATAGCGGGCGGTGAAGATTCAGTGAGGTCAGAAACATAAGAGAAGAGTGCTTTGGGGTTGTACATGTATTCATGAATTTTGGATGCACAGAAGTCACGTTTCGTTTTGAGTGTGGTGAGTCTGTATGTGTGCAGGGTAGATTTGTACATGGCAGCTAGTTGCGGGGAGGGGTTCTTGCGCCAATTTCTCTCTCTCAGACAGAGATTTTTTTTTTATTGTTTTTAATTCTGAGGTGAACCATGGTTTTCTATTTTTTTGTGCAGGGTGTAGGTCTTGGCTAATGAGGGGACATAGTTCGTTTGCTATGTCAAGGGTGAAGTTGTTCCATGAGTTGATGGAAGGTTCAGGAGAGGTGCAGTCTAGTTTCGACAGGGAGTTGGAGAGTGCTGTGATTAGGTCCTCGGAGGGGCAGGATTTTCTGAAGACAATTGTGTTATTGTGGGATGTATTGCCGGTAGTTGGGGCATTTATAAATAGCAGAGCATTGAAAAGGACGTGATCTGACCAGGGTACAGGTGTGCATGAGGGGGTATTGGGAGAGTGAATATGCGAGTTAATGAATATGAGGTCTAAAGTTTGTCCGGCTTTATGAGTAGGGGAGGTGATGAGCTGACGGAAGCCGATGGCATGGAGCGAGTTAAGGAAGGTGTCACAAGAGGGGGAAAGTGGGGTGGAGTCGACATGGAGATTGAAGTCTCTGAGTATGATAGCTGGGACTTCAATATTAATGTTTTCGGATATGAATTCTATTAGGGGGGAAGGGTTGTGTTCTAGAAGGCCTGGGGGTGTTTAGACAAGGCAGATTTGGATTTCAGTAGACTTGAACAGGCCAAGTTCAAATTTGGGTGGGGTGTTAATGTTCAGTGGTCTGAGTTTGAGGTGCTTTTTGACTGCTAGGAGTAGGCCTCCACCTCAGAGGAGGAATAAAAATACAAGGAGCAAAGGAGAAGAAAAATGGAGACGAGCCAGAGAGAGCTGGGAGTTGCTAGAGCATGAATTTGTTTAACAATGTTTTAATCTGTTGAGCTCCTTTATCCAGTCTACAGAGTCACACCTGCAGGTTACTTAACACATCTATGTGCAACCCTGCTGTCCATCTCAACAAGCAATGTCTCCAAATGGTCAAGCACTGCCCACTATCTTCATCTTCCTCTCAGCCTTGCCTTCCTGCGTTCTCACTACTAGCACAGGGCCAGTGAAGTTAGCAGCAGCAGACAAAAGGCCCCTTCCTCAGTACTGGCTACCACCAACACCCTCAGCAGGTAAGGCTAGCGTCAGGAGGGACTCCGGGTCTCTTCCCTTCCTTCTTCCTCCTCTCCCAGGTTGTTCCTTCTGCGAGTCTGTAAAAGGGAAATCCGCAGGCTTGACTGCTGCTTTCAATACAGTTTCAAGAGATGCTACCAAGAAAGCACACAATAATTATTCCTTTGGACCCCCTAATTCAAAATGTATTAACAGCACAACTTTGTATTTCCTCTACCAGAATAAAATCCCAACTAACACATTTCTTCTCCAAGGACTGGCAGGAGCAGACTTAAACATTTCTCATATTTCTTTCTTTCTTTCTTTTATATACCGACCTTCGATCGAGATATCACATCGGTTTCCAGATAACTAAAAGAATAGGGTAGTAACAGCCCTATTTTACATTATAACATTGTAATAAATATAATAAATGATAACATTGTAATAAATATAACAAATTATAACAGGATATCTCGGACATATCTCATATCTCGGACATAGTGTTACTTTATCCTGACTGTGCAGATTTAATCAGAATTCTTCCTGAGATTGAAAGTGATTTTGTTAAGACTTTTGCTGGAAGTGATAGTCTGTGGGTTCCGGTGAAAGCTCTGCTGTTGGGACAGACTCTGGCTTGTAGCTGGTGGACTGAAGAGAGCAGCTTCCTGTAGTCATAGTACACCCCCTGGTGGTCTGACAAGAAAGAAAGCCAGCTTTGGAGGTGGTCCTTCCTGCCATCGGTGGATGTAGCAGTGGGACAAATGAGAATAAAATATTGAGCTTACACACACAGTGGGACACACACAGTGGGACCAGTCAGATTTAGATGTGGAGTTGGCACAGTGTAGGACTGGGTGTTGAGTTGGTACAGAGAGGGAGAGTTCAGGCTTGGGGGTGCAGTTGACATACAGTAGAACAGGTTAGGGATTGGGTGCTGACCTGGTATAGAGTGGGAGAGTTCAGGGTGTGTGTTGGCACAGAAGGGGATAAGTAAGAGGTGGGTATTGGATTGGCACAGAACGGAATGAGTAAGGAGTACATGTTGGGTTGATACAGAATGGGATTGATCAGGGGTGGGTGTTGGATTGGCATAGAGTGGAATGAGTAAGGGGTCAGCACAAGCTAAGATGAGTCAGGTTGGGTGCTTGGTTGGCACACAGTGGACTAGGTTGGGATTGAGTGTTTGTTGTGATGCTGCTCATCCGCGAGCAGATTCTCACCTCCAGCCCGATGCCGCCGGCCCCATGCGTCCTTCATGGCATGGAATGCTGCTGCTGCTACTGCCCCCACTGCTGTCTTCTTGGTGGGCCCAATGATACCACAGGCCTCTCTCCATCTTTGCGGCCGAGGGTTGCCATTGCTGCTCCTGTGCGGCCTGACTGCCGCCCAGCTGATGTTGTCATTCTCATGGTTGGGGAGCCGCCATTACTGCCGCTCTTCACGGCATGGAGTTCCGCTGCTGATTCCATCTTTGGTGCGGCTGGGATGCCAATGGTGCTGCCTCCCCTGTCTGGTGCTGGGCTCCTGCATAGGTGTGCACTCTCCTTCAGATTTAAAGGGCCCATGGTGAGAAAAGTCCCACTGCCTCAGCAATGATGTCACCACCTTGTCCTGCTTTCAGCCCTATAAAAGAGCTTTCCATCAGTTCCTTGGGGCCTTCGCAAGGGAGTTCATGGACATCCATGGTGTGTCTTCCTTCATGCCCTTCTCCTGTTTAGATGGTCTCCATGTTCTTTGTTGGATGTTCCTGTTCCTCTTGTTCCTGTTCCAGCTCTGGTTCCTGGTTTCCTTGTTCCTCGCCGGAGCTCAGTCATGTCACTTGTTCTGTGTTTCTAGTCTCCTGCTGGTTCCTCGTCTAGTCTTCTGAATCTTCATCTCATCGGAGTCTTCAATCAAGTTCCTGATGTTCCTGTCTTTGTTCCAAGGTCAGCCTTCTGGATTCTCCCTCATCTTTCCTCCAGGCGTGCCAGTGTCGTGGTCCATGATCAGCCAGAGGTGGTTGTATAGGGTGCTTCCTAGCACAGGGCCTGTTTCCAAGTCCATCTTCACTGGATCAAGTCCTCAGAGACCATCCTTGTTTGTAGAGTTCCAAGTTCCAAGTCAAGTCTTGAGTTCCTGTTTGTGTTCCAAGTTCTGGGCTCATGGAGCTTGCCCAGCCAGTGGATCTTCATGTTCCTCCTTCCAAGCCTCGTTCCTCATTCCAAGCCTCATTCCTCATTCCAGTTGATTCCTGACTCCTGTCCTCCTCTGAGTCTCAGTTCTGAGCCTGTCTCATTCCCCATGTGGTCCTCAACCAACCTGTGGCAGGTTGTGTAGGATGAGCAGTGGGACAGCATGGTCCATGACCAGCCCATGAGGGGCTGTGTAGGGTGCACTGAGGTGCAGTACACCGGGAAGCTGGACCCTTCCTGTACCTGACTCCCGTCTCAAGTTCCAAGTCTCCTGAGTCTCCGTCTCAAGTTCCAAGTCTTCGAGTCTCCATCTCAAGTTCTAAGTCTTCGTCCGAGTTCCATGTCATGTCGAATACTGTCCTCAGCCTTCAACTGTCCTGACACACAAGCTGTTCCCAAGTGGCAGGTCTGAAAGGGCTATCGAGTAGCCAGAGAGCTACCCCAGAGACCAGCATTGCATTGTTGGGTCTCACTCTGTGCTTACAGGCTCAGTGGAAGTCTGAGTGTACTATGTTCCAAGTTCCATGTTCCAAGCTAAGTGCCTGAATTGCTTGCCTCCCATGGTGCCTTCCTTGGAGTCTTGCCCTGAAGTTGTGCCGTGGTTCAAGGGCTCACTCTTCTTGATGAAATGAACGCATTCCCCGCACTCACAACAGTGTTAAATTGGTACAGCATAGGATGGGTGCTGAGTTGCCATGGAAAGAGATGAGTAAGGAGTGGGTGTTGGGTTGGCATAATGTAGGGGAGTTCAAGGTAGTGTTTTGGATTGGCACACAGTGGAAATGGTTAGGATTAGGTGCTGAGTTGGTATAGATTGACAGAGTAAGGTGGGTTTTGGATTGGTACAGAGTGGAGGGGGTTCAGGGTTGGGTGCTGGGTTGGTGCAGTGGGATAGGTTAAGACTGGGTGCTGAGTTAGTACAGAATGGAGGGGGTTCAGGGTTGGGTGCTGGGTTGGTGCAGTGGGATAGGTTAAGACTGGGTGCTGAGTTAGTACAGAATGGAGGGGGTTCAGGGTTGGGTGCTGGGTTGGTGCAGTGGGATAGGTTAAGACTGGGTGCTGAGTTGGTACAGAATGGAGGAGTTCAGGGTTGGGTGCTGGGTTGGCGCAGTGGAACAGGGTGGGATTTGTTGTGGAACTGGTACAGAGTGGAGGAGTTCATGGTTGGATGCTGGGTTGGTGCAGTGGGATAGGTTAAGACTGGGTGCTGAGTTGGTACAGAGTGGAGGAGTTCAGGGTTGGGTGCTGGGTTGGCGCAGTGGAACAGGGTGGGATTTGGTGTGGAACTGGTACAGAGTGGAGGAGTTCATGGTTGGATGCTGGGTTGGTGCAGTGGGATAGGTTAAGACTGGGTGCTGAGTTGGTTCAGAGTGGAGGAGTTCAGGGTTGGGTGCTGGGTTGGCACAGTGGAACAGGGTGGGATTTGGTGCAGAACTGGTACAGAGTGGAGTTTAGGGTTGGGTGCTGGGTTGGTACAGTGGAATAGATTAGGATTGGGTGCTGAGTTGGTGCAGATTGGCAGAATAGGATGGGACTTGAATTGACACAGCATGGAGGTGTTCAGGGTTGAGTGCTGGCATGGTGAAACAAGCTGGGATCTGGTGCTGAGTTGGTACAGTGTAGGGGAGATTTGGGTTGGGTGCTGGGTTTGCATACAGTGGTACAGGTTGGGATTTGGTGCTGAGCTGATTCAGAAGGGAAGATTTCAGGGTTAGGTGCTGGGTTGGCACAGTGGAACAGGGTGGGATTTGGTGCAGAACTGGTAAGAGTGGAGTTCAAGGTTGGGTGCTGGGTTGGTGCAGTGGGATAGGTTAAGACTGGGTGCTGAGTTGATACAGAGTGGAGGAGTTTAGGGTTGGGTGCTGGGTTGGTGCAGTGGGATAGGTTAAGACTGGGTGCTGAGTTGATACAGAGTGGAGGAGTTCAGGGTTGGGTGCTAGGTTGGCACAGTGGAACAGGGTGGGATTTGGTGCAGAACTGGTACAGAGTGGAGTTTAGGGTTGGATGCTGGGTTGGTGCAGTGGGATAGGTTAAGACTGGGTGCTGAGTTGGTTCAGAGTGGAGGAGTTCAGGGTTGGGTGCTGGGTTGGCACAGTGGAACAGGGTGGGATTTGGTGCAGAACTGGTACAGAGTGGAGTTTAGGGTTGGGTGCTGGGTTGGTACAGTGGAATAGGTTAGGATTGGGTGCTGAGTTGGTGCAGATTGGCAGAATAGGGTGGGACTTGAATTGACGCAACATGGAGGCGTTCAGGGTCGAGTGCTGTCATGGTGAAACAAGCTGGGATTTGGTGCTGAGTTGGTACAGTGTAGGGGAGTTCTGGGTTGGGCGCTGGGTTGACACACAGTGGTACAGGTTGGAATTTGGTACTGAACTGATTCAGAATGAGACGGTTCATGGTTGGGTATTGGGTTCACCCAGAGTGGGAGAGTTCATGATTGCATGTTGGGTTGGCACAGAAAGGAATGAGTTATGAATCAGGGTTGGCTGTTGGGTTGCATAGGTCAATGAATATGGGGTGGGCACAAGCTAAAACAAGTCAGGAGCTGGGTGCTGGATTGGTCCAAAAATGTGACAAAACAGAACATTCTAGTAATGTAAATGAAGCAACAGGCAGACCAAACTTGGGGCTATTTGATGTGCTAATTGTGATCAGGTGAGAGCATCAATAATGCACAATAAAAGCACAGGTAGATTGCCAAAGTTTTTTTGTAAGCATTTTGGCAGTCCTGTTTCTGTAAGTTTGGGATCTGGGTGCTGGTGGCACTTCCTTCCTTCCCAGGTCTGTGGAGCTGTGGCTGCTGTGTGCGTGGAGCAGCAGCGGGCTCTGCAGGAGGTTCGCGAGGGAGCTGCCAGCGGCCCCTCCCTCCCACGGACGTGTGTCTGGCAAGGGGGGGTTTCCTTGCACTTGCACTAGCCCTGGCTCTCCACTCGCTCCGGCAGCTCAGTGCTGGGGGGAAGCCGCTGCCTGCCTGAGGTGAGTTCCACCTTCCTCCTTTTTAACTTTCCGCAGCCGGAGCTGAAGGATGTTAGGGAGGAGGAGAAACCCTGCCTCCGTTTCAGTGCTGCAGGACTGCTGCCCGGGTTTACAGACCGACTGCATGCACGCTGCAGGCTCGTTTGTCTGCTGATAGCTGAAGGTGCACTAGAAAGACAGCATCCGTGCAGTTATTCCGGGTCCTGCATGCTGGATAGATGCAGGCTGTGTGGATGGATAGATGCATAGGGTGCAGATCTCCATGCCAGATCAGATGCAGAGGGCTGTATAGAAGGCACCTGAAATGCAGCAGGCACTGGGCTCTATAGCAGTCACAGACACGGAGTAAGAGATACCATATTTGCTTTGCTCTCCCTAGCCATCTCTCTGCCCTTGCTGGATTGCAGTGCTCAGGATTTCTTGCTGACCTCGACTGCAGCAGAGCCTCTCACTCTTGCTTTGGTTACCTGTCTGCTGCAGATTGCTGCTTCGGGATGGAGCCCGCGCTGCGTGCGTCCCCCGGTGTCGGAGGCTCCTACTGGAGCAGGTGGCTGAATGACTCCTCGCTGCTGAATCTGAGTGTCCTGCCCAGTGGCTGGTTCTATAATGCCACCGCGGACAGCTTCCTGCCCCTGGGCATGAAGGTGACCATCGTGCTGGTGTACCTCGTCGTGTGCGTGCTGGGACTGGTGGGCAACTGTGCCGTCATGTACGTCATTGTCAGGTAAGTTTGCAATGAAATCAATGCAGGGTCCTGGTGACTTATGCACTATGAAGCTAGACTGATAGAGAACCCCCTCAATGTGGCTGAAGCCCCCCTTTAACACCCTTCACCCCTGATAAAAGTGCTGCTCTGTAATATGCAGCACCCAATCCTTGCCCCTCAACACTGCTCTGGTCTAGCTTTGTAGTGAGCCATCACTAGGGGGGGGGGGGGGGAGGGAAGCATTGGGAGGGGGCTTCATCCCTATTTCCTGTCACAGAAGCCTGGGACATCACAGCAGATAAGGGTCCTGCAGTCTCAGTGCAATGCCACGGGCACCAGCTGATCTCTGGCTTCCCCTTTCCTTATTCATAACTAGGGACCCTCTGCTCTTATCCCAGGACTCCAGGACTTTCCTTCCTGACTGTGTCTGTCTCTGGAGGCCACGCTATGCAGATTTTCTGAGTCTCCCCTCCTGCAGCCCTCCAGTGATTGCATAGAGAGATCACTCCTCACCAGTATCCCTGGAAACAGGATCCGTCCCTGCTGCACAGTAATCTGTCGGCAGGCTCCAGGTGAGGAGCAGCCTCGGCTGTCCTGCCTGCTTCCCTCAGCTCCTCAGCGTGCATCTGTCTCTTAGGACCGGGAGCCAGGGGCTCTCCTCCTCAGCACAGAGTGACTGAGTGGGGCCAATGTGGTACAGGCAAAGTATGTCCCAGTGCTAGTGCTTATTAATGCCTCCTGAAGGAAGAGCCTGGGAACAGGAGCCTGCAGTGCCTTGGGTACTGAAGAGGATGGGCACGTGGCTGTAACATTAGCTGGCTTTTCACTCTAGAATGGTTTTAGATTTTGAATCCGGACCTCTGGTAAAAGATGCATTGCCAAGACTGCCAGCCCAACTCTGCAGAGCGTGATCCAGCCCTGATGGGCCATCTCCTGAATCAATGATGGCACGGAGTGAATAAAGACATTAGGGGGCCTTCTGAAGCGGGCAGTGACGACGCCTCTCTTTGGGCCTTGCTAGCAGGAATCCATAAGAAGAAACAGCTCTGCTGGGCCCAGAGCTTGGGGATATGCACTCGGTGATCAGAGACAGGCAGTGAATGACCCGGCTGCTTGCTTTAATCTTGTCAGAGTTGCTTTTAACCGGAATTGAGTAAAGCTGAAGTATTTTTGGAGCACTGGAGAATATTGTTCCTTATAATTTGCCTTTTCACAGACAGCACCGTGGCCACGGCAGGAAAACAAGGGGCTGAATTTCTCATGAGGTAGGCGAAGTGCCTGCCCCGCTTGGCTGGCAGAGGGGCTGATCCTCGGGTGCACAGGCTGCAGGGATTCCCGCACATGCCCAGTCCCGTTCCTTCTGCTTAGCAGTGGAAAACTCGGTGCACAGCTCTCCAGCCCAGCTCAGAGAGATGGGCCCCTCCGCCTTCCCACTGCTGAATGCAGAGTCCGCCAGCCTCTCCCATTCCTAAGGGTTCCCGGGCTGGCAGCCTGCGCACATCAATCTCTTTTCCACTGAAGAGGCAGTAGCCTCTGGGGCATTCTTTATGCCCTGGCAGCGGTATGTAGCACTCTTCTCCCCCGGCGTGCACACACACTTCCAGGATGAAGGTTGCAGACCCTGTGCAGTTTGGATCCGTTTCCTCTGGAGCCTGTTTGCTTGGCTCCCTCCTCTGCCTTGTCACGCTGCTTGGCTATGATCGCCCCTGGCTCCTTCTCCTGTGCCTCGCCCGCGCCTTGCACCGCTCCTCTTGCTTTCTCTTCCCCAGATTAACATTTTGGCATAAAAGTTTAGCTGCCACATTCTGTTTGAGCAGCCCCAATGCCTTTATGAAGACACTGGATGGACCCCACTCCAGAAAACCATCCCACTGCTCCCTGCCTTGCAATAAACTACACTGCCCCCAGGTTATGCTTTATTTAATGCCTCCTTATCTAGGGGTGTGCACTCCGTTCCATGGTTTCACACACTCCAGCACACTCACACACTCCAACACACTCACACACTCCAGCACACTCCAGCACACTCACACACTCCAGCACACTCACACACTCCAACACACTCCAACACACTCACACACACTCCAGCACACTCACACACTCCAACACACTCGCACACTCCAACACACTCACACACTCCAGCACACTCCAACACACTCACACACACTCCAGCACACTCGCACACTCCAGCACACTCACACACTCCAGCACACTCCAACACACTCACACACACTCCAGCACACTCGCACACTCCAGCACACTCACACACTCCAGCACACTCCAACACACTCACACACTCCAGCACACTCCAACACACTCCAGCACACTCGCACACTCCAGCACACTCACACACTCCAGCACACTCGCACACACCAGCACACTCACACACTCCAGCACACTCCAACACACTCACACACACTCCAGCACACTCGCACACTCCAGCACACTCACACACTCCAGCACACTCCAACACACTCCAACACACTCACACACACTCCAGCACACTCGCACACTCCAGCACACTCACACACTCCAGCACACTCGCACACTCCAGCACACTCCAGCACACTCGCACACTCCAGCACACTCACACACTCCAGCACACTCGCACACTCCAGCACACTCACACACTTCAACACACTCACACACTCCAGCACACTCCAACACACTCACACACACACTCCAGCACACTCCAACACACTCACACACTCCAGCACACTCGCACACTCACACACTCCAGCACACTCACACACTCCAACACACTCCAGCACACTCCAGCACACTCACACACTCCAACACACTCACACACTCCAACATACTCACACACTCCAGCACACTCCAGCACACTCACACACTCCAGCTCACTCACACTCACACACTCCAGCACACTCGCACACTCCAACACACTCGCACACTCCAGCACACTCACACACTCCAACATACTCACACACTCCAGCACCCTCCAGCACACTCACACACTCCAGCACACTCACACTCACACACTCCAGCACACTATAACCACGCAAACTCTTAAAGTCATTCATAACATTTCCTCTTTTTCTCCCCAACATTTAAAACACCCTCCATCCCAATATACTATAAAAAACATTCTCTCCTCCCAAAGAAGGAACAGAAAAATAAATCCAAACAAAAGCACCCACTACGCATTTCTGAATTGATATCAGAAACACAAGTGACCTTAATACCACTTACACGTGGTCTTGTTTTGCGTATCAACAGGCAATGGAAAAATATATGGCTCTTGGAGGAAACTATTTTCGATCTGAGTGATTTTGTGACTAAAAGAGTAGGTGTATCATGCCAGCTTTCCACATAGCAAGATCAGGTCTATCCTTCTCCAATAATTTCAACAAGATGCATTGCTTAGCTGCAAGACACCCCAGAATCAACAGCAGCTTATGATATTTACCAAGAAGAGTTGTCCGGCCCTCCCTCATCATTGATGCTGGTTTTTCTGATTTCCAGGAGCCTTTGATTTTATATGGAGTCACACCATCAGATGACCACTGGGCTCCAGGTCATCACCCACCATGACATCAGCAACACTTTTTCTGTTTCCCACTGCCTCGCAGGAGGACTCTGCTACTGATTGCCTGGGGAGTGATCTTCCTACTCCTTGCCGCAGATGGGATTCTCCAGGCAACATCTGGCAGATGAAAGTCTCTGGCCACCAGCAGCAGCTTCCCCTGTACCATCACCTAATTGATAGCACCCACTGAAGCTCTTGTCTAGCTTGTCTTCTCCTGCTGCGATTGGTGGTTCATTTCCCATTTCTAGTGTAAGACCTCTTCCCTTCTCCCTGGTCCCTGCATTTCTGTTGCTTGTAGGATCTTAAACTTCCTGTGTGAAGGCACAGCTTCCCCTTCCTATCACACCTTTCTCATCAGGCCATGGTTATATCCTAATCACGTATGTCAAGGCGCACAAGCACCATGTGCACAATGTGATAGGAAAGTGGTCAGAACACCATATCATTTAGCACTGAATGCAGGACAGCAGCGTTTAGGCAGATAATCACGAGCCAATTAAAAACATTACATCTCTATGCTGATGGACAAGCTTCCACGATCTGCATCTTCCAGTCAGCAGTCGCCTCTGATTATACATCTACTTATTGATTATCTTATTAACCAAGATCATTCTGAACTTTTGAACGCATTTTAATATTTGTTTATGAAGCTATCAGTGTAGCAAACCTTGACAAATCCCCAGAGTATATATATACAAGCCGTTAAGCCCGTTAAAACGGGCTACATTAACATTTTTTTTGGATCATTTCCTTCCCCCTCATTCTCCCTCCCACCTTCCCCCACTCTCTCCTCTCTCCCCTCAGTCCACTCCTCTCTCTCCACCCCTCCCTCCTCCCCTCAGTCACTCCTCCCTCCCCCCTCCCCTCAGTCACTCCCCCCTCCTCCCTCCCTCAGTCACTCCTATCTCCCCCTCCCCCAGTCACTCCCCTCCGTCACTCCCCCCTCCTCCCCTCAGTCACTCCTCCCTCCCCCCTCCCCTCAGTTACTCCTCTCTCCCCCTCCCCTCAGTTACTCTCCTCCTCCCCTCAGTTACTCCTCTCTCCCCCCTCCCCTCAGTTACTCCTCTCTCCCCCCTCCCTCCTCCCCTGAGTCACTCCTCTCTCCCCCCTCCCTCCTCCCCTGAGTCACTCCTCCCTCCTCCCCTGAGTCACTCCTCCCTCCCCCTCCCCTCAGTCACTCCTCCCTCCCCCCTCCCCTCAGTTACTCCTCTCTCCCCCCTCCCCTCAGTCACTCCTCCCCTCAGTAGATCTCCGGGGTGTTCCTTCCGTCCGTCCCTCCCTCGCGCACATGCCGCTGCCGCTCCTGCTCTTCGGGCCGGTGCCACCGCCGCCGCCACCGCTCTTTGGGCCGCCGCCGCCGCTCCTGCCGCTCCTGGTCTTCGGGCCGCCGCTGCCGCCACTCCGGGTCTTCGGGCCGCCGCTCCTGCCGCTCCGGGTCTTCGGGCCGCCGCTCCTGCCGCTCCTGGTCTTCGGGCCGCCGCTCCTGGTCTGCCGCCGCTCCAGCTCTTCGGGCCGGTGCCACCGCCGCTCCTACAGCGCCATTTTTATTTTTAAGAGGCACACTGTGACCGACGTGCTCGCATGTGCGGTAGAGCTGCTCTCTACTGCGCATTTGCGGCACGTCGGTCAACCTTCATTTATTAGGTTGATATATATATATATCTATAGACCTAGTAAGCTTTGTGACGACAGGTAACTGGGCTTCGGAAGGTGCTGCTCTGTCCAGATGTCTTTGATTTCTTTGGTGTAACTTTCTGTCCTCAGCCCACCTTAGCTTGAAGAGCAGTTGACTTTGTGATCTGGGATTCCCTGGCGCACTCTCCTCCTGTGGGTTTTTATGTACCTCGCTTTTTGTGCTTTATGTGTAAGCGGGTTATACATGAATAAATGAAATGAAACGATCTGCTGTGAGGTGGGAATGCTGCTGGTGTAGAAGTGCTTCTCCCATGCACCTCAGCATGCACATTGCTGGGTACCGTTCGGATCTGAATAAAAGATCAGCATCATCCACTCACACCTCATGGCTCTTAGCAAGCAAGAAGCCCCCTTGCCTCCTTCACATCAGAAGATGCAGACTCTGGGCCCTTGGGGCTTCGTACTTTTGTACTCCACATAGAAGTTATCAAACATAAATAAGGCGGTAGCTTTTACTTGGACTAAGCATACATTTTTCGCATCACTTACATTTCCATATTTTTTCTTTTTTTAATTACTAATTTTTATTTCTCTGCCTTCAAGTGGAGTAAGACGGCAGGCGCACTCCTTTAATTAATGCTCCTGTTTACATCACTTCTGTACTTTTCGATATTCCATGCCAATTAGAGGAGAAGATGAAATGGCCGTGCTGTAGTGACTGCACTTGAGTCTTTATAAAGAATCCTAACCCTGGCTCAATAGACCCTCTGACTCTCAGCTACTCTGCTTCTTGTTTGACCCTCAGGGCCTCTTGTCCCGTGGCAGCTCACACGGGGCTTTATTTAATTAGATCAATGCTTCCCTCCCCCCTGTCTTCAGATGATGACTTTGCTTGGTTTTATTTCCATCCTCATTTAAGTGTTCGTGATGCCTTGAGGCTGGATATGCAGTCCTCGGTGGCAGGATGGGCAGACCAATAAGAACGGGCCTTTAACGTGCATTGCTGAGCCCAGCGGGTGCTATGTACTAACAGCGCGCGTCAACATGCGTTATCCGGCGAAGAGGCCTCGCCCACACCCACCCTAGGACCATTCCTGCGCTGATTGGGGGAGATCATTTCCTATTTCAAACCCAGGCCGGGGGTGGGCAACAAAAGAGAAGACCCCCACTTTTCTGGTGTCCCCTGAAGGGGGCAGCAGAGAGTAAAAAAAAGCACCACCTAGGGCCCTTTGTGGGCCACTGATCCTAGGATGAAGCCAGGGCCATGCACCCAGCACGCAGGCCTGTGAAATGGGAAATAACAAGAAGAAGATGGAAGCCGCTCCGTTTCCCTGCAGGGGGCATCGTGGGAGCTGTGGCTGGGAAGAGCGCGTGCCTGAATGTGGAGAAGAAGATTTAATAAGTGGGTGAAAGAGTCCAGGGCGCTAGGGGAGGGGGGGGGGGTACCCCCGAGACTTTGGGGGGGGGGGGGGGGGAGGGACCCCCCTTATGACCGGGGGGGGGGGGGGGGATCTTCGGGGCCACCCTCCCTTGCTCAAGGCGACCCCATTAGGAGGGGACTCAGTCTTTGGATAATTGTGAATGAAGGCTCCTGGTCCCACATCCCAGCTCTGGGGAGCCCGGAGAAATCAGGGGGGAGGACCTGCTGAGTCAAAAAATGAAAACTAAGCAGGAAAACAAAACCCTGCCGCCCCCACTCCTATGCAATAACCACAAAACTATAGGGAAACAGCAAACCCCGCCTCCCTCTGGCCCCGCCGCGCCCCTGCGGAAGGAAAGGCGCGCGACTGAGTTGGCTTTGACTTGGATGGTAAATGTGCGCAGCGGCGCGCGCGGGAAGCTGCGTCAGTGCCGCGCTTCCAGAGGGACCCGCTGGTCGCCTCTGCCTTTCCCGGGCTCCCAGCTCCGCACAGCGTGCAGGAAGGCCGGGACTGGGCTGCCCGAAATGCTTTCAGGTAAAAATACTTAGCAGTTGCAGAGCAGCACGGCAGGGAAATGATCCACGTGAAATCGCGTGACCCTCTCAGGAGGGCAGGCGCACACGAGGGTCCTAGAGCCAATCCTCTTTCTCCCACTCTGACACAGCCCAGGGGCCCCAGAACGAGGGGTCACTAAATCCTCCAGGACCCAAGATGGCTGGGATAAATCTTGATTTGTTGCCAGGGGTGTGTGTGTGTGTATGTGTGTCTGTATGTATGTGTCTGTGTATATGTGTGTATATGTGTGTGTATGTATGTCTCTGTGTATATGTGTGTATATGTGTCTGTATGTATGTGTCTGTGTATATGTGCCTGTGTATATGTGTGTGTATGTGTGTCTGTATGTATGTGTCTCTGTGTATATGTGTGTATATGTGTCTCTATGTATGTCTCTGTGTATATGTGTGTATATGTGTCTGTATGTATGTGTCTGTGTATATGTGCCTGTGTATATGTGTGTGTATGTGTGTCTGTATGTATGTGTCTCTGTATATGTGTGTATATTTGTGTGTATGTATGTGTCTGTGTATATGTGTGTGTATGTGTATGTGTGTCTGTATGTATGTGTCTGTGTATATATGTGTGTGTATGTATGTGTCTGTGTATATGTGTGTATGTGTGTCTGTATGTATGTGTCTGTGTATATATGTGTGTGTATGTATGTGTCTGTGTATATGTGTGTGTATGTGTGTGTATGTATGTGTGTCTGTGTGTATATGTGTGTATATGTGTGTCTGTATGTGTGTGTGTGTATGTGTGTATATGTGTGTGTATGTATGTCTCTGTGTATATGTGTGTATATGTGTCTGTATGTATGTGTCTGTGTATATGTGTGTGTATGTGTGTCTGTATGCATGTGTCTGTGTATATGTGTGTGTATGTATGTGTCTGTGTATATGTGTGTATGTGTGTCTGTGTATATGTGTGTGTATGTGTGTGTATGTATGTGTCTGTGTATATGTGTGTGTATGTGTGTGTGTATGTAAGTGTCTGTGTATATGTGTGTATATGTGTGTGTATGTATGTGTCTGTGTGTATATGTGTGTGTATGTGTGTCTGTATGTATGTGTCTGGGTATATGTGTGTGTATGTATGTGTCTGTGTGTATATGTGTGTGTATGTGTGTCTGTATGTATGTGTCTGTGTGTATGTGTGTGTGTATATGTGTCTGTATGTATGTGTGTCTGTGTGTATATGTGTGTCTGTATGTGTGTGTGTGTGTATGTGTGTGTGAGTGTGTGTGTCTGTGTGTATATGTGTGTGTGTGTGTGTGTATGTGTGTCTGTATGTATGTGTGTGTGTGTGTGTAACAGGTCTATCTTCACTTGAAAGGATATGAATGCCATAAAAGACTGTGGAGGCTCAGACTGAGTGTCCCAAATTATATATTTACTGTCAGTGTTCTTAAACGTTAGCAATGGCACGTTCACAACAGTCCTGGCTCAATACAGTTCTCCAATTTATCTGTGCAAGTGCTTCTCAGTATTAGGCAGGGAAACTCTCACTCTCTAAGGTTCCCAGTTGGTCATAACGCCTCTGTATCGCTCCATGGTGAGACCGCACCTTGAATACTGTGTACAATTCTGGTCGCCGCATCTCAAAAAAGATATAATTGCGATGGAGAAGGTACAGAGAAGGGCAACCAAAATGATAAGGGGAATGGAACAACTCCCCTATGAGGAAAGACTGAAGAGGTTAGGGCTTTTCAGCTTGGAGAAGAGATGGCTGAGGGGGGATATGATAGAGGTGTTTAAGATCATGAGAGGTCTAGAACGAGTAGATGTGAATCGGTTATTTACTCTTTCGGATAATAGAAAGACTAGGAGGCACTCCATGAAGTTAGCATGGGGCACATTTAAGACTAATCAGAGAAAATTATTTTTCACTCAACGCACAATTAAACTCTGGAATTTGTTGCCAGAGGATGTGGTTAGTGCAGTTAGTGTAGCTGGGTTCAAAAAAGGTTGGATAAGTTCTTGGAGGAGAAGTCCATTAACGGCTATTAATCAATTTTACTTAGGGAATAGCCACTTCTATTAATTGCTTCAGTAGCATGGGATCTTCTTAGTGTTTGGGTACTTGCCAGGTTCTTATGGCCTGGATTGGCCTCTGTTGGAAACAGGATGCTGGGCTTGATGGACCCTTGGTCTGACCCAATATGGCATGTTCTTATGTTCTTATGTTCTTATGGTCAGGGAATCCATATCTGTGACGAAAAACTCTTTCCAAAAATACTGATTTCAAAAAGGATTTCAGTCTATGCACAGACTCCCACAGTGTCTCTCCCAGGCTGGGTGCCCTCAGAATAACATTTTAGATCTTATTCACAGTTCTCCTCTTCAGTGCTCTGAACAGGATTTTTCTTAGGCAAAGGCCGGTAGCAGGGAAGAAAGCTGTCGCCTCTTCAAGCAGAAAGGCTGGCCACAAGCTTCCTCCTGGGAACTTAGGGAAACATCTTCACGCAGAGGTAGAAATATCTGGAATCCTCCTGCAGCAGGGCAGCATTTGGGATCTTCCCCACCTCCTGATCTAACCTAACAGCTGGGTACCCCGAGTGCCCCCCAGCCAGGGCCACAAGGGCTCTCACAGGAGAAAACCCCAAAAGTAGATCCGGCACTGATCCCCTTCCCACTGAGGTATCGGCCCAGGCTGTGAAACCCAGTACCCAAGCAGGGGAACAACTCCCGAAAAACACTCCTCTCTCTTACCCAAAATGCCCTCCTAGCAATGCTGCAGCCTGCTTGTATAAGGGGGAGGGGGGGGGGCTGTTCAGAATTGGAGCCCCCATCCTAGCTCACAGGGTTCAATGCTAGGGCCCCGTTGTGGTGATCCTGAAGAGTCGTCTCATTAATGCAGTTAGACCCGCGCTGATTGTTCTGCATGGGGTTTTTTGGCAAACACAGCAAACACCAGTGGCAGTGCGGGATGTAATAACAGCCACATATGCTAATTAGATACATGCATAAAATCTGCATATAGTAAACACAATGCAGGCAGTAATGCGCCCGGAAGGCCCTCTATAATATATCGCACAGACCCACACGGCCATCCATCGGCGTGTGAACACCTGCGATTACGTCTCGGGGCGAAAGCCTTTCCTTTTTGGAAAAAAATGAATAAATTAGTGGTCTGCAATTCAACGTGAAGGCGGGCAGAGCAATATCTAAACCCTTCATAATCAGACTGAGTGTGAAATGCAGATCGGCAATTCTGCCTTCGCTCTACCAGTTCCGCCCGCCTGACCCGCAAAAGCATCAAAAAACCGATCCCCACACCGGCATTTTCACTTAACTCCTGCCCTGTCCCAGGCGCTAAAAACCCGCACTAACCCAATCTCCCTGTATTGCCCATGATTAGATAATGGCCTCCTTTGCATGCCATTAACATGCATTCACGCAGAACAAGCCACGGGTTGGTAAATGGCTTTACATGCACGTTTTGTCCCAGGTAGAAACCTTCATCACATACGCATCTAGGGTTTGCGCAAGCGCGCACGTTACACGTTGAAACCCGCGGCAGCATTACCACCGCTTATTACATCGGCCCCTTAAGTGAGGAACAGTGCATAAGTTGCGTTGGTAAGAGCAAGATGGAAAGAGTGACTACCCACACACCGCATTCAAAAGCAAATACCGAAATAATTCCTCTTCTGGTGTACGAGAGGGTTCAGCCGGCTGCAGGGCAGGACTGAGGCATTGGTGAGCCGCTCTGGATCATGAAGCATGCGAGCACCTAGCTGAGCTGGAGACCTTCGAGTAATCGTGGCCCCCAGGGAGGATCGGGAGGCAAAGATCCTCTCTCCTTCTGCTGAAATCAGCCTCCGACAAGCAAGGCAGCTCCCAGTGGAGAAAGGGAGAGGCGAGTGCGGGATAAAGCCCAGCTGCCTTGGTCTTCACTTCCCCGGCCCATGCCAGTGTCCCCCGCTCTCTGCTTGTCTGGAACAAAGAGGACCTTCTAGCACCCCTAGAACCTCAATCAGATACCAAGGGAATAGATCCGTAGACGTAGATGTTGCGATTTTAGGAAAATTAGCTAAATCTTAAATCCTCACGGTTTCAGTACAACCACACGGATTTATTTATTATTTGAACCCTTTGCCTGCCTTTACCAGACTGGGCTCGAGGTAGATTACAATCAAATTTGCGGTTAAATTCTTGCGACATTTGTTGCTCAGTTCACAATAAATATAGAGAAACATGAAAGGGAGGCACAAAAAATGTGATTAGTCAAGTGGTGGAAGGGGGGGTCTCTGTTGCTGTCTTTGCCCCAGGTTTTGAATGGAATTTAGGGAAAGGCCTGGCTGAATAACTAAGCCTTAACTCTTTCACGGAAGGTAAGGTAGGACAGCTCAAGGCATAGGGATGGAGCGATCTTAGTTCCATACGTTTGGGATATTGCAGCCGAATGTGCGAAGTCTGATACAAATTGATCTGACGTACGCTGGGGGAGGAGGGGGGAGCGTGGTTGTGTGTGTGGGGGAGGGAGGGAGGGAGGGGTGTAATGGGATTGCTTGGCCTAAGTCTGTATTCAGAAGGCAGGCCACACTGAACTCAGCGTTCTCCCAGTCACCCGCGCATCTCGTTTCTGCACAACAAGTGTGGGAAAAGAAGAGGTAAACAGCAAATGCACAGGCTCAGTGCTGAGGGAGTAGTCGCAAGAGAAAGTTGTTTTCTCACCTTGAACCATGTTTAGGGAAATTGCATGTGCCTCTCAAAACATATTTTCAGAAGTGCAGGTCACAGAGGGTATAAAGTGAGACATGGGAGGGAGAGGGGCAGAGAAAGATAATCCCAAACCTAAGAACATAAGCACATGAGAATATAAGAAATGCCATACTGGGTCAGACCAAGGGTCCATCAAGCCCAGCATCCTGTTTCCAACAGAGGCCAATCCAGGCCACAAGAACCTGGCAATTACCCAAACATTAGATACATTTCAAGCTACCATTGCTTATTAATTACCTTCATAGCAGTTTATGGATTTTTCCTCTAGGAACTTATTCAAACCTTTTTTAAATCCAGTTACACTAACTGCTGTAACCACATCTTCTGGCAATGAATTCCAGAGCTTAAATATGCATTGAATGAAAAAGAATTTTCTTCTATTTGTTTTAAATGTGCTACTTGCTAACTTCATGGAGCACCCCCTGGTCCTTCTATTATCTGAAAGAGTAAATAACCAATTTACATGGGTTATTTACGCTTTTAGGGGGAGGAGGAATAGCCTAGTGGTTAGAGCAGGGGGGGCTATGAACCAGGAGACCAGGGTTCGAGTCCTGCTGTCGCTCCTTGTGACCTTGGGCAAGTCACTTTACCCTCCATTGCCTCAGGTACAAACTTAGATCGTAAGCCCTCTGGGGATTGGGAAATACCTACAGTACCTGAATGTAAACCGATGTGGTATCTCAGATACTTGTTCAAGTCCTTTCATGATTTTAAACATTTCTATCATATCCCCCCTCAGCTGTGTCTTCTCCAAGCTGAAAAGTCCTAACCTCTTTAGTCTTTCCTCATAGGGGAGTTGTTCCATTCCCCTTATCATTTTGGTCGCCCTTCTCTGTACCTTCTCAATCGCAATTATATCTTTTTTGAGATGCGGCGACCAGAACTGTACACAGTATTCAAGGTGTGGTCTCACCATGGAGCGATACAGAGGCATTATGACATTTTCCGTTTTATTCACCATTCCCTTCCTAATAATTCCTAACATTGTTTGCTTTTTTGACTGCTGCAGCACACTGAGCCGACTATTTCAATGTGTTATCCACTATGAATCCTAAATCGTTTTCCTGGGTGGTAGCTCCTAATATGGAACCTAACATTGTGTAATTATAGCAAGGGTTATTTTTCCCTATATGTAACACCTTGCACTTGTCCACATTAAATTTCATCTGCCATTTGGATTCCCAATCTTCCAGTCTCACAAGGTCTTCCTGCAATTTATCACAATCTGCTTGTGATTTAACCACTATGAATAATTTTGTGTCATCCGAAAATGTGATCACCTCACTCATTATGCCCCTTCAGCTGCTGTATTAATTAATTAATTAAGAAAACTATTTGTACTATATTATTTGCCGCTATGGTCTATGCTAATCTGTATGTTTCCTTTGTTGTGGTGCTTTCGGGAGTGTAACTTAGCATTAGTAATAAAACCCTGCTTATCCTGGCATCTACAGTTGTGTTGCTTCAGTGTGTGAGTGTGAGTGTGACGTGAAGTGCCTTGTGGAGCAGTTCCAGTCAGGAAGGGAGCCTGTGGTGCTGGCTTTGTTTGTGTTTTGGGTAGCGGGAACTATGAGGGATGGGTCTGGGGCAGTGCATCTTGCCAGGGGAGCTGACTGGGGGATACGCCACACCCTCAGAGTGAACCAGGGGGTGCAGCTAGGAAGGGGGAGCCATTCGGCAGGAATGCTCTTCTCTTGCGGGACTGTGGCAGAGCAGAAGCTTGGACCCCCTGTTGTTTCACACCTGAAGACAAAGCGTAGGGGCCGATGCAATAAATAAGCACGGAAAGCGCCCGCTTTCTTAATGCACCCCCAGGTGCCCCCCTTGGTGGCGCCATGCAATATTTAAAATAGGGGGTCATGTTAGCAAGGAGGCGCTAGGGATTCCTTGCTAATGAGAACCCGATCGTCCTCGGCGGTTAGGAAAACTGACGCCGAGTGTATCCTTAATGCCGCAGAGCCGCACGGCCAGGGGGTGCAGGAAACGGACGCTTGTCATTCGAGCATCCGTTTCCTGCACCCGACTGACAGTGGGTTGTTTTTTTTAACTTTATTTAATTTTGTTTTTCCTCCTACTTAATATTGCAACGATATTAAGTAGCAGGCAGTACAGAAAAGCCTGCTCCAGGCAGGCGTTAATTGCTGAGCGCTAAATGTGCATCCGAGACACACATTTGTTTTTTTTAGCATTGACAGTGAATAGCTAATAGCGCTATTAGACTCATTCCGCGTGGGACATGTGTTGAATAGACGCTAATCCCCTTATTGAATAAGGGGATTAGCGTCTATTTTTTGTGTGTCTTAAGGAGCGAATACAAAAAAAACTAACTAAAACCCCCACCTTCTTGAGCCCCCCAAGACTTGCCAAAAGTCCCTGGTGGTCCAGTGGGGGTCCGGGAGCGATCTCCTGCACTTGGCCTGTCGGCTGCCAGTATTCAAAATGGCACCGATAGCCTTTGACCCTACTATGTCACAGGGGCTATCGGTGCCATTGGTCAGCCCCTGTTCACATGGTAGGTGGAATGGATGGCTGGCACCATCTTGTGCTCCTACCATGTGACAGGGGCCGACCAATGGCACCGATAGCCCCTGTGACATAGTAGGGTCAAAGGCTATCAGGTCACAGAGGAGTGCTGTCAGAACCAGGTCATAGAGGAGTGCTGTCAGAACCAGGTCACAGAAGAGTGCTATCAGAACCAGGTCACAGAGGAGTGCTGTCAGAACCTATTAAGGATGTGCAGAAGGAAAAGATACGTTGCTATTCGGTATTCATTGCGCCAGGACCCAAATCCATTGCATCCGTTTTCATAGAGGGAACCCCGATTCGTCCATTAGTTGCATTCGGTATTCGTTTTCCATTAAAGTTGGAAAAACAAAAAAAAAACCCCCATCCCAACCCTTTAAATTTAATTAACTACAACCCCCCCCCTCCTGACCCCCCCCCCCAAGACTTGCCAGAAGTCCCTGGTGGTCCAGTGGTGGTCGGGGAGCGATTTCCTGCACTCGGGCTGTTGGCTGCCAGTATTCAAAATGGCACTGATAGCCTTTGACCCTACTATGTCACAGGGGCTATCGGTGCCATTGGTCGGCCCCTGTCACATGGTAGGAGCACAAGATGGTGCCAGCCATCCATTCCACCTACCATGTGAACAGGGGCTGACCAATGGCACCGATAGCCCCTGTGACATAGTAGGGTCAAAGGCTATCGGTGCCATTTTGAATACTGGCAGCCGACGGGCCAAGTGCAGGAGATCGCTCCCGGACCCCCACTGGACCACCAGGGACTTTTGGCAAGTCTTGGGGGGCTCAAGAAGGTGGGGGTTTTAGTTAGTTTTTTTTGTATTCGCTCCTTAAGACACACAAAAAATTTGGTAATGATATGTTGCATTCGTGGGGGTTTGCCATGCGTTTCGCGGACCCACGAATGCAACAAAAAGGGACCTATCCATTGCGGATTGCGCCTACGTTCAAAACGAATGCACATCCCTAGCGCCTATACAACCCATGTCCAACTGTAGGTTATACAGTGTGCTCGCTCAGCCCCATCGAGTTTAGAGTTGTATCCTGCATCTGACCAGGAGACATTGCAATAATTTTAAGACTGCCTTTATGTGGCAATCTTAAGATTCTAGCATGATCCTTCCTTAAAGAATCATGCAGCTCTGGCACAGTGGAGACAGTCTCCATTTTGGGAAACCTTTCTTCAGTGTCTTCAACTAAAGTCATTTTAGACAGGAAATCTTGATTCGAGAACTTAATCTCAACCATACAAGCTCTTCAGTATGAATAACAGCTTGCCACAGAGTGTACATCATTATTTATTTGGGGGGCTGGATTTACAAGAGGAAGACTCCTCTTCTTGAAAAGAATAGGCAAGAAATCTGGTAGTAAGCGAATATAATAAACAGCTTTAGCCCCCATAGTATGGCCTGAATATAAGGATGCTGTTACCTCTCCTTGTGATAGCATTCTTCTATGACCTGGCTCTGATAGCACTCCTCTATGACCTGGTTCTGGCAGCACTCCTCTGTGACCTGGTTCTGATACCACTCTTCTGTGACCTGGTTCTGATAGACTCCTCTGTGACCTGGTTCTGATAGCACTCCTCTATGACCTGGTTCTGACAGCACTCTTCTGTGACCTGGCTCTGATAGAACTCCTCTGTGACCTGGTTCTGATAGAACTCCTCTGTGACCTGGTTCTGATAGCACTCATCTATGACTTTGTTCTGACAGCACTCTTCTGTGACCTGGCTCTGATAGAATTCCTCTATGACCTGGTTCTGATAGCACTCCTCTATGACCTGGTTCTGACAGCACTCTTCTGTGACCTGGCTCTAATAGAATTCCTCTGTGACCTGGTTCTGATAGCACTCCTCTATGACGTGGTTCTGACAGCACTCTTCTGTGACCTGGCTCTGATAGAATTCCTCTATGACCTGGTTCTGATAGCACTCCTCTATGACCTGGTTCTGACAGCACTCTTCTGTGACCTGGCTCTGATAGAACTCCTCTATGACCTGGTTCTGATAGAATTCCTCTGTGACCTGGTTCTGATAGAATTCCTCTGTGATCTGGTTCTGATATCACTCATCTATGACCTGGTTCTGACAGCACTCTTCTGTGACCTGGCTCTGATAGAACTCCTCTATGACCTGGTTCTGATAGAACTCCTCTGTGACCTGGTTCTGATAGCACTCATCTATGACCTGGTTCTGACAGCACTCTTCTGTGACCTGGTTCTGATAGAACTCCTCTATGACCTGGTTCTGACAGCACTCCTCTATGACCTGGTTCTGATAGCACTCCTCTATGACCTGGTTCTGATAGAACTCCTCTGTGACCTAGTTCTGATAGCACTCATCTATGACCTGGTTCTGACAGCACTCCTCTATGACCTGGTTCTGATAGAACTCCTCTGTGACCTGGTTCTGATAGCACTCCTCTATGACCTGGTTCTGACAGCAATCCTCTATGACCTGGTTCTGATAGCACTCCTCTATGACCTGGTTCTGACAGCACTCCTCTGTGACCTGGTTCTGATAGCACTCCTCTGTGACCTGGTTCTGATACCACTCTTCTGTGACCTGGCTCTGATAGAACTCCTCTATGACCTGGTTCTGATAGCACTCCTCTATGACCTGGTTCTGATACCACTCCTCTGAGACCTGGTTCTGATACCACTCCTCTGTGACCTGGTTCTGATAGCACTCCTCTGAGACCTGGTTCTGAGAGAACTCTTCTGTGATCTGGTTCTGATAGCACTCCTCTGTGACCTGGTTCTGATAGCACTCCTCTGTGACCTGGTTCTGACAGCACTCTTCTGTGACCTGGTTCTGATACCACTCCTCTGTGACCTGGTTCTGACAGCACTCCTCTGTGACCTGGTTCTGATAGCACTCTTCTGTGACCTGGTTCTGACAGCACTCCTCTATGACCTGGTTCTGACAGCACTCCTCTGTGACCTGGTTCTGATAGCACTCCTCTGTGACCTGGTTCTGATAGACTCCTCTGTGACCTGGTTCTGATAGCACTCCTCTATGACCTGGTTCTGATAGCACTCCTCTGTGACCTGGTTCTGACAGCACTCTTCTGTGACCTGGTTCTGATAGCACTCCTCTGTGACTTGGTTCTGATAGACTCCTCTATGACCTGGTTCTGATAGCACTCCTCTATGACCTGGTTCTGACAGCACTCTTCTGTGACCTGGTTCTGATAGCACTCCTCTGTGACCTGGTTCTGATAGACTCCTCTATGACCTGGTTCTGACAGCACTCCTCTGTGACCTGGTTCTGATAGCACTCCTCTGTGACCTGGTTCTGATAGACTCCTCTGTGACCTGGTTCTGATAGCACTCCTCTATGACCTGGTTCTGATAGCACTCCTCTGTGACCTGGTTCTGACAGCACTCTTCTGTGACCTGGTTCTGATAGCACTCCTCTGTGACTTGGTTCTGATAGACTCCTCTATGACCTGGTTCTGATAGCACTCCTCTATGACCTGGTTCTGACAGCACTCTTCTGTGACCTGGTTCTGATAGCACTCCTCTGTGACCTGGTTCTGACAGCACTCTTCTGTGACCTGGTTCTGATAGCACTCCTCTGTGACCTGGTTCTGATAGACTCCTCTATGACCTGGTTCTGATAGCACTCCTCTATGACCTGGTTCTGACAGCACTCCTCTATGACCTGGTTCTGATAGAACTCCTCTATGAGCTGGTTCTGATAGCACTCCTCTATGACCTGGTTCTGACAGCACTCTTCTGTGACCTGGTTCTGATAGAACTCCTCTGTGACCTGGTTCTGATAGCATTTCTGTATGGCTCGGTTCTGATAGCCCATGGCCCACTTCAATCAATGCAGGTACTTTCCAGGGAATCACTGTCTGGGTGGAGCTTGCGGGGAAGGGGAATACCTAACTGGCCCAGGAAGGAATAAGAGGCCCCAAGGAACGAAGGAACCTGGAGAAAGCCCAGGCTGCGAGACTGTGCGGATCCTTCTTTGTTTATGAGGTGTGCAGAGCTGTTTCTTTGTTTTGTTCCTTATTAATACAAGTGCATGGAAAAGCAGGCAGAGGCCAGCCCGTGTCTGTCCTCTGGCCATTCTGACTGGTCAGTGCTTCCCTACTGCCCTCATAGAAACCAGCGGCATGGACACTCCTGCCTCAGCCATTGCACCTGAAGGTCTAGGGGGAGCTGGTAGGTAGGAAGGTTTCCTGCTCTCTCGCTTACCCACAGACTGAAGAATTAATCAAGAGGAGTCCTTGAGAGGAGGCTAGGGGCATTTCGACTGCTGCAGCCATCGTGACAGATGCCGAGCAAGTGACAGTCTGCTGCTGACCTGCACTGAGGCTCTCCTGTGCCTGTGTCAGCTATGGAAAGGACGCCAGGGGAGACAATAATGGGTCTTAGCCGTGACCCCGATTTCCAGCTGCAGGTGGTGATATTAGAAGCAAGCCCTGAGCCGCAGAGCCACAGGCTCAGTAATAACTCCGCGGTGAGACAGGAGGGCTGGACCCTTGGCTTTACTGCGCTAAAATATCATCTCCGAGCTTCTCTCAAGATGGCAATAGCTCCTGAAGTGCCTCTGTTCTCTTTCCTTTTGGTGTTGATTAGGCTCACGGCTGGAAATTAATTTCCTGTTGGCTTTCTTTGTTAAACAAGAGCTGCAGTGCAGGTCTGGCCCACGGAAATCATCCTGGCATGGCGGGAGAGATGGACCCACTCTGGCGCTATCCCGGCCGGGTGTCCATGGTCCTGCCGGTGGGAATTAGCTGTTCCTGACGGCTCATCCCTGTCACTTACTCTGCCTGATCTTCTGCATCCACCAGCTCTGCAGTTTTGTTTACATTTTATTATTATTATTTTTTTTTGGCTTTGAAAATTGCTCTTTAAAGAATTTGCCGCTAGCTTTAATTAAATTTCCATCTTGGAAATCTGAAATTTTAGGTAATGAATTGCTCTCTGATTGCTTTTCTTTAGAAGCAGTTGGGCTGGGGAATTGGACGCTGCAGGGGGTGCAGAGGGAGGGGGAGCTCTGCCTGTGTCAGCTCCACACCAGAAGAGGTGGCGCTTCCCGTGAATTTTTAAACCCTGCAACATAGGATGGACTCGAGTGGGGGCCTCCGAGGATCCAGGTTACGTCCCCTTCTCTTCAATGCTCCCCTCACTACCCTCATTCAGAAATTACAGTTTCAGACCTTCTTTTTGTGCGGATGATATCCAGATTATCGCTTTTGTTAAGACAGATGCCTCCTTTTCTCCTGCAGATTTTAACAACTGAACCAAAAACTTAAAGTGAATCCTTCCAAATCCGAAACTTTGTGGGTTTATCATCGGGATTGTAATCAGTTTGTCCCTCTGTCCATGCTTGGTAGAGTGGTGGATGCCTGGAATGCCCTTCCAGAGGAGGTGGTGAAGACGAAAACAGTGAAAGATTTCAAAGGGGCGTGGGATAAACACTGTGGGTCCCTAAAGGCTCGAGGATGGGAATGAAGGAAAGAGAGCATGGGGGTAACCTGCTGGTGCAGCGGTTACTGCCTTTAGCAGAAGGCATGGAGATTGCTATTGCAATCCTTAACCAATAAGCCTTGATGATTTTGATGCAATTCCAATATTGCTCTCCACTTCAACGGCAGGAGGAAAAGGGGAATTGGATTCGGATCCTCACCAATGAGGTCCCCGACTTTTATGGTCTGGGAAACTGATGCACAGACATAAGGAAAAAACACAGGGCTGCTTCCTCGGACAAGTCCCTAAGCAAAGCACATCAAGCAGCACTATCTGAATGTTCAGGAAGTCTCATCACTCAGTAAAATGTATTTATTTATTTGTAGATTTATTTATCACCTATCTACAATTCTAGGTGATTTACAATAAACATACATAGTCCAAATTGTTGCTAGCAGAAACATTTTCTGGGTTATCATAAGGCTTGGGCATAACTGCATGGAGCAGCAGTTCCTACATAAGAACATAAGAACTTGCCATGCTGGGTCAGACCAAAGGTCCATGAAGCCCAGCATCCTGTTTCCAACAGAGGCCAAACCAGGCCACAAGAACCTGGCAAGTACCCAAACACCAAGAAGATCCTATGCTACTGATGCAATTAATAGCAGTGGCTATTTCCTAAGTAAACGTGATTAATAGCAGTTAATGGACTTCTCCTCCAAGAACTTATCCAAACCTTTTTTGAACCCAGCTACACTAAGGGGTAGATTTTCTAAATTTGTGCGAGCGCGTACTTTTGTTGGCGCACCAGGCGCAAACAAGAGTACGCAGGATTTCAATAGATACGCACGTATCCATTAAAATCCTGGATCGGCGCACGCAAGGCTGCCGATTTTGGGCAGCCTGCCCGCGCAGAGCCACGCAGCCTGCCTCCGTTCCCTCCAAGGCCGCTCCGAAAGGCCCTCCAAGGCCGCTCCGAAATCAGAGCGGCCTTGGAGGGAACTTTCTTTCGCCCTCCCCTCACCTTCCCCTCCCTTCCCCTACCTAACCACCCCCCCCCCCCCCGGCCCTATCTAACCCCCCCCCCCACCTTTATCCATGGATTTACGCCCTCTGGCGGCAGATGTAAATCTGCGCGCGCCAGCGGGCTGCTGGCGCGCCAAGACCCGACCCGGGGGCTGTTCCGGATGGCGCAGCCACGCCCCCGGAACGCCCCCGGGCTGAAAGCAAGCCCATGGCACCGCCCCCGAAACGTCGCATCATGCGCGACATGCCCCCAAAACGCCACGTCACTCCGGGCACGCCCCCCGACACACCCCTTCATGCAAGCCCCAGGACTTACACGCGTCCTGAGGCTTGCGCGCGCCGCCAAGCCTATGCAAAATAGGCTCGGCGCGCGCAGGGGGGGGGTTGGGGTAGGTTTTCGGGGGGTATGCGTGTATCCTACGTGCGTACCCCTTTGAAAATCTACCCCTAACTGCACTAACCACATCCTCTGGCAACAAATTCCAGAGCTTTATTGTGCGTTGAGTGAAAAAGAACTTTCTCCGATTAGTCTTAAATGTGCTACTTGCTAACTTCATGGAGTGCCCCCTAGTCCTTCTATTATCCGAAAGAGTAAATAACCGATTCACATCTACCCATTCTAGACCTCTCATGATTTTAAACACCTCTATCATATCCCCCCTCAGCCGTCTCTTCTCCAAGCTGAAAAGCCCTAACCTCTTCAGCCTTTCCTCATAGGGGAGCTGTTCCATCCCCTTTATCATTTTGGTTGCCCTTCTCTGTACCTTCTCCTGCATGGCACAGCAGATACTACAATAAGAAGGACCATTTTGGTCCTTTTCGGCCATCATTTTTATTTCTCTTTGTTTCTCTTCCTCTTCCTCTTGAGAATGCTGTAACTACTCTCAGCGTCCTACCCAACTCGAAACTTTCTGTGACATCTTACATCTCTAAAATTGTTCTAAAACCTTTTTTTTTTCCTTTACTACATTTGTCAATTGTGTCCATTTCTGAAGCCTTTCAATTTGAAATCTTTACTCATGCATTTGTCATCTCCAAGATACTGCAGGTTATTACAATTTGCTTCTCCTTGGTCTCCCTCAACACCAGCATCAAACGCTTCCAGTTCTTGCAGAATATGGCTGCCAACGTTATTTATGGCAAAATCAGATCAAGTATCTCCATTTCTCCGGCCCATACATTGGTTTCTCATTGCATAGTGAATCAGATTTAAAAATCTCTGTTTAACTCTTCAAGCAGTTCACTCTGGCTTCCCTTTATATCTGTCTCTCCCTATCATGCACCTTATGCACTCGTCAAGAGGGACTCCGTCACCTTCCTCCCCCCTCTCTTATTACTAGGGAATCATCTTTTGCTTATCAGGACCCCCCATCTCTGGAATAACCTTCCCGCTGACATTTGAGCAGAATTAATTTTTTTTAAAATTTGGAAAGCAGTCATAAAATGTTTATGAACCAGGCTTAAGATTATTAAGAACATGTAAGGCAGCTCCGTCAATGTCGAAATTTCTATCTTTGCCCAGTTTTTGTCTTTTTCCTTTCTGTGTTTACATTTATTGTATTATAAGTTTGAGTTTATTGTAAACCACCTGGATAAATTGCTTTCAAAGGTGGTATATTAAATTCAAGGAATACTACCACTACTAATAACATCAGGTTAATACAAGGAAAGATGGGGATGTTTAGAAGTAGCGATGTACACTTATTATAAACAAAATAAGAAACTGCAGCATTCTCATTTTCTATTTTGTTTCATTTCATGCTCATAATGAAATGACTGAAAAAATAACAAAATTGAATTGGTTTTCATTATTTGGTTTGAATACCAAAAAAAAAAAAAAGTAACCCATGGGACCTTGCCCGGGCGCAGAATTGATGCTTTGGCCTACGCAAAGGCTACAAATCAAAACAGGGGCTGCCCCCTAATCTCAAGCGAGACACCACGGTCATGGACTAGGCTCAGGCCCTATGCCAGGGATATAGCCCAGATCCAAACAAAGGCCAAAGCACCAAATATTGTGCCGGGGCTGTGAACCTTCCCGGACCCCTTACCTTGTCCAACATGGATCCAACACCATGCCTGGGCCTGGAGTTGAGGATAGGTCCTGACACCTGGGACTAGGCCCAGTCCCAGAGGATGCAGCCCAGGTCTTGTATGTTGACATCCACTTATTTCCTCTTCAAGAGGAGGAAGGTAACGGAGTAACTTAACTCTGATGTGTACCCAGCGAACAATGTCATTTTGAAGAAGATGGAGGAAGGAGTCGAAGTGCAAAGCCTGGGTCTAGGCAAGTGGTGCCGAGAAATAAGACTCCCTCCAAAGAGAAGATAAAGGGAAGAGCTCCCTATTCCTAAGGGATGGAGATAAAGGGAAGAGCTCCCTATTCCTAAGGGAAGGAGATAAAGGGATGAGCTCCCTATTCCTAAGGAAGGAGATAAAGGGAGGAGCTCCCTATTCCTAAGGAAGGAGATAAAGGGATGAGCTCCCTATTCCTAAGGGATGGAGATAAAGGGAGGAGCTCCCTATTCCTAAGGAAGGAGATAAAGGGAAGAGCTCCCTATTCCTGAGGGAAGGAGATAAAGGGATGAGCTCCCTATTCCTAAGGGATGGAGATAAAGGGAGGAGCTCCCTATTCCTAAGGAAGGAGATAAAGGGAAGAGCTCCCTATTCCTAAGGGAAGGAGATAAAGGGATGAGCTCCCTATTCCTAAGGGATGGAGATAAAGGGAAGAGCTCCCTATTCCTAAGGGAAGGAGATAAAGGGAAGAGCTCCCTATTCCTAAGGGAAGGAGATAAAGGGATGAGCTCCCTATTCCTAAGGGAAGGAGATAAAGGGAAGAGCTCCCTATTCCTAAGGGATGGAGATAAAGGGAGGAGCTCCCTATTCCTAAGGAAGGAGATAAAGGGAGGAGCTCCCTATTCCTAAGGAAGGAGATAAAGGGAAGAGCTCCCTATTCCTAAGGGATGGAGATAAAGGGAAGAGCTCCCTATTCCTAAGGGAAGGAGATAAAGGGAAGAGCTCCCTATTCCTAAGGAAGGAGATAAAGGGAAGAGCTCCCTATTCCTAAGGGATGGAGATAAAGGGAAGAGCTCCCTATTCCTAAGGAAGGAGATAAAGGGAGGAGCTCCCTATTCCTAAGGGAAGGAGATAAAGGGATGAGCTCCCTATTCCTAAGGGAAGGGATAAAGGGAAGACCTCCCTATTCCTAAGGGATGAAGATAAAGGGAAGAGCTCCCTATTCCTAAGGGAAGGAGATAAAGGGAGGAGCTCCCTATTCCTAAGGGATGGAGATAAAGGGAAGAGCTCCCTATTCCTAAGGGAAGGAGATAAAGGGAAGAGCTCCCTATTCCTAAGGAAGGAGATAAAGGGAAGAGCTCCCTATTCCTAAGGGATGGAGATAAAGGGAAGAGCTCCCTATTCCTAAGGAAGGAGATAAAGGGAGGAGCTCCCTATTCCTAAGGAAGGAGATAAAGGGAAGAGCTCCCTATTCCTAAGGGAAGGAGATAAAGGGAGGAGCTCCCTATTCCTAAGGAAGGAGATAAAGGGAAGAGCTCCCTATTCCTAAGGGATGGAGATAAAGGGAAGAGCTCCCTATTCCTAAGGGATGGAGATAAAGGGAGGAGCTCCCTATTCCTAAGGGATGGAGATAAAGGGAGGAGCTCCCTATTCCTAAGGAAGGAGATAAAGGGAAGAGCTCCCTATTCCTAAGGAAGGAGATAAAGGGAAGAGCTCCCTATTCCTAAGGGAAGGAGATAAAGGGAGGAGCTCCCTATTCCTAAGGGATGGAGATAAAGGGAAGAGCTCCCTATTCCTGAGGGAAGGAGGTAAAGGGAAGAGCTCCCTATTCCTAAGGGAAGGAGAAAGGGAAGAGCTCCCTATTCCTAAGGGAAGGAGATAAAGGGAAGAGCTCCCTATTCCTAAGGGAAGGAGAAAGGGAAGAGCTCCCTATTCCTAAGGGAAGGAGATAAAGGGAAGAGCTCCCTATTCCTGAGGGAAGGAGATAAAGGGAGGAGCTCCCTATTCCTAAGGGAAGGAGATAAAGGGAGGAGCTCCCTATTCCTAAGGAAGGAGATAAAGGGAAGAGCTCCCTATTCCTAAGGAAGGAGATAAAGGGAAGAGCTCCCTATTCCTAAGGGATGGAGATAAAGGGAAGAGCTCCCTATTCCTAAGGGAAGGAGATAAAGGGAGGAGCTCCCTATTCCTAAGGGAAGGAGATAAAGGGAAGAGCTCCCTATTCCTAAGGGAAGGAGGTAAAGGGAAGAGCTCCCTATTCCTAAGGAAGGAGATAAAGGGAGGAGCTCCCTATTCCTGAGGGAAGGAGATAAAGGGAAGAGCTCCCTATTCCTAAAGGAAGGAGATAAAGGGAAGAGCTCCCTATTCCTGAGGGAAGGAGATAAAGGGAAGAGGGGATGTGGTTAGAGGATACAGAGTAACTGAGAGTTACATTTCAGTTCTCTTGTCTTACTCTTCTCCATGATTTGAGTTGTATGTGATGTGTGGGGAACGTGCCTGCTGATATTTGCCGAATTGGGGAGGTGGGGTCTTGTGTTGGGTTGAGAAGGACAGAGCAGCCATCTTGCACCTTTTCTTTGCATTGGGAATGGAAGGGAAATTAATGGGAGTTTCCTTACTTGTTCTTTCTGGGGATTCTTTTCTTTTTTTTTTTTTTTTTAGAAATTTCCACGCTGGGTCAGACCAAGGGTCCATCAAGCCCAGCATCCTGTTTCCAGCAGATGGCAAACCAGGCCACAAGATCCTGGCAAGTTCCCAAACACTAAGTCTATTCCATGTTACCATTGCTAGTAATAGCGGTGATTATTATCTAAGTCAACTTAATTAATAGCAGGTAATGGACTTCTCCTCCAAGAACTTATCCAATCCTTTTTTGAACCCAGCTATACTAACTGCACTAACCATATCCTCTGGCAACAAATTCCAGAGCTTTATTGTGCGTTGAGTGAAAAAGAATTTTCTCCGATTAGTCTTAAATGTGCTACTTGCTAACTTCATGGAATGCCCCCTAGTCCTTCTATTATTTGAAAGAGTAAATAACCGATTCACATCTACTCGTTCAAGACCTCTCATGATCTTAAAGACCTCTATCATATCCCCCCCTCAGCCGTCTCTTCTCCAAGCTGAACAGCCCTAACCTCTTTAGTCTTTCCTCATAGGGCAGATGTTCCATCCCCTTTATCATTTTGGTTGCCCTTCTCTGTACCTTCTTCATCACAACTGTATCTTTTTTGAGATACGGCAACCAGAATTGAACACAGTATTCAAGGTGCGGTCGTACCATTGAGCGATACAGAGGCATTATGACATTTTCCGTTTTATTAACCATTCCCTTCCTAATAAGAACATAAGAACATAAGAAAATGCCATACTGGGTCAGACTAAGAGTCCATCAAGCCCAGCATCCTGTTTCCAACAGTGGCCAATCCAGGCCATAAGAACCTGGCAAGTACCCAAAAACTAAGTCTATTCCATGTAACCATTGCTAATGGCAGTGGCTATTCTCTAAGTGAACTTAATAGCAGGTAATGGACTTCTCCTCCAAGAACTTATCCAATCCTTTTTTAAACACAGCTATACTAACTGCACGAACCACATTCTCTGGCAACAAATTCCAGAGTTTAATTGTGCGTTGAGTAAAAAAGAACTTTCTCCGATTAGTTTTAAATGTGCCCCATGCTAACTTCATGGAGTGTCCCCTAGTCTTTCTACTATCCGAAAGAGTAAATAACCGATTCACATCTACCCGTTCTAGACCTCTCATGATTTTAAACACCTCTATCATATCCCCCCTCAGTCGTCTCTTCTCCAAGCTGAAAAGTCCTAACCTCTTTAGTCTTTCCTCATAGGGGAGTTGTTCCATTCCCCTTATCATTTTGGTAGCCCTTCTCTGTACCTTCTCCATCGCAATTATATCTTTTTTGAGATGCGGCGACCAGAATTGTACACAGTATTCAAGGTGCGGTCTCACCATGGAGCGATACAGAGGCATTATGACATTTTCCGTTTTATAATTCCTTACATTCTGTTTGCTTTTTTGACTGCTGCAGCACACTGAGCCAACGATTTTAAAGTATTATCCAATATGATGCCTAGATCTTTTTCCTGGGTGGTAGCTCCTAATATGGAACCTAACATTGTGTAACTACAGCAAGGGTTATTTTTCCCTATATGTAACACCTTGCACTTGTCCACATTAAATTTCATCTGCCATTTGGATGCCCAATCTTCCAGTCTTGCAAGGTCCTCCGGTAATGTATCACAATCCGCTTGTGATTGAACTACTCTGAATAATTTTGTATCATCCGCAAATTTGATGACTTCACTCGTCGTATTCCTTTCCAGATCATTTATATATATATTGAAAAGCACAGGTCCAAGTACAGATCCCTGAGGCACTCCACTGTTTACCCTTTTCCACTGAGAAATTGACCATTTAATCCTACTCTCTGTTTCCTGTCCTTTAACCAGTTTGTAATCCATGAAAGGACATCGCCTCCTATCCCATTACTTTTTAGTTTTCTTAGAAGCCTCTCATGAGGGACTTTGTCAAACGCCTTCTGAAAATCCAAGTATACTACATCTACAGGTTCACCTTTATCCACATGTTTATTAACCCCTTCAAAAAAATGAAGCAGATTTGTTAGGCAAGACTTTCCTTGGGTAAATCCATGTTGACTGTTTTCCATTAAATCATGTCTTTCTACATACTCTACGATTTTGATCTTGAGAATAGTTTGCACTATTTTTACCGGTACTGAAGTCAGACTCACTGGTCTATAGTTACCCAGATCACCCATGGAACCTTTTCTAAATATTGGGGTTACACTGGCCACCTTCCAGTCTTCAGATACAATGGATGATTTTAATGATAGGTTACAAATTTTTACTAATAGATCAGAAATTTCATTTTCTAGTTCCTTCAGTACCCTAGGATGCATACCATCCGGTCCAGGTGATTTGCTACTCTTTAGTTTGTCAATCTCGCCTACTTCATCTTCCAGGTTCACAGTGATTTCGTTCAGTTCGTCTGACTCATCACCCCTGAAAACCATCTCCGGAACTGGTATCTCCCCAACATCCTCATTAGTAAACCCGGAGGCAAAGAATTCAATTAGTCTTTCTGCAATGGCCTTATCTTCCCTACGAGCCCCTTTAACCCCTCAGTCATCTAATGGTCCAACCGACTCCCTCACAGGTTTCTTGCTTTGGATATATTTTAAAAAGTTTTTATTATGAGTTTTTGCCTCTATGGCCAACTTCATTTCAAATTCTCTCTTCGCCTGTCTTATCAATGTTTTACACTTAACTTGACAATGCTTATGTTTTATCCTATTTTCTTCAGATGGATCCTTCTTCCAATTTTTGAAGGATGTTTTTTTGGCTAAAATAGCCTCTTTCACCTCACCTTTTAACCATGATGTTTTGCCTTCCTTCCACCTTTCTTAATGTGTGGAATACATATGGACTGCACCTCTAGGATTGTATTTTTAAACAATGTCCATGCCTGTTGAACATTTTTAACCTTTGCAACTGCACCTTTCAGTTTTTTTCTAACTATTTTCCTCATTTTATCAAAGTTTCTCAGGCTCTCTTTGGCTCTTGCATTTATTCCTAGTAGGGGCTGACTTGTTTTCTTCAGTCGGCTCACAGTGCTGCCCAAGGCAGAGGATTTGTGTTGTAGGGGCTGCTGAGGCTGGCTGCCACCTTTCTTCTCTGTCAGCAGCAGAGCGGGCAAGCCCTGTGCCAGAGCATCCGCTCAGTAGCAGTTCCTGAATCTGCATTCAGGGTCTGGCACGTCTGCTGCAGTGTTGCTGCTGAGGACACTGCAGGGAAAATGCAGGCACAGTAAATGGCTTTTAGTTTGCATGGTTAATTTCTGCTCTCTAAGGTCTGAGGCTCTCTGCTCATCCATTCTTGCATATCTTCAAACCCTGATTACTGAGGAATCTGTACTGGTAAATGCTCAGTAGGGCTGTAGATGCGTCCGCTAAACTCTCCCTCTCCTCATCCAGCTCTCTGTCTTTCCAAGATTTGCATCTATTGCTCTGTCTCTCATAAGAAGAGGAATTGGTTGCTTTTAATGCAGTCTGTGGAACACACTTTTATTCAAACAAGAATCAAATGCACTTGTGGAACACTTGTACGGCCATCTCTGGGGTGGAAATTCATGAGCACTGCAAGGAAGGAATCTTTTGATGGGAAGATTACTTCTCTTTAATTACAAATTAAAGAGCTGTCCAAAATGATAAAGGGAATGCATCAGCTCCCCTATGAGGAAAGACTAAAGAGGTTAGGACTTTTCAGCTTGGAGAAGAGACGGCTGAGGGGGGGATATGATAGAGGTGTTTAAAATCATGAGAGGTCTAGAACGGGTAGATGTGAATCTGTTATTTACCCTTTCAGATAATAGAAAGACTAGGGGGCACTCCATGAAGTTAGCAAGTAGCACATTTAAAACTAATTGGAGAAAACTCTTATTCACTCAATGCACAATTAAGCTCTGGAATTTGTTGCCAGGGGATGTGGTTAATGCATTTAGTGTAGCTGGGTTCAAAAAAGGTTTGGATAAGTTCTTGGAGGAGATGTTCATTAACTGCTGTTAATCAAGTTGACTTAAGGAATGGCCTCTGCTATTACTGGCATCAGTAGCATGGGATCTTCTTGGTGTTTGAATACTTGCCAGGTTCTTATGGCCTGTATTGGCCACTGTTGGAAACAGGATGCTGGGCTTGATGGACCCTTGGTCTGAGCCAGTATGGCAATTTCTTATGTTCTTATGTTCTTAATTACAGGTTGGTAAACTGAGGTACATGGAGATAAAGTGACTCACTTATGGTCATAGAGGCGGAGCTGGAATTAGAACCAACTCCTAGGTAGATAAAATAGATGTTACTTACCAATTAGTGCTGCACAATGTTGCTCAATGGTGGAAGAGAGCGCCAGGGGGCGCTCCCCAGCATGGGACAAGTGAGGTGCCCCTGTGAGAGGACAAGTCCAAGTCTGGGAAGGACATAGGAGACGTGATGAAGAATCATACTTGAAGACCAAGGGTTCATCTGGGGGTAGAAGACGAGGACTCAGACGAAGAAGGAAGAGCACATGCAAGGAGCCCCAAACCGGGAGAGGGTCCAGAGAGCAGAGTCAGGTTCAGGATAAAAACAAGGACCCGGGGGCTTGCACTGCAGAGAGGGTCAGAGACAAGTAGGTTCCTCTGCAACAATCACAGCAATCCCACCAAACGCCTTACACACCCAGCAAGGGTGGTCGCGGACCACTCGACCACTGCGCACCCTACTCACTGGGCTGGTCGCGGACCACGCAGGGATGGGACGGTGGAGCCACACGAGACATCAAGTGGACACAGACATCATGGAACTGGAACTTGGAGATGCCGGGCTGGAGCAGAGGACAGGATGTTCAGGAGAGAACTTACTCCTTGCAAAGGCAACTTGGAATTGACATCAAGAGCCTTTTGTAGCCCGGAGAGCACTACCCCCAGGGAGGAGTCTGAGAGGGCCACACCTGCACTGTGACTTCAAAGGAGGAAGAGAGCCGCGGGCCTGCCCCCAAGGAGGAGCAGGAACAGGAAGTCAGGACCCTGGATGGTGGCAATGCAGGGCAGTGAGGGGAGGAGCCGGAGCAGGCCTCATGCAGGTCCCACATGGGAGCGACAGCGTCCAGGCCTCAGGAAGGCCTCCAGCCGCGGCCACACCGCCGCGGAAGGAACCGGGGACAAGGCCCCTCCCCCCGAAGGGTTCAGATAGCGTTGGCGGCCTCCTGCCATCTTGGGAAGGCAGCCGGACCACGGGGGTTCCCGGCATCGGGGGAGCAGCCACGCAAGGTCCCGGTTTCATCGGCCTCTGGGCCGCACAGGTAAGCACCTCCTGTGGCACAACAATTCTGCAAGAACATCAGAATAGAAGTCCTCACAATTGGGAGCCCAGCCGGTGAAGATTTGTTCATAGCTTCTGGAAGCGTTTAATCGATTGTACTGAGCATGTGCAATCCATCCCACAGGGCTCCTTCAGTTCTTAAAACAGGTAAAATATGCATGAGATCCAACTCCAAGGGGAGGTGGGTGGTTTTTGGAGGACTAACATCCTGCTGTCCTTGGAGAACACCTGTTACAGGTAAGCAACTTTTGCTTTATCTGAAGACAAGCAGCATGGTAGTCCTCACAGGTGGGGAATTCCTCTCAACAGGCTGCCTCCAATGAAAAAAGAGGAAAATCATTCAGAAATGCAGTGCAAATAGGAAACGTGCTTTTGGTGGCAATAAACTATTTTATCATTTTGTTTTTTTTTAACCTGGAGACAATAATAAAGGTAACAGGCCCTAATGGTGATGGGGTTGGATTTTAAACTTTAACGGGCAGATTTTAAAAGCCCTGCTCGCGTAAATCCGCCCAGATTTATGCGAGCAGGGCCCTCGTGCGCCGGCGGCCTATTTTGCATAGGCCGCCGGCGCGCACAGAGCCCCGAGACGCGCGTAAGTCCCGGGGTTTTTTGAAGGGGGCGTGCCGGGGGCGTGTCGGGGAGGCGGGCCCAAATGACACGGCGTTTCGGGGACGGGACCGGGGGCATGGCGCCGGCCCAGGGGCGTGGTCGAGGCCTCCGGACCAGCCCCCGGGTTGGATGACGGCGCGCCAGCAGTCCGCTGGCGCGCGTAGATTTACGTCTGCTTCTAGCAGGCGTAAATCTAGGGACAAAGGTAAGGGGGGGGGGTTTAGATAGGGCCGGGGGGGGGGGGTTAGGTAGGGGAAGGGAGGGGGAAGGTGAGGGGAGGGCGAAAGAAAGTTCCCTCCGAGGTCGCTCCGATTTCGGAGCGGCCTCGGAGGGAACGGAGGCAGGCTGCGTGGCTCAGCTCACGCAGCCTGCCCAAAATCGGCAGCCTTGCGCGCGTCGATCCAGGATTTTATAAGATACGCGCAGTTATGCGCGTATCTTATAAAATCCAGCGTACTTTTGTTTGCGCCTGCTGCGCGAACAAAAGTACGCGATCGCACTTTTTTTAAAAATCTACCCCTAAATACACTTACAGGGGATCTGTAAGGAAGTGATGAGAATTATAATGTTAAATTAATTGGATGGATGGGCAGATTGGATGGGCCATGTGGTCTTTTCCTGCCCTCATGTTTCTATTCTAAGGAAGTGATGGGAATTATAAAGCTAAATTAATTGGATGGATGGGCAGACTGGATGGGCAATGTGGTCTTTTCCTGCCCTCATGTTTCTATTCTAAGGAAGTGATGGGAATTATAAAGCTAAATTAATTGGATGGATGGGCAGACTGGATGGGCCATGAGGTCTTTTCCTGCCCTCATGTTTCTATGTTTCTATTCTAAGGAAGTGATGGGAATTATAAAGCTAAATTAATTGGATGGATGGGCAGACTGGATGGGCCATGTGGTCTTTTCCTGCCGTCATGTTTCTATGTTTCTATTCTAAGGAAGTGATGGGAATTATAAAGCTAAATTAATTGGATGGATGGGCAGACTGGATGGGCCATGTGGTCTTTTCCTGCCGTCATGTTTCTATGTTTCTATTCTAAGGAAGTGATGGGAATTATAAAGCTAAATTAATTGGATGGATGGGCAGACTGGATGGGCCATGCGGTCTTTTCCTGCCGTCATGTTTCTATGTTTCTATTCTAAGGAAGTGATGGGAATTATAAAGCTAAATTAATTGGATGGATGGGCAGACTGGATGGGCCATGTGGTCTTTTCCTGCCGTCATGTTTCTATGTTTCTATTCTAAGGAAGTGATGGGAATTATAAAGCTAAATTAATTGGATGGATGGGCAGACTGGATGGGCCATGTGGTCTTTTCCTGCCGTCATGTTTCTATGTTTCTATTCTAAAGAAGTGATGGGAATTATAAAGCTAAATTAATTGGATGGATGGGCAGACTGGATGGACCATGTGGTCTTTTCCTGCCATCATGTTTCTATTCTAAGGAAGTGATGGGAATTATAAAGCTAAATTAATTGGGTGGATGGGCAGACTGGATGGGCCATGCGGTCTTTTCCTGCCATCATGTTTCTATGTTTCTATTCTAAGGAAGTGATGGGAATTATAAAGCTAAATTTTCCTGAAGTAGAGCATAAAGGGAAGTGTAACATCAGCGCCTGTGATTTGAGATATGGCCTCTGGGACTGCTGACACAGAGAAGGGGGTATTCCACATTCTCATCTCTGTCTCCTGCAGGGTTTTGTTGATGGGCACTGCCACAATCTACTTGGGTAAATCAGAAACTGAAGGATGGCAAGCAGTTTTGCCCTGAACACTCCCTCCATTTGTAAATTAAATGGCATGGGCTCTACCATTCCCCCCCTCCCCGATACACTGGACATTGACACCAGTGTGGTGGTCCTCGATGGCAATGCTGATGGCTCTCCAGGAATCAGCATTAGAACCCTTCTCCCAGGTCCCAGATAAGCTTCCTGCAGTGCTTGGATCTCCTGTTTGCAAAGCTACTGATGAGATCAAACACAGGAGCATGCAGCCCTGCAATCCTATGTTGTAAATCCCCCTTGCAAACTGCCAATGTTAGGAACAAGCGAGTCACATCTTTCTGGAATAATCGAGGGAGATCGGTAGCTGGCATTTGGGGCTTTGGAGGCTGTTGTGATGCAGTGGTGAGCTGCCCTCTCTATGGGAATGCTTTGGGGGATTTACACTTGCAGCCAAAATCTCCCTGCTCCCTGCATCACTTACCAACGCAGACAAATGCTGAATCTTCTTGGTCGTGCCTGATGCCCAACGTTAGAACACCTCGATGCTGGTACTGATGAAGTGGACTCCTTCTTTAGATGATGGTTTCTCTCTCTAGTCTCTATGGATGCTCAATGTTGATGGAGATCCTTGATGCTCATGCACTGCCAGCACTTGGTGCAGCCCCTGGGCCCTTTGATGCTGTGACCGACGCTTCCAATTCTGATCCTACAGGCTGGATTTGCCTTTCCCAAAGAGCTTCTTCATCAGCTCCAGGTGGGAGCAACATCCTCTGGGAGTCACCTTCCTAATGGTGAAAAACACCTAGATGTCATGGTCATTATCCAGGTAGAGCACACTCCTATCACACTCCCCTGGAATGGGGATCTATGATAGACATGATGCATCTGCACCAAGGGCACTTGGTGAAGCCACTGGCTCTCTTGTTTTTTGGAGGCATCAGCTGAAAAATTAAGAAGGTAAAAACCAAACAACTCGATTTTAACAACAACTGACCAATATCGCTTGATACACCAATGCCAAAAGCACACAGTGGTTGTTGAAAAATGTAAGAAAACTCAAACATGCATGAAAAATCTACTTTCTTGAATCTGGGAGCCTTTTGAACATGGTATATTATGTTTGGTTTCTTGTGTAGAGATCTTATTAGACCTCTATCAGTAGTAAGGTGGAATAGTCCATGATTGTAGGAGAACAAGGGCTGAGGGCAGGTGAACCAAGAGACCCCACTATGAAAAAAATCACACGAACATTAGACCCTGTGTGAAAACTAAAACTAAAGGGGCCATGGCAATGTCTGAGATGTGGGATGGCACGCACGTGCTCAGCAAAGCATGCTAGAAGCTTCCAGAAAATCTTAGACTCTTTCAGATGACATCAGTTCACATCCTGCTCATCCTCAAAGAATGTGAGTTTCCAATGGACCCCCAATACCAATCCACAGGAGAACCAAATATGGCCAAGGTATCGGTGGAAGGAAAGCCAACAGCACAGAGTGCAGTGTCTGACTGCCCTCCAAACTCCTTCAAAGAACATTTGCTAAGCTCCTTCTTAAATACACAATTCCATCGAGCAATATAGTACTGTCGGACTTTTTTTTGGCCCTTCCAGACAAGTCAGAAATGGCTGCAGAAGTACTTCCTACCCCCTCCAACATCTCTCCTCTTTCTCATGCCCACAAACAAGCCAGCTCTTGGGAAACTTCTTGCTCCAAGATTTCTTGCTTCACTCTCTGCTATTTTCCTCACAGCTGCAGTTCTGCCCCTGGCCCTCTCAGATTTACCCACACCGGGTCCGTGGAGGCTTTTGGCTCTTTCTGTCTACCTTAGGTGTTCACAGGTCAGCATTTTACACTTTGCTGTTCTGATTTTGAATACAATTACAGGTTGCTTGTTTTTTTTTAAATAAAGAAAATTGAGCTACTGCTCTCTTTAAACTACTGAATAAAAAATGTTTGTAAAGCTTCAGAAAAGAGGCGACAACAAAGGAATGTGCTCATTTTATATAAAAAAACAAAGTTTTCATGTATGAGAATGGAACAAAGATGCACAGCTGGGAAGTAAAAGTGTAAATTACAGCTCTGAGGTTTCCTGCACTGAATTCAGGAAAATAAACTTGTCATTCAAGCTAATTATTTTCTTTCTGTAATTTTAAAATATCTAAAACAAACACATTTTGCATTTAATTAGGGCTGTTGAACCTCCACCAATTTTTTTTAAAGCTGGGGGGAGAATGAGAGAGATGGAGAAACTGATTTATGATACATTCACAGTTGTGTGCAAATGTTTAGCCACCTCTGGTCAAATTGTATGTTTCAGTGAATCCAGGCGAACAGAAGCTCGCACATCTCTACATGCTACAAAGTTAAACACACAACCAACTAGGTACACAATAAATGAAGGACAAATTAACTTTCTCTCATATAAATAAATTCACCCAAAACTGAGGGAGAATGAGAAATATAGAGCAACAATAATTTACAAAGTTTTTTACAAATTCAATTGTCAATAATTTAAATAAAATATGAGCATATATGATCAGATAATAAAAATATGTAAATAGAATCCTATTAATACTATGCTAGAAGTACCTTCCCCAATATCTCTCTATGTAAAAACCACACAATAAACCCACATGCACACATACTCACTCACACCAAACCAATCCCCTGTACGAAAGATAAATACAAAAAATGAATAAACAATGAAAAGTACAGAAGAGTACAGAAAAGGAAGAAGATCGGCAAGGGTTCCCCAAAAAATTGCAATTATAATGTCCTCATCCAGTTCTTGAAATAGTAAGAGTGAATGGTACCGATGGCACCAGTTCAGTCGTGACGTGTCCATTTCACGACGTCTTCCTTCCTCGTTCTCATACTGCACAATCCATCTTCTCTAATGCTCCTGGCAAAGAATTATTCGTCTCACCCTCAAACATCAGGGCTTCTTCAGGGGAAATTTAAAGCATACCCAAACTCCTTCACTGATGTAACTGTCCCAACTTAAACATTGCTATATACTTTGTTTTATTATTGTCCATCTGTTAAAATCAGCAAATAAATAGTAATTCTGTATTAAGCATTGCAGAAAGATATGTTGAAGTTTCTACCATGTACAGGTTGTGTCAGCTTCTTCCCACTTAGAGATTCATTGAAATATTCACAAGGACCTTCATTTTCAGTTTTTATTTTATTTTCCGGGCAATTTATCCATATGTATTATAAGAACAAAAATTATATTTACCCAGAAAATCAGCAAGTTATTTTTCCACTAACTGCTCTAGTGTTTGCTCTTGTTTTAAACACTGAATAATTCCTGGGAAAAATAAAATAAACGCTGAATGCAAAGGTTGGTAAACATTCAGCTTGAGCAGGGGTGCCTAAACGTTTCCAGACAGCGGTGTATGTGGGTCCCTTTGTCACTGACCCCCCAGGATTTAACCTGTGAGGCGCGTGCTGGGCAGTCCCCGAGGGCTCGCGCAGACTGAGACCTCGTGCTCGCTCAGCTCTAGGACGATTCGTCTTAGATGATTGTAGCAAATCCCCCTGCTTCCTTTGGGTTTCTTCTAATGCAAATCTCACCCTTACCGGCAAGAGCAGGCACCGCTACTCTCCTGGGTGTATAATTTATTCTAGTGCTGCTTTGCCTGCACACACAGCAGGACAGGAGGGCAAGGAGGAGATAACTTTTTACTTGGGTTGCCTTGATGGATTCTGAGCTTGCTCCTTGCTGGAATTCTCCGACCCATAGATTAAATTTGGAAGTGCAGTGCGGAATCCCAGTGCTGGTGCTAGCGGTACTGATCAGCCATTTCTGCCTCTAGCGGTGTTACTAGAAGGAGAGAGAATGGCATTAAAACAAAGAGACCATTCATCACTGCAATAGCAACAAATCGCCCAGCAATGGCTTCTCCCACTGCTCAGCCCTTTCAGAGTAAATGACGTTACAGCCAGGACAGCTCCTTGCGCTAGCGGCAGGGACCCAGCCTCTCACTGCCTCTGGGTCGCACCCGAAGCTGCAAGTCCGGATGGCCTTGGGGAAAGTGCACAGGCTTTGTCAGTGCTGGGGATGGGACGGGGAATCCTTCAGGCAGCCCTGCCTGCACGCTGAGTCGTCATTTGCTTTTTCTCTCTCTGTTCCCCAGGAGCCACAATGAATTTATGCCCCAGTCAATCATTTCTGAAGGAGCCGCACTATTAACAAAGCTGTTGTGAAAAGCTATAGAGGCTTAGTTAGTTCTGTGAGAGCTTGATCGGTTCCTGCCTTTATTACACAGGGGGACTCAATCACTATCCTTATTATACAGGAGAGCTCAGTCTCTGCCCTTATTATAGGAGGGGAGCTCAGTCACTGTCCCTTTTTATACAAGGGGACTCAATCCCTGTCCTTATTATAAAGGGGGAGCTCAGTCTCTGCCCTTATTATACAGAGAGAGTCAGTCCTTGCCTTTATTATAGCAGTGGGAGTTCAATTCTTGTCCTTATTATACAAGGAAAGATCAGTGTCTACCCTTATTATACAGAGAGACCTCAGTCCTTGCCTATATTATAGCAGTGGGAGCTCAGTCCCTGTCCTTATTATACAGGAGGAGCTCAGTCCCTGTCCTTATTATTCAGAGATCTCAGTCCTTGCCTATATAATAGCAGTGGGAGTTGAATCACTGTCTTTGTTATACAGGGGGAGGTCAGTTTCTGCCCTTTTTATACAGAGAGACCTCAATCCTTGCCTATATTATAGCAGCAGGAGCTCAATCCCTTTCCTTATTATACACATGGATTCAATCGTTGTCCTTATTTTACAGAGAGACCTCAGACCTTGCCTATATCATAGCAGTGGGAGCTCAGTCCCTATCCTTATTATACAGGGGGTCTAAATTGCTGTCCTTATTATACAGTAGGCGCTCAGTCCCTGTCCTTATTATACAGGAGGACTCAATTGCGGTCCTTATTATACAGGGGGAGTTCAGTCCCTGTCTTTATTATACAGAGACTTCAGTCCTTGTCTATAGTATAGCAGTGGGAGCTCGATTCCTGTCCTTATTATACAGGGGGATCTCAGCCTCTGTTCCTTATTATACAGAGAGAACTCAGTCCTTGCCTATATTACAGTGGGTTCTCAGTCCCTGCTGTTATTACACAGGGGGAGCTCAGTCCCTGTCCTTATTATACAGGAGGACTCAATTGCTGTCCTTATTATACAGGGGGAGTTCAGTCCCTGTCTTTATTATACAGAGAGACTTCAGTCCTTGTCTATAGTATAGCAGTGGGAGCTCAATTCCTGTCCTTATTATACAGGGGGATCTCAGCCTCTGTTCATTGTTATACAGAGAGAACTCAGTCCTTGCCTATATTACAGTGGGTTCTCAGTCCCTGCCCTTATTACACAGGGGGAGCTCAGCCCCTGTCCTTATTATACAAGGGGAGCTCAGTCCCTGTCCTTATTATACAGATAGACCTGACTCCTTGACTTAAACAATGAACCATCTGATACAGGTCTTTACTGGAAACTCAGCAGATCTCTGAGAACCCGGCCAGCTTCTCCCCTAGCATTGACCTAGCTGACCTTATGTGTATCGGCCATAGATAAGACCTAATGCCGTGACGAAGACATGGACATAAGAACATAAGAAAATGCCATACTGGGTCAGACCAAGGGTAAATCAAGCCCAGCATCCTGTTTCCAACAGTGACATCCAGGATGTGGTTAGTGCAGTTAGTATAGCTGTGTTTAACAAAGGATTGGATAAGTTCTTGGAGGAGAAGTCCATTACCTGCTATTAAGTTCACTTAGAGAATAGCCACTGCCATTAGCAATGGTGGTAACATGGAATAGACTTAGTTTTTGGGTACTTGCCAGGTTCTTATGGCCTGGATTGGCCACTGTTGGAAACAGGATGCTGGGCTTGATGGACCCTTGGTCTGACCCAGTATGGCCTGTTCTTATGTTCTTAAATTGGTTATTTACTCTCTCAGATAATAGAAGGACCAGGGGGCACTCCATGACGTTAACATGTAGCTCATTTAAAACAAACTGAATAAAATTCGTTTCCATTCAGTTAAGCTCTGGAATTCATTGCCAGAGGATGTGGTTACAGCAGTTAGTGTAACTGGGTTTAAAAAAGGTTTGGATAAGTTCCTAGAGGAAAAATCCATAAACTGCTGTGAAGGTAATTAATAAGCAATAGTAGCTTGAGATCTATCTAATGTTTGGGTAATTGCCAGGTTCTTATGGCCTGGTTTGGCCTCTGTTGGAAACAGGATGCTGGGCTTGATGGACCCTCGGTCTGACCCAGTATGGCATGTTCTTATGTCCCCGAGCCTCCGCCAGTCAGACCAGCGGCTCGTGGGAGCCCTGCAGAGACGCCAGCGCTGGGGCTGAGCTGATATTCCCGAGAGGAGGCGCTGTGCCCCCCCCGCGTGGCAGGCAGTGCGTGGGACTCGATCATGGGGGGTCCTGTGTCTGGGAGCGCCCGCGACGGCAGGGGAGGACCTCCCCCTCCCCCTCGGATGTGACTTATCTGCAGCCTCCGCCGGCACCGTCCTGATTGCCGTGGGCCCAGATCAGTGATTTAGTGCTGAACGTTTGCTCCTTATTTATTTATTTATTTATTTATTTTTAATTTTTATATACCGGGATTCCTGTATGCAATACAAATCAATCCGGTTTACAAGTAACGAAAAGGTTGCCCTGGTCTGGGGGATTAGACCGGGGTTATTTTACATGTAAATGTACTTGTAAATGTAGCTCAGCTCTTGTGAAAGGGAAAGGGGGCAGCAGAGAAAAGCAGGTTCAGGGTTTCCTCTCTGCAGGCACCGCACACCCAGCTTGATTTATTAGGAAAGAATGAAATCGGATCCTGCAGTTTCTCTCCGAGTAGCAGATTTCGTGTGATTTTCGGAGGCCCGGGCATGGGCTTACTGCTCGTCCTGGCGGGAGGAGGGGGTTGAAACACTTTCCAGCACACGCAATGCAAACATTGCTTCAGGTTTAGCTATGAAAAGCTCTTGGGGTTTTCGGTGGGGAAACTGTGGCAGGAAGTGGATGGCCTCAGACACTTCAGTGGGAATAATGCAGCCTGTAAGAGCCTCTTTCAAGCTCTCCATCTCTTTCCCCTACCTTCTGTGTCTTATTATCTCGCCTCTCTGTTAAACCTGCTGCACACTGTGTTTAATCATTCACTTGCCGTTTCAGTGCAGTGTTTGCAATTATTACTTGATAATGTTCTTACCTAATTCTCTCGCTTGCAGTCCATGCATTATGGATGGAGACCTTCCTGGATCCTGCTATTTCTCTATTTCAAAGCAGGAATGTGCAGTGTCCGCTCACAGGTCCATCAATGAGCGGAAAGACAAGAAGAGCAGTGGCATGAGTTAGACTAGGGCTGTGTCCATTTCCTGAAGACTTCTGGTCATGCAGCCAGCTCCTGAGGCAGAGTGACGTCTGTCCTTAGGCGTCTATGCTCCGAGTCTAGCTCTACTGATAAATTTTGAATATCCCTCAACATTTATCAGATAATAGAAAGACTAGGGGGCACACAATGAAGTTAGCATGTAGCACATTTAAAACTAATCGGAGAAAATTATTTTCACTCAACGCACAATTAAACTCTGGAATTTGTTGCCAGGGGATGTGGTTAGTGTAGCTGGGTTCAAAAAAGGTTTGGATAAGATCTTGGAGGAGAAGTCCATTAACTGCTATTAATTAAGTTTACTGAGGGAATAGCCTCTGCTATTACTAGCATCAGTAGCATGGGATATCCTTAGTTTTTGAGTACTTGCCAGGTACTTATGGCCTGGATTGGCCACTGTTGGAAACAGGATGCTGGGCTTGATGGACCCTTGGTCTGACCCAGTATGACATGTTCTTATGTTCTTATGAGTCTGCCTGCATTTGTAAATGTTGAGTACCCATGCACTGTGGTGATCTCGAATGATAGAGGTAAGAATATAACGATCGTGAATGTCTCTTTCAGATATACAAAGATGAAGACAGCCACAAACATTTATATCTTTAACTTGGCTCTGGCAGACGCCCTGGTGCTCATCACCCTGCCGTTCCAGGGCACAGACACTTTCCTGGGCTTCTGGCCCTTTGGTAATGCCCTGTGTAAGATCGCCATCGCCATTGATTACTACAACATGTTCACCAGCACCTTCACTCTGACCATGATGAGTGTGGATCGCTACATTGCCATTTGCCACCCCGTGAAAGCCCTGGACATCCGCACGCCTCACAAAGCCAAGATTATCAATGTCTGCATCTGGGCCCTGGCTTCGCTCTTCGGCGTGCCCGTCATGGTGATGGGATCGGCAGAGATGGAGAATAACGGTGAGATGTGGATGAATGACGGAGAGAGCCTGCCACTCATAGGGCTGGCGATGATCTCAGCCTTCAGGTTCTCACTCCCATGATACATTTCACTTCTGGCACCCTCAGAAATAAGAGTGAATTAGAAACACCAACAACAAAAAAAATGTCATTAAACCCATCTTTCCATCGTTTAACGATTGCCCTAACAAATTTTCATGAGCAAAATTGGTAAAATCCTTATCACAGGGTAAATTGGGAACTGAGGAGCTGAAGCATTTCCTCCCCCCACTCCTTAGTACATCTGGCCCTAAGGGGAGACATTGTGGAGTTTGTAACCCCTGCTTTGCTATGACTGCGTGTGGTTCAGACCCAGCGCTTCCTAGCCCTGGGCCTCAGGCTATGTCTGGGGTATTGGGTAATAACACTTTTTCTCCTCCCATGTCCCTTTGGAGGCTGTGATTTTGAACAGGTACCAGAAAAGTCAGTCCCGGGGGTATCTGCATGCCTAACACGGGGGTGCACCCTTAAACATGTGCCTTCAGCTTGCTCTCAGTGTCGCATGCCTGCCCCGTCTCTGCCCCAGACCTTGCGAGGAGCAGCCGAGTGTCCTGGGGCTCTCTGAAGGTCTGCACACCACTCTGCTCCTCACCGTCGGCAGCAGGGGGAAGGCTTTGGAGGGACGGGAGCACGCTGGTGAGTGAGCGGTGGGGGGGGGGGGGGGGGGCGCTCTCCAGATTGTGTGATGATGAATTCAGTGTCTGAGCAGGAGAAAAAAAATGCACACGAGAAGGTGCTGAAGCTGGCAGCTCGCTTGAAAGGAATATACTTCTAAATCTGTCAGTTTTAGATGATTGAAGGACCTCGCTCGCCTCATTCTACAACACTTTGCCTGCTCTGTCTTGTAAGGACATTTCCTCTGAGTTGTTTGCAAAGGCCTGTCCTGAGCATGTGGAGCCTGGGGGCACGGGACATTGCAGCTGGGCAGCCTGTGGATTGCTGGGGAACAGAAATCCTTTACTGCCAGAGCGACCGAGCTTGGCCCATCAGGTACACCAAGGGAAGAGGCCCTTGGGATCCTGATTTTAAGATATTTTGGCCACTGGAAAAGAACTGGAGAAACATTTTGAAAGTTTGATGTCTGAACTGAAAGCAAAGGGCTGCAGAGTTAAAGAGAGACGGCAGTGCCTCAGAGAGCCATCATACTTTCTTACTACGGTGCTGGGTAATACCCTGTCCTGCTCCCAGCACTCCTCCTGCTCAGCGGGTTTCACTCATGCGCACCCCACACTACTAGTGTTTGAGATTTGAATCTTACTACTTAAATCTGGAGTCCCTAGCACTGAGAGCTTAGAGGCAGTGGTGTATCAGCTGGGGTGGGGGGAGGCCCCGGGTGCCAGGCTGGAGGGGGCACCAAGGGGGCCTATTTTCTCTTTTATTCAGGGTATATTGGGAACTTTCTTTCCTGAAAACTCCAGGCCCTGCTACAGAAGCAGGCCCGGATGAAATCGCCACGGGGCTGCATGCCTAAGGAAGTAGAGCAGGGCACCCAGGGCTTCCGGTGGCTACTCGGCAGCGAGGAAGGATAAGCCAGCAGTGGCAAAATAAAAGGTCTGGCACTCTAACCCACCCGCCTGCTGAGATCAAAAAGACGCCACGGGCCACACATCTCAACCGCTGGCTGCCACCACAAAATAAAGAGGTCACGTGGCTGCTAGTGCAACCCAATCCGCCGGTGTCCTGAGTTAGGAGGGGGCTGCCGGACCCCCTTCCCTCTCAGATTCCATGAGAGGCAGTGGACCAAGTGAGAGGAAGGAATGTAAACAATGGCAGGGGTGGAAGGGAAATAGAACAAAAAAGTCACTTACAAGGGACAAGAGTAACAGATAAGTATGGGGAAAAAAAAGTGAAAGCTTGCTGGGCAGACTGGATGGACCATTTGGTCTTTTTCTGCCATCATTTCTATGTTTCTATATAAGTGTGTGTATGAGAGAGGGAGCTTGTATATATATGTGAGAGCCTGTTTGTATGAGAGAAAAGAAGCCTGTGAATGTGTACATGAGAGAGAGGGAGACTGTGCATGTGTATGAGAGAGGGAGTATATGAGTGAGAGCGTGTGTGCATGAGAGAGAGATAGCATGTGTGTATGTGTGAGAGCATGTGTATATGAGAGAAAGGAAGCCTGTGAATATGAATATGAGGGACAGGGAGCATTTGTGTAAGCATGTGTACATGAGAGAGAGTGAGTGTGTGCATGTGTATGAGAGAGGGAGTTTTATGTATATGTGTGAGAGCCTGTGTGTATGAGAGAGAGATAGCTGTGTGTATGTGTGAGAGCACGTGTATAAGAGAGAAAGGAAGCCTGTGAATATGTGTATGAGGGACAGGAGCATTTGTGTAAGCATGTGTACATGAGAGAGAGAGAGAGAGCAGTGCATGTATATTAGAGAGGGAGTTTGTATGTATACGTGTGAGAGCCTGTGTGTATGAGAGAGAGATAGTGTGTGTGTATGTCTGAGGTCTGGGAGGGGAGAGGGGCTGGGGAGCACCACTGCTGGGGTCTGGGAGAGGAGAGAGGCTGGGGAGCACCACTGCTGAGGTCTGGGAGGGGAGAGGGGCTGGGGAGCACCACTGCTGGAGTCTGGGAGGGGAGAGGGGCTGGGGTTTGGCTTTTCTCTCCATATTTCTCTTTCTGACTGTGGCCAGTTGGTCTGTGTTTGGTAGGGGGCAGGCAGTGTGTGCTGTAACGTGTGCAGGTCGGGGGAAAAAGGACACATTGGCAATGGCTTTTCCTTTTTCTTCTCCTGATGGTCAGAACCTAAGTGAAAACATTGGAAATGTTGTAAGACTTTATGAATGTCACACGCCAGCCCCTGTTCTGTAAGAGAGAATGTGCTCGTTTGCCTGCAGTGTCGGCAGCCTGGCTGCCCTCAGACCGGCGGCTCATCTCTCTCTCTTCTGGGGGTTGTATTAGTGAGCCAGGAGGGCACAGGGGAGGCAGCACAAGTGCATTGGCCCCCATGTCCCGGGGACCCTGACTGCCCCTCTGCTGTGCGCTTTCCAGGCCAGGTTTGCACTCTGACCTTACACAGCTTTGTCTTTCTTTCCAGAGATTGAGTGCTTAGTGCAGATCCCCGTGCCGGAGGACTACTGGGACCCCGTATTTGGCATCTGCGTCTTTCTCTTCTCCTTCGTCATTCCTGTTCTGATCATCACCGTCTGCTACAGTCTGATGATCCGGCGCCTGAAGAACGTGCGCCTCCTGTCGGGCTCCAGGGAGAAGGACCGCAACCTGCGCCGCATCACCCGCCTGGTCCTGGTGGTGGTGGCCGTCTTCATCGTCTGCTGGACGCCCATCCAGATCTTTGTGCTGGTGCAGTGCCTGGGGGCGAAGCCCGACAGTGAGCTCAAGGTGGTCATCTTGCACTTCTGCATTGCCCTGGGCTACGCCAACAGCAGCCTGAACCCTGTACTCTACGCCTTCCTGGACGAGAATTTCAAGGCCTGCTTCAAAAAGTTCTGCTTCCCCTCTGCCTTCAAAACGGAGCTGCAGATGTCCAACCGCATGTGCAGCATCGCCAAGGACGTGGCCTACGCCTGCAAGACCTCCGAGGGCACCAATAATCCGGCATGACTAGGCATGGAGCTGCCCATGGCAGGCGCCAGCCTGCAGAGCCCCACCAGTCCCCATGCAGAGCTCACGCAGATCACGGCTCTCTGAAGCCAGCGCAGAGCTCCGGGCACGGCGTCTGATCAGATAAAAGGCATTGGGAGATAGCACGGATGCCTATCAAAGGACCAACGAAGGAATAAGGAGGAATGATATTCTTAACTGGACGGGATTTGGGGCTCGCCAAAGACGAGCGATGGACAGTGTAGAGTTAAGCACAGAGGAAATCTAAAGAAAGGGACCCTGAGAATTGCTGCGTCAGGTCAGATCTATCTCATGGTCTTTTACTGCAGCCAAAGGAGGAGATAGCCCTGAATGGCCGCAGTTGTGCCTGCCTGCCCTGGCATCTCTCCTACTACAAACAAAACTCGGTGGCTGGCAGAGTGGGCTCTTGCCTGTAAGCAGGGGAAGGGAGACATTGCTCAAAGCCACTCAACAGCCATCTTGAAAGAAACTTTCACTCTCCTCTAAGGGAGCCGAACAGAACCGCGTGCGCCTCGGGCCTGCTTTCTCTTCCAGGTGTCTGGGTGCGGAGTACATAGGGGCTCCTGGAAATGCAGGCCTTGGTTGATGCCTGTCACTCCGTGCATTCATGGACAGGAAGGGTCAGCACAGTCACAGAGAGATACCGGTGCCCCCTCCCCCCATGGCTTTTGCATGGTGCTGAGTCTGAGGTGTTGAACGTTGCAGTAACTTTGCATCGTAAAGTGCCAGGAAGCAGTCAGCCAATCACTTTGCTAGGCTGGCTGGCTGCCACGCCCTCTACCTCTTATTTTGCATAGAGCACCACCCAGGGCAGTACAATCCTTTGTGCAGCTGTCTGTAAATGTTTTAAAAAGTCGTTTGGAGAGCTGCTATAAATGTGCGAGTTAGTGATGGAGTGCGCACTCTTTTTCTGGTGCCTCTTATGCCATCATGGGGTTCCCTAGCACCTGCTTGGGGTAGAGAGTAACTCTCTTACCTTGTCTCTGCATCAGTCTGGCAGCCCTGCCCCCCAAGCTGATGTGAGCTGACAATAACTGCTACCAGCGGTTCCCAACCTTTTCTGTGTCGTGGCGCTCCTGGCATTGGGCTCACCGTATCCTGGCGCACCTGCACCTCCCCTATCCCCCATCCCCCATCCCCCTGGCATCGTCACCTTTTTGATTCTCCCTTCTCTCTTCCCCCATCTCCCACCCCTCACATCATCACCACCTTTCCCCCCTCTCTTCTCTCTCTCTTTTCACTCCACTGCAGTCCTCATCTTCTCTCCACCACCCTTGGCAACATCACCTTCTCTTCCCTTGCTTCTTCACCACCTCTGCTATCATCACCTTCTCTTCCCTTCCTTCTTCACCACCTCTGCTATCATCACCTTCTCTTCCCTTCCTTCTGACCCCCTCTGCTATCATCACCTTCTCTTCCCTTCCTTCTCACCACCTCTGCTATCATCACCTTCTCTTCCCTGCTTCTTCACCACCTCTGCTATCATCACCTTCTCTTCCCTTCCTTCTTCACCACCTCTTGACCTATGATCACCTTCCTCTTCCCTTCCTTCTTCACACCACCTCTTCTAATCATCAACCTTCTCTTCCTCCTTGCTTCTTGCAATTCACCAACCTCTGCTATCATCACCTTCTCTTCCTCCTTCCGTCTTCCACCACCTCTTGCCTATCATCACCTTCTCTTCCCTTCCTTCTTCCACACCTCTGCTATCATCACCTTCTCTTCCTTCCTTCTTCCGTCTTCATCACCACCTCTGTCTGTCTATCATCACCTTCTCGTCACCTCTTTCCCTTCTTTCACAACCACCTCTTCTAATCATCACCTTCTCTTTCCCTTCCTTCTTCACCACCTCTTCTATCATCACCTTCTCTTCCCTTCCTTCTTCACCACCTCTGCTATCATCACCTTCTCTTCCCTTCCTTCTTCACCACCTCTGCTATCATCACCTTCTCTTCCCTTCCTTCTTCACCACCTCTGCTATCATCACCTTCTCTTCCCTTCCTTCTTCACCACCTCTTCTATCATCACCTTCTCTTCCCTTCCTTCTTCACCACCTCTTCTATCATCACCTTCTCTTCCCTTGCTTCTTCACCACCTCTGCTATCATCACCTTCTCTTCCCTTCCTTCTTCACCACCTCTGCTATCATCACCTTCTCTTCCCTCACCCACTGGTATTGTCACCTCCCCCCTTCTCTCTCACTGCCCCCTCTCTGCATCATCACCATCACCTTCCCCTCCCTGTTCTCTCCCTCCACCATCATGGCATCACCTCTATCACCTTTTCTCTCCTACCCTCTCACTCCACTCCACCCTCCCCCACCTTCCCCTTCCTACCCTCTCCTCTCCTTGGCATCAATACTTTCTCTTCTCTTCCTTCTCCCCCACCCCCAGCTTCCTTGCAGACTCCGCTGCCCCTTCCAGCAGCTCTTACCCGCTGCTGCTTCTCTCTCCTCTGCCTGTTTCCCTCTGTAATGGGAACCGCATGGGGCGGGCAGGACTTGTGAGACTGCAGGGTCCCCCATGCAGAGGGGAAAGCAGAGGCAGGGGCAGATCTGCGCTTCTCTCCGACTCCCCCTGCTGGGGACAAAGAGAGACTGAAGACTGCCCCGGCACACCAGCGCTACAGCCACGGGCGGCTCACCGGCTGGGAAACGCTGCGTCAGACCCTTTCCTCCCATGTTGGAAAATCCAGGCATGTGGACGTGTGAGACCCAATTGTACTAAACTGAACTTTAGTGAAAACCAGAACAGAAAGGCAGAATAAAGAAAAAGCAAGGTGGAGAGACCTGAAGAGCAGGACCCCAGGCAGCGCTGCACCAATAAATCTGACCTGCCTTACACTCCCCAGGCTGTGGGGCTGCAGTACCAGCAATGGCCACAAGGTATCAGTGCAATGCAATGGTTCCCAACCTCAGCCGGGATCCTCTGGCTGAAATCTTTGAGAGTTTTAAAAGTTCTGAAATTCATTTTTCTAAGTGCATGTGAGCTTTGAAAGCTCCCCGTTCTCCAGTACCGCTCTGTGTCTCTGAAGAGGGAGGTCTCGGCCTGGAGAAAAAGACAGTGCACATCCTTCTCAAGGTTTCTTTCTTCTCACATGGCCTCTTGTCTGTCTCTGACCTTCTCTGTCTCGCCTACGCTGTCAGGCCGATGCAATACCACGCATCCATAACCCCTATGCAATAAGGGGATTGGCGCGTCCAAAACGCACATCCAAACAGTGCATAGCCAATAGCACTCATCCCATGTAAATGCCATGTGGATGAGCCCCCCGGTGTAAAAAATAAATGTGCGCCCGATTTTTATTCTCAAAAATTAACGCCAGCCCCGGAGCTGCTATTAAGTCTTGAGAGGCCCCAAAAGTTAACAGCAAAGCAGAAAATACTGTATTGCCGGCAGCCAGGTTAGGAAAAGGGATGCTCAATCGAACGAACATTCATTTTCCTAACCCATGGCTGTGCACAGGTTAGGAAAACGGACGCTCGTAAAATCGAGCATCCGTTTTCCTAAATCCACACACAGCCACTTCTCCTGGGCGCCCTCTGCCGAGAAGGCACCAGGGATGCACAATTTCCCCAGCTCCTCCTTTTAAATCCAGTAGCTCATTTGCCTATTGTATCGCGTGCCCAGGAGAGGATGATGGGTGCGCGTTAGAAAACCCTGCTCTCAATCATTGGCGCCCATTTTTTGCACACGAATATTGCATCGGCCTGTTTGTCAGTTTCCTTTTGTGTTACTTGTTGATGAATTCTTTCTTACTCAACAGAAATAAGAGTATGGAGAGTGCGATAACATCTTTGTGTGAAGAGCAAGTCCATCCAGTCCCCTGAATCCTGTGCATACCTAGAAACAAAACAGAATATAAATCAGAAAACTAAATAAAGGTCACTTCTAAGCTTTGCTATGAATTAAACCACAGGGGAAGGGAGTGGGATTGAGCAGGGTCTGCCATCACCCCACAGGGGCAGAACTTAAGGTGGGAGTGAGTAGTACTTGTCAGCACCCCTATGGGGGCAGGGAGTGTAAATGGAAAGACATGTCAGTACCACAATGAGGAAGGGAATGGGAGTGAGTAGGAACTGTTAACATCCCACAGCGGCAGGGAGTGCACAGGACCTGACAGTACCCCATAAGAGAAGGGAGTTGGAGTGCATAGAACCTTTCATTATCCACATATGTTGTTAATAAATGTGTTGGGAAGGTAAAAAAACAGGCACAACACAAATAATACTTCCAGGGAAGTGTGGCTGAGCTGGAAGGAAAGCAGAAGGTGAAAGGAAAGGACTTTAGTGTAGCATAGGAGCTAAGGAAAAGAGCCAGACACACTGCATCTGATGAAAATACTGAGCCACGTCATGTACGCTGAGAAATTCCCAGAGTTACACACATGCATGCTGAGAAATCCCCAGAACTACACCCATGCACACAGAAATTCCACCATATGTGCATGCACACTGTGACACTCCAGAGCTACAGGCATGCACACTGAGAAATTCCAGAACTACATGCATGAACACTGAGAAATTCCAGAGCTACACACATGCACACTGAGAAATTCCAACATATGTACATGCACACTGAGAAATTCCCAGAGCTACATGCATATATGCTGAGAAATTCCAGAGCTATGTGGATGCACACTGAGCTATTCCCAGAGCTACGTGCATAAACACTGAGAAATTCCAAAGCTACAGGCATGCACACTGAGAAATTCCAAGACTACATGTATGTATGCTGAGAAATTCAAGAACTATATTATGAATGCACACTGAGGAATTCCCAGAGCTACACACATGTATGTTACAAAATTCCAGAGCTACATGCATGCACATTAAGAAATTCCCAGAGCTACACGCATATATGCTGAGAAATTCCAGAGCTATGTAGATGTACACTGAGATATTCCCAGAGCTATGTGCAAGCAAACAGAAAAATTTCCAGAGCTTTGCACATGCACACTGAGAAATTCCCAGAGCTACATGCATGCTTGCTGAGAAATTCCCAGAGCTACACACATGCACACTGAGAAATTCCACCATATGTGCATGCACACTGTGACACTCCAGAGCTACAGGCATGCACACTGAGAAATTCCAGAACTACATGCATGTATGCTGAGAAATTCCAGAGCTATATGCATGCACATTGAGAAATTCCAGAACTACATGCATGTATGCTGAGAATTCCAGAGCTACATGCATGCACACTGAGAAATTTCAGAACTACATGCATGTATGCTGAGAATTCCAGAGCTACATGAATGCACACTGAGAAATTCCAGAACTACATGCATGTATGCTGAGAAATTCCAGAGCTATATGCATGCACACTGAGAAATTCTAGAACTACATGCATGTATGCTGAGAAATTCCCTGAGCTACACACATGCTTGCTAAGAAATTCCCAGAGCTACATGCAAGCACAGTGAGAAATTCCAGAGCTACCTGCATGCACCTTGAGATATCCCTAAAGCTACGCACATGAACACTGAGAAATTCCAGAGCTACATGCATGCAAATGCAAGAATTTCCGGAGTTGTGCATGGACAGATGTACATGAACATATCTCTAAGAAACTCACACACGCAGAATAATGTGGGGAGGGAAAGTTACTCAGCGGGCCTCCTCAGCAGAACTATGAGGACATTCTGAGTCATGAGACAACAGGAGGTGGTGGTAGATGGAGTTGCCAAGAGTCGGGGTAAGTTGAGTTTCTCAGGGATCAGTCCTGTGGCTGAATCTGTTCAATGCTTTGAAAAACAATAATGCAGAATTGCTGGTAGGGAGAGCTTGTTTTTCTGCAAATGATTCAGAGATGTGTGACAGACTGAACACTCCAGATAGAGTAGAAAACGGAATGACCTGAGAAAGTTCGGGGTGTGCTGAAGACTTTGGTACTAAAATTAAATGCAAAAGAGGGCAGGATCCTGCATCTGAAGTGCAGAAATCCATGAGAGCAGCACAGGATGGGGATAGATTGGGAGGAGTGGTGAAAGGTAGGAGACAGTGAGATCTGAAGTGATAGTGTCTGATGACCTTAAGGTTGCAAAACAAGAGCCACCCAGAGGGATGATGGTGTAGGAAGAAACAAAGCCAGTAGAAAAAAGGAAGTGATGATAGTGCCTTTATACCGATCATCTGGGGTATTCTATCCAGTTCAGGAGGCCACATCTCCAAAAGGATATAGTCAGAGTAGAAGCAGAATGTGTTCCATTAGCTCCATGACTTGAGACTCGAGGACCTAAATATGCACAGCCCAGAGGAAAGGGGAGAAAGGGGGATCTGAGAAATACATTCACGTTCTTGAAAGATTTAAATAATGCACAAGAAAGCAACATGTTTGCATTGTTTTTTAGAAGAAGAGGTTCAAGAATAACATCAGGAAATATTTCTTCAAAGAAAGGATAGCGCATGCATGGGACAGTCCGCAAAAGAAGTAAACCTTTTTCAGAGAAAAGAGGAGTCCAGAGTAAGAGTTCCCAATATGGAGCTCCAAGGGGGACCGCTCAGGAGCGACATCAGGAAATATTTATTCATTTAGGGAACAGCCTCCCAAACAGTGCCAGAGTCGAGGAAAGCCTGGGATAAGCACAGAGGATGCCCAGTTGTAAAGATGTGAAAGACAAAGCAGAGATCAACTGTGGTTTCTGGCGTTCCTTCAGGAAAGAGATGGTCCTTAGGGCCTCCTTCCTCTGCCATCAGATTGCCTTCTCAATTTTGTAGCCCGCTTCCCTCTGGTTGAATTTTATCTTGGTTCAACCAATTACATCCCACCCTATCTATGAGTTTTGATGCTCCCATGCTGTGCTCCAACCGGTCTTGGTAGCGTTTGATGTGCCCAGAGCAAAGTTACTTAGGAGAAAGTGGCTCTGACAGGTCCTGCACTGCCCGCATGTTATTCCCATTCAAGTCGGAACCAGAAGTCATTAAGTATATGTCATGGGGCCAGTAAGAGATTTTAATAAAAGCACAGGAGAAGAATGCAAAGTGGCATTTAATGCACTGCTGTATTCTGCTTCCCCAAATGAAGCACACTCATTGAGTACTGGACACAAAGCGCACATGGCAGGAGTCTGGTATCCTTTGTAAATGTCACTTTAATATTCACTTGTGCATTTCTTTGATTCACTTCCCTGCATCTCTGGGGATCAGACATGTGTGAATAGAGTCACAAATTATATCTCACCTCTGATTGTCTTATCTAATGTGTGATGTCTTTCATGACATCCTAAGGAATAGGGATCAGTCCAGTTCTAGCTGTTATAATTTCTGACCTTTGCTGGTATTGCAGATTTAGGCACAGGCAACATAGGCAACTGCATCAAATATGTAGGCTTGCATTAGAGCCATGTGCTGGCACAGTTTCAAAGGGGCATAGCCAAGCTCTCTGCCTGTGGGTGCAAAAGCTTAAATGCAGCCCTGAATAGATGCAGGTGGCATGTTAGTATTTGCTATATTTAGGTTTTGCATTTTACACAAAGGGAAGGCTTTAAATTTACTGACAGTTAAGAAAATGAAAAAAAAAAAGAAAAGATTTAATGTTGGTAAAAACATTATGAGCCATAACAGATCCATGTCTCTGGTGCCATTTGCTCAGAATTTGTGAGGCTGCTGTATTTGGCCATCTGAGGCTATGGCTAACAATGTGAAATGGTGAATCTCAGTATAGTTCCAGCTTTACACAAAATGACAACTGTATCCTTAAAAATCTGGCAGATTGTCAGCAAAAAGCATGGCTGGCAACTTTGGTTCTCATGCACCAGGAATAGCGGAGTCATCATCCATCACAGGCTCAGCCCGGATTTAAGTGCTGGAAAGGGTTCGAGGGTGGTGCTGCAATACAAGGTGATTTAAGACATTCAGAAGACAGCGCTCCCTCTGAGGTCTGAGCCTGCTCTGCAACATCTCATCTTACGCAGTCACAAACCAGATCTCTTCCGAAAGCCACAAGCTTTGCCTCTTTTCTAAATGTGCTAAGTGTAGGTAGAAATCCCACTGCTGGGTGCTGTGCAGGGCTCAGATGTGTGTAATAAAAGCTATTGCTCAGTAAACATGCCTCAGCCTCTTTCTTATTCCTCTTGAAGACTCTAGGCACTTCAAACTTGATTAACTTTGCACCTAATAGTAAAGGGCAGGAAGTCGGTACATAAGCTACAAGATCCACACGTTTCCTTCTTGAAATTCTCTGTTATTTATTTGTTTAAAAAATATGTATTCTATCTCATTGTTGTTCTAGGTGGTTACAATGAAAACATCAATCATTAACCAACAAGAAATAGTATTACAATGAATATATGAAGCTATTTTATATGACAGAAAGACTAATTCAATAACAACTTGGACAATACATTAAAATTGTATCGTACAATCTTTTTTTACTATATGTCCCTATAATCAGGCATTAAGAAAGCTTTAAAAGGCATTGCCAGGTTCTTCTTTAACTTTGCTAAATTGCTCTTACTCTTAAGTTCCAGGGATTGTCCATCCCAGAGTGTGAGCCTTGTTTTCTGCATTCCAGGTAAGAGGTAAGGGTTTAGATGTTGCTAGTACATTCTGCTTAGCTTGCTACAAATCCTGAATAATAAGAGAGACAGGGAGAGAGAGAGAGAGAATGTTGTTTCCCATAGACACAGAATGGGAGAAAAGTCTTAGTAAATCTGTACCAGAGGCAACAGAGGGTAAAGGGGCTTGCCCAAGGTCACAAGAAGCAGCAGTGAGATTTGAATGCTGGTTTGGTTTCCCTGGTTCAACGCCTGCTCTCTAGCAACTAGGCTACTTCTTCCTAGTTTTGGAAGTAAAGAATCCTTTCTGCAGATAACTAGATCTATTTTGAAGGGTTAGAAGTTAAATATAAAATAGATTCTACATAATAATCGACATAATAATAGGTAGTGTTTGTTGCTTCTGGGAACATGAAAGGCTGCAGTACCAGCAATGGCCACAAGGTATCAGTGCAATGCAATGGTCTGTAGACCTCTGGTGGTTCAGGAGGCCATCCCAGGGAGTCCTCCGGAAAGTAAAAAGATAGCGTTATCACAAGAATGCTCTCTGTGCAGGCAGGGAGATCAGTGACAGGAACAGTAGCAGTCTGCACAGGCCAGGAGAAGTGGCAGTAGTGATGGGAACTGCAGTACGTGGCAAGAGTAGGATGCATATCCAGCAAGAGTAGGGATGCATATCCAGCATGGCTCTCTGCTTCAACGGCATGGGAGAAAGACTGATACATCACGCATTTCCAGCATAGCTCTCTGCTTCAACAGCAAGGGAAAAGAAAAACTGATGCTTCACACATATCCAGCATAGCTTCAACGGCAGGGGAGAAGAAAAAAGGATTCACACTCACAAAGCGGGGAGTAGCTGGCTTGTTACGGCGGTTACTACCCCAAACCAAATGTGCCTGATACTTCACTTTCGATGCATATCCAGCATGGCTCTCTGCTTCAACGGCATGGGAGAAAGACTGATACATCACGCATTTCCAGCATAGCTCTCTGCTTCACCGGCAGGGGAGAAGAAAAACTGATACTTCACACATATCCAGCATAGCTCTCTGCTTCAATGGCAGGGGAGAAGAAAAACTGATACTTCACGCATATCCAGCATAGCTCTCTGCTTCAACGGCAGGGGAGAAAAAAAACTGATACTTCACGCATATCCAGCATAGCTCCCTGCTTCAACGGCAGGGGAGAAGAAAAACAACCAATAAGGGCTGTATAACATAGTCTGGGTAAAACAAATAAGCATGGGTGTAGCTTGCTTATTGCGGCGGTTACTACCCCTACTACCCCTAACTAATCAAGCTAGATATTTCACTTGGATGCAGCTCCATCACTGCTCTCTACATTAATGGTGGGGGTGGAAGGGAAATAGAACCAAGAGCTAAGAGAAACAGATAAGTATGAGAGAAAAAATGTGTGAAGCTTGCTGGGCAGACTGGATGGGCCGTTTGGTCTTCTTCTGCCGTTATTTCTATGTTTCTATGAGCAGAATCAATGGTTTCCACATTGTGCTGGAAGACAGTGGTGCTCTGACAATAAGATAAGGTGATAGAGTGGGAAAGTGAGTGAGAAACTGGTGGAGATGGATTTCAGGGGAGAGAGACTGGTGGAGATGGACTGGTGGGGGTGGGGGAGAGTCTGGTGGAAATGGGCTGGAGGAAGAGAGTGATATATGGACTTGGGAGATAAAGAGATTACAACATGGGGGATCAGAAGGACTAGAGAGAGAGAGAGAGAGGCTGATAGGGATGGACTTAGGGAGGGAGATACTGTAGAGATGGGCTTGGGGAGAAAGAGATTGCAGAGGAAGCAGCATGAGGGACAAGAAGGAGTAGGGGGAAGAGCCTGGGGAAGTGGAGTGGAGGGATTAGAGAAGACACACTGGTAGGGTTGGGCAAGGGAAGAGAGAGATTGCAGGAGGAGCAGCCTGGGGGAGTAGAGGGAAATGTCAAAAGACACTTCAGTCAGGGGGGACATTGCAAGACATTGGCGGAGAAGCACTTTAGTGTTGCAAGGGGTGCATCAGATAGATTTTAGGGGAACAACGAGAGTGGGTACTGGAGAGGGAGCAGTGCCAGACACTGCAGCAAGTTAGACATCCTGTATTTAAAGATGTAATGTTGTAGTAGGGAGGGGAACGTGTATATGGTGCAATTTTTAATTTTTGCTGTTCACTGCCTTAGACAAGTTTCTGTTATCTGGTAAGGTGATGTATAAGAGAAATAAGTGAAAAGAAATAAAATATGACAGGAAATAGAAGGATAAAATCTGAAGACTGGCGCGGTCCATGCTGAACTGCATTTTCAGCACCATGGAGAGCTCTCAATGAGGCGATCATAACGCTAGCCAAGGGCTTCCAATCTCCTGAGCCAGAGCCGCTGCACCAACAGTAATACACCGAGCTTTAGGGACAACCCTTCGGACACACATTCTTACCCATGGGTGAGTAGGTCATGACATTTAACCTTTGATGTCAAATTGAAGATGTACCCACCAAACTTCACCATATTTACATTTCCCAAGGCAACTCTTTAAGCGTTTCAGCCTGAATGCTAGCCATCCATTTGTGAGCCAGGCATGAAGAAAGCAAATGTGCTTTGTTATACTCTGCTTTATATAGATTTTTTTACTGCACGATGATTGAATTATGATTGTATGTGAAACATGCGCAGATGGACAGTAGCCCGGGGTTGAAGCCTTGATGACTGGGGCTACTCCTCACAATATATGCACACACACTTTTTTGAATACTATTGAAAGGCCCATGAAGTCCACATTCCAGGTATAGGTTGGACAGTTATAAAATTAGCTTTTGATCTCAAATTGAAAATAGTTTCCACTGCTGCTCCTTGTGATTTTGGGCAAGCCACCTCACCCTCCATTGCTTCAGGTACAAACCCAGATTGTGAGCCCTCTGGGGATTGGGAAGAACCTACAGTACTTGAGTGTAATCTGCTTTGAAATGGTTGAAAGGCAGAATATTAAAACAAATTTAAATCTAAATCAATCTAAGATGGAAAGGCTGTAGCTCCAGATGCCTCCTCTGTAAGGAACAATTTACAAGACCAATTCATTCACTGTGTGAACGTCCTGAAATTTCACTTGAGTGGCCCAAATTCATATAAAGAGGGCAGTGTTCAAAGCCTTTTATTTAGGTAAACAGCAATTTACTCAGGCTGAAAAGCATTCCTTCTTTGCCTAGTTAAAAGCATGCGGGGCCTCCACAGTCTGCTTGTTTGTAGTGTGGGATGTTTAGGGCAGTGAATGAGAAAGGATGTTTGCAGTAATAGCAGGTACTGCCCGGGTACTTTCTCTCCAGCAACGAGCAACAAAATACATGCAGTCAAAGGCCACTTGAACTGTGCTACTAGACAAGCTAAAATGACCTCCAGAGTGAGCTCAGACCTGGGACTTTGTCTTCTGCAATAATCTGTTTTGCAGTTCTGTGCATGTGTCAGAGTTCAGGAGTGAATTATGCTGTTGTGTGTATGTGGTTCATTCTGGGGGTTTCAGGTTTTTTTTCTTCATTTTGCTTATCTATTTATTTTTATTACTTTTTGGGTCTGCAGTTTACAAAGTCTGAGTACAAAATGAAAATAAACATGAATTGTGTTGGTATTTTTTTTTTTTCATTTTGTTGCATTTTTCATTTAAAAGGAAAGCACGCTGCTCGAGAAATGTGATTACGGATCATGAGCTACAGGCAGTGGCACAGCTGGTTAAAGCTTACAGCATATATGCACGCTACTGATAAGGCTGGGCACTTCAAGCATTGAAAATTTAGAGCAATTTATGTTCCCATTACATTTACAATTAGATTGTGAAACTGACAGAATTAAAGTGATGTGTCCATGAAATTAACCTACATAGCCCAGCAACATTTCAGTGCTGCCCTCGTGTACTAAGCTTTTTTTTTTTTCCCTCAAAGACTCTGAGCAGCCGATGCAATGAGATGCACGCTGAACCCAGGCACTCATATTGAGCACCCGTTTTCCTAGTGCGCGTGCAGCTACATCCCCTGGGTGCCTGATGCAGTGTTTAAAATGTAAAAGGGCGCACTAGGGGAGAATTGAGCATCCGCAGTGCTCAGTTGCATCGGGTACTCACCAGTGCAATGGGTGCTCAATACCAGCAATGCATTTTTATCCCACTTCCTCAGGCTAATTTTTCTGTTATTTTGCTGAGGTTGCTAAAGTGTCTTATATTAAGCGCCCCTTGCTATGGGCATCTACATTGTGCAGTCATAAGAACATTTTTTTTAAATCAAGCCAATATAATTTATTTTTCCCTACTGTAAGCAATCAATTAAAGTGTCACAAAGGTTCTAAGGACACACTCATCATGACACAGGGGACCATATATTTTTTTTTTATTTCTCATGAGCCCTTGACTTGAGGATTGGCTTTACTCTACTTCCAGGGCTGGAGTTAAATTTGCTGTATTAAAAAGGGTGTGTTGGGCACCCAGCAATTTTCTGCCTCGGGGGTAATAGCTAATATTTTCATCTACATGGAATTTATTTGTGATGGGCGCTATCAGCTAATGCGTTTATTTGGATGCACGTTTTGGACGCACTAATCTCCTTACTGCGTTGGGTGCTAGTCTAGTGCATCCAAAACGTGCGCCAACCATGCATAAACCCATGTACTAGGCTGAACCCACTTTATCGCATCATCCTAGAAGGGGAGAAGAGCCTTAGTAAATCAGACCCTGAAAGAGTAGTTTTTCTCCATTGGACCACAGTAGAAGAACGAAGGAGAGAGTGGTGAATGCCTGGAATGCCCTTCCAGAGGAGGTGGTGAAAACCAAAACAGTAAAAGAATTCAAAAGGGCATGGGATAAGCACTGTGGATCCTAAAGGCTAGAGGATGGGAATGAAGGAAAGAGTGCATGGTAGGGGTGTGCATTTGTTTTCGCCGTATTGGCGATCCGCAACGTATATTACACTGTTCGTAGTATTCATGGGGAAGCGAAATGTATCGCGATTCCCCACGAATATACGAATCTTCCCCGAATTATACGGCTGCCTAAATAAAAATTTAAACAAACCCCCCCCACCCTCCTGAACCCCTCCAAGACTTACCAAAACTCCCTGGTGGTCCAGCGGGGAGTCCGGAACCATCCCCTGCACTCTCACACCCTCGGTACCGGTTTCATCATGGCGCCGATAGCCTTTGTCACAGGGGCTACCGGTGCTATTGGTCAGCCCCTGTCACATGGCCATCAGTGCCATCTTGTGCTCCTACCATGTGACAGGGGCTGACCAATGGCACCGGTAGCCCTTGTGACATAGTATGGGCAAAGGCTATCGGTGCCATTTTGAGTACTGGCATCAGACGGCCGGAGTGCAGGAGGTCGCTCCGGTACCCCTGTTGGACCCCCAGGGACTTTTGGCCAGCTTGGGGGGCCTCCTGACCCCCACAAGACTTGCCAAAAGTCCAGCGGGGGTCCGGGAGCGACCTCCTGCACGCCGTCCGTCCGATGCCAGTACTCAAAATGGCGCCGATCGCCTTTGCCCTCACTATGTGATCGCCTTTGCCCTCACTATGTCACAGGGGCCAACCGTCGGTACCTGTGACATAGTGAGGACAAAGGTGATCAGCGCCATTTTGAGTACTGGCATCGGACGGCCGGCGTGCAGGAGGTCGCTCCCGGACCCCCGCTGGACTTTTGGCAAATCTTGTGGGGGTCAGGAGGCCCCCCCAAGCTGGCCAAAAGTCCCTGGGGGTCCAACGGGGGTCCTGGAGCGACCTCCTGCACGCCGGCCGTCCGGTGCCAGTACTCAAAATGGCGCCGATAGCCTTTGCCCATACTATGTCACAGGGGCTACCGGTGCCATTGGTCAGCCCCTGTCACATGGTAGGAGCAGAAGATGGCGCCGATGACCATGTGACAGGCGATGACCAATAGCACCGGTAGCCCCTGTGACAAAGGCTATCGGCGCCATGATGAAACTGGTACCGAGGGTATGAGAGTGCAGGGGATGGTTCCGGACTCCCCGCTGGACCACCAGGGAGTTTTGGTAAGTCTTGGGGGGGGGGGTCAGGAGGGTGGGGGATTGTAGTTAATTTTAATTTTAGCTGGGACACAAATAGAAATCGCCATATTAACGCATCGGGGCGCCATACGGCCGAATGCAATGTATCTGCTCCCTACGAATCCGAATCACGAATGCAACGTATGGCGTCGCCATAAGGCCGAATGCAACGTATCTGCTCTCGATGAATCCGAATCACGAATGCAACGTATGGTGTCCCTCTGCACATCCCTAGTGCATGGGGGTAACTTGATGGTGCGGTGGTTACTGCCCTTGATACTGTTGATACAACTCCATCATTGCTTTCTGCTTCAACATCAGGGGGATAAGGGGAATTGGATTTGTTCAGCAACCGAGGGTCCTGGGTTTTACGGTCTGGGGAAACAAGTATGGGGGTAACTTGCCGATGCGGCGGTTACTTCCCCTAACCAATAAAACTGATACTTTGATGCAACTCAAACATTTTGCTCTCTGCTTCAGCTGCAAGGCGTACAAGGGAACGGGATTCAACAGCAACCAATGAGGACCCTGACTTTTATGGTCCGGGAAACAGAGAAACTTGGGGTAACCTACATGCACAGCAGATACTACCACAAGCTTACTGGGCAGACTGGATGGACCATTTGGCCCTTTTCTGACATCATATCTATGTATCTATGTTTCTAAATGTTTCTATGTTTTGGTTACAGCTTTGTATATATCAGGATATTCTCTGTCACAGGGTCCCACTCCAGCAGGATCTACTGAATTAACAGTGCTGTCAAAGACCTTTCAAGAGGCCAACAGCCCCTGGTCTTTATGCTGTAAGAACATGGAAAAGTCCAGGATCATGTACCAGACAGAAAAAAGGTGTGAAACGTGTGAGCTGCAGCACCTCCTGGTGGTTACTGCAGAGCTTGCACACTTTTACCTCAAGCCTGGAAAGGGAAGGGAAGCAGAATCTAGGAGGAAGGAAATGAACATTTCCAGTGGAGCAATTGTATTTCGGGAGCTAGAGGGAGGAGGTGGAATTTGTTTTCTGGGCAAAGGACGTATTAGGAGGAGAGTGGGAGAGTGTGAGGAGAGGGGTTAGGGCTGCCGCACTCCCCATGAGAAGCGCCAGAGTCCATGCAGTAGGAAAAGCTTTTGAAACCTCTGTGAGTGTCACAGCAACAAAACGTTTTGGCGTTGCTGCTCAGTCGGGGGTTTGCATGGCCAAATGTTTGTTTCATGTCCTCTTTGTTCTTTTGGTGCTGTTTTGTCGTTTGTTTCATTAAATTTGGGGTTATAGTGCGTGCTGAGTGGTTGGGGAGGGAGGGTAATTCAGATATTTTGCTTTAATCTGTGAGGCAGTCTCCTCAGGCTCGCTAGCAAGAATGTGGGAGGGGGAGGATGTAGCAGGGAGTAATATTGTGCTTTTTATTTCTTTTCTAGGAGACCATTTGTAGTTATTCTCTGTATATGATATTAGGGTGCGCATTGGGTGTGGGACTGCATAGATTGAATTACAATTAATAAAGCTGAAAAACATACAAAATGAAAATGTTTGATTTCATTTGTTTGAGAATGTTACAAAGTGAAGTATCACATCTGTTATGCCTGTTGGTCGCAGACGGCTGCCACCGCGAGTACTCACAGCTTGTTCTTCTTTCCTACCCACCCCGGGTCTCCTCGTTGCACGGGGCTCTCTGCATCGCGCCGTTCCGCGGGCCTCCTCGCAGAGGCATGGACGCCATTACTTCCGGCTCAGATGTTGGGTCCTCCTAGGCGCGTGCGTCACACGTCCCGCCTTTGAAGCCACTTCGGCGGGAACCTCGGGGGCGTTCCCTGTTGATGATGTCATCGGACTCCGGTATTTAGCTCCTGCTTCGCCCCCAGCAAGCCGACTTGGCAACAGGTTCCGTGCGAGCCCTACACCTGCCTTGTTCCTGAGACTCCGCTCCTGCTTGTATCGTGGCACCCGCTCCTCGGGGGTCAGTGTGCACTCTACGGGGACCTGTTCCCTGGCCTACCCCGCTCCTCGGGCTGGCCCCGCGCCTCTTAGGTTCCATCTGGCTTCCTGCTCTACCTCGGCTCTCCTTGGGAACTTCTGCAGCGACTTGTGAGTTCTCAGCCGGCCTTCCCCGCTCCTCGGGGTTGCGCCGTATCCTTCAAAGACTGTTTGCACCTTCCCGCTCCTCGGGCCGCACTCACCTAGTCCAAGACTACCCTGAGCTTCCCCCACTCCTCGGGGCTTGCTCCTTGTGATTCTACAATCGACAGCTGTCCCGCTCCACGGGCCTGTTTCTCCATTACTCAGCCAGCTACCCTCCTATCTCCAGGGTACATGAGCTACTGGACTTGGGCTTGGGCTCTCCGCCCCAGGAGGTTCGCCTACACTCTCTCTCGATGCCCACTGTGTTGTGGCTCAGCCCCTCGGGCTGCACCATCGGAGAATATCCTGCTTGGCTGCCCATCATCCCGAGATCTGCCTGGTGCCCTCTCTCTTCAGTCTCTCCAAGTGCCATCTACAGACTGCTACCCTACGGGGGTCTCTGGGGCTCTCCCCTCGATTGTGCACAGAGCTCCCCTACACTCCAGCACCTCGCCTGCCGACGGTGCGGACCTGTGGGGCTCCACCTCGGACCAAGGGTCCACATACACTCAAATCACACCAACATCATTTCTTTATTTTACCAGTTTCTAGTCTGTCATTTCCAGTTTGTTCAAAACAGATTACAAAAAACATAGATACTGATAAACTTAACAATACATAAAATAGTGAAACATTTGAAACATTTACATATCTATGTTTAAACTAAATCTGATAAACTTGGTTGAACAAGAATGCTTTTCCTTTCTTTCAAAATTCAAATTATTCGGTTCATTGCAAACATCGTAGGTGAAAGAATTACACAGGTGAGGTGGAAGTAGAGAAAATGACCGATTCCTTGTTTCCTGCAACCTCAAGTGAAAGAATGAAGGATCCACTAATAACTTCTGATTCTGAGATCCTAGAGTCTGCAATGAAATATATTATGTTAGCCTAGCTTTCACACAAAAATATTCTTTATAAAGAGTTTTACGAGTCACTGATGTAGTCATGTAATTTTACAAACGTCACTACTGCTACTGTCTTACAGCATTGGTGAGGCAGCCTGAGGGCTTGGTGAGATGTTAGTGCTCAGGGACTGAGGGCTTGGTGAGATGTTAGTGCTCAGGATTGAGGGCTTGGTGAGATGTTAGTGCTCAGGGACTGAGGGCTTGGTGAGATGTTAGTGCTCAGGGACTGAGGGCTTGGTGAGATGTTAGTGCTCAGGATTGAGGGCTTGGTGAGATGTTAGTGCTCAGGGACTGAGGGCTTGGTGAGATGTTAGTGCTCAGGGACTGAGGGCTTGGTGAGATGTTAGTGCTCAGGGACTGAGGGCTTGGTGAGATGTTAGTGCTCAGGATTGAGGGCTTGGTGAGATGTTAGTGCTCAGGTACTGAGGGCTTGGTAAGATGTTAGTGCTCAGGGACTGAGGGCTTGGTGAGATGTTAGTGCTCAGGGACTGAGGGCTTGGTGAGATGTTAGTGCTCAGGGACTGAGGGCTTGGAGAGATGTTAGTGCTCAGGACTGAGGGATTGGTGAGATGTTAGTGCTCAGGGAGTGAGAGCTTGGAGAGATGTTAGTGCTCAGGTACTGAGGGCTTGGTGAGATGTTAGTGCTCAGGGACTGAGGGCTTGGTGAGATGTTAGTGCTCAGGGGCTGAGGGCTTGGTGAGATGTTAGTGCTCAGGGACTGAGGGCTTGGAGAGATGTTAGTGCTCAGGGACTGAGGGCTTGGTGAGATATTAATGCTGAGGACTGAGGGCTTGGTGAGATGTCAGTGCTCAGGACTGAGGGTTTGGTGAGATGTTAGTGCTCAGGGACTGAGGGCTTGGTGAGATGTTAGTGCTCAGGGCCTGAGGGCTTGGTGAGATGTTAGTGCTCAGGGACTGAGGGCTTGGTGAGATTTTAGGGCTCAGGACTGAGGGCTTGGTGAGATGTTAGTGCTCAGGACTGAGGGCTTGGAGAGATGTTAGTGCTCAGGGACTGAGGGCTTGGTGAGATATTAATGCTGAGGACTGAGGGCTTGGAGAGATGTTAGTGCTCAGGGACTGAGGGCTTGGTGAGATGTTAGTGCTCAGGGACTGAGGGCTTGGTGAGATGTTAGTGCTCAGGGACTGAGGGCTTGGTGAGATGTTAGTGCTCAGGGACTGAGGGCTTGGAGAGATGTTAGTGCTCAGGACTGAGGGCTTGGTGAGATGTTAGTGCTCAGGGAGTGAGAGCTTGGTGAGATGTTAGTGCTCAGGTACTGAGGGCTTGGTGAGATGTTAGTGCTCAGGGACTGAGGGCTTGGTGAGATGTTAGTGCTCAGGGGCTGAGGGCTTGGTGAGATGTTAGTGCTCAGGACTGAGGGCTTGGAGAGATGTTAGTTCTCAGGGACTGAGGGCTTGGTGAGATATTAATGCTGAGGACTGAGGGCTTGGTGAGATGTCAGTGCTCAGGACTGAGGGTTTGGTGAGATGTTAGTGCTCAGGGACTGAGGGCTTGGTGAGATGTTAGTGCTCAGGGGCTGAGGGCTTGGTGAGATGTTAGGGCTCAGGGACTGAGGGCTTGGTGAGATTTTAGGGCTCAGGACTGAGGGCTTGGTGAGATGTTAGTGCTCAGGACTGAGGGCTTGGTGAGATGTTAGTGCTCAGGGGCTGAGGGCTTGGTGAGATGTTAGTGCTCAGGACTGAGGGCTTGGAGAGATGTTAGTGCTCAGGGACTGAGGGCTTGGTGAGATATTAATGCTGAGGACTGAGGGCTTGGTGAGATGTTAGTGCTCAGGACTGAGGGCTTGGTGAGATGTTAGTGCTCAGGGACTGAGGGCTTGGTGAGATGTCAGTGCTCAGGACTGAGGGTTTGGTGAGATGTTAGTGCTCAGGGACTGAGGGCTTGGTGAGATGTTAGTGCTCAGGGACTGAGGGCTTGGTGAGATATTAATGCTGAGGACTGAGGGCTTGGTGAGATGTTAGTGCTCAGGACTGAGGGCTTGGTGAGATGTCAGTGCTCAGGACTGAGGGTTTGGTGAGATGTTAGTGCTCAGGGACTGAGGGCTTGGTGAGATGTTAGTGCTCAGGGACTGAGGGCTTGGTGAGATTTTAGTGCTCAGGGACTGAGGGCTTGGTGAGATGTTAGTGCTCAGGGGCTGAGGGCTTGGTGAGATGTTAGGGCTCAGGGACTGAGGGCTTGGTGAGATTTTAGGGCTCAGGACTGAGGGCTTGGTGAGATGTTAGTGCTCAGGACTGAGGGCTTGGTGAGATGTTAGTGCTCAGGGGCTGAGGGCTTGGTGAGATGTTAGTGCTCAGGACTGAGGGCTTGGAGAGATGTTAGTGCTCAGGGACTGAGGGCTTGGTGAGATATTAATGCTGAGGACTGAGGGCTTGGTGAGATGTTAGTGCTCAGGACTGAGGGCTTGGTGAGATGTTAGTGCTCAGGGACTGAGGGCTTGGTGAGATGTCAGTGCTCAGGACTGAGGGTTTGGTGAGATGTTAGTGCTCAGGGACTGAGGGCTTGGTGAGATGTTAGTGCTCAGGGACTGAGGGCTTGGTGAGATATTAATGCTGAGGACTGAGGGCTTGGTGAGATGTCAGTGCTCAGGACTGAGGGCTTGGTGAGATGTCAGTGCTCAGGACTGAGGGTTTGGTGAGATGTTAGTGCTCAGGGACTGAGGGCTTGGTGAGATGTTAGTGCTCAGGGAGTGAGGGCTTGGTGAGATGTTAGTGCTCAGGGACTGAGGGCTTGGTGAGATGTTAGTGCTCAGGGACTGAGGGCTTGGTGAGATGTTAGTGCTCAGGACTGAGGGCTTGGTGAGATATTAGTGCTCAGGGACTGTGAGTTTGGTGAGGCAATAATGCTCAGAAATCAGTTACCCTCCCATTTTGGCTTCTACAGGGCTGTATTTTATCTTCCTTACTTTTCAGCCTATTTCTTTCTCTCTTGGCAATCATTAGGCAGGATTCTGACCTGCTTTCTATGCAGATGATATTCAAGTCACAGATTTTTTTTTTAAAGACAAAATGTTCCCTTGATCTTACTTCACTAAATTTTTCTCTTGATCAAGTGACTTCCTGGTTACTATCTTTTAATCTTTAAGTTATTCCAACGAAGTCTGAAGTGCTCTGATTTAGCTCTAGATCAAACGTCCTGTTATTATTGGCAGTCCTGTCCCTCTCAAACCCATTGCTACTGCTTCAGGCACGCAGCTCAAATCACAATTATCTTTGACGCCTTATATTTCTACCTTGGTAGAAATGTCTTATTCATCATCTGTACCCACTGCTTCTCCCTCAAGACTTGAAACTTTTAGTTCATGTTTTTGTAATTTCCAAATTGGATTATTGCAACTCTCTTTTACTTGGGATCCCAAATGCCCACTTAAAATGCCTGCAACTACTTCAGAATACTGCTGCTATGGTCATATATGGATGTGGAACATGTGATCATATTTCTCTTATTTTACAACAATTGCATTGGCTCCCTATCACTTATAGGATCCGATTTAAGATCCTTTGTCCTACATTCCATGTCTTGTCATCTGGTCATCCACTCTCTCTGTCCAAAATGTTGCTTTCTTCTTCTCCTGCTCAAGCTCTTCATTCAGCACAGGCTGGCAGCGGCTCTGCCCATTCCATCACCCTCAGTTACCCATCCGGATTCCACTAATCCTCATCCAGCTGTCAGGTTCCTCACCAGGATATTCATTTACAAACTGATTATCCAAAATTTAGGAAAGCAGTGGAAGTATGTTTTTTCATTAGGCCAATTGTCATGATCAATGCTGTCGGATGCAACATTTTCGCCTTATATTCAGGCTCATTTAATGTTAACTTTTACCAATGGAAGCAGCTTTTTCTCAGGTTTATCATTTATCAATCTATCAAACCAAAGTTTTTTGTTTTTATGTTATTGTTACCAGTTGATTTTATTCTTGTATTTATTATTTGATTATGAATGTGTTTTCATTGTACTATCACCTGGATAACATTTTTTACGGACAAAATATACAATTTTAATAAATTAAAATTAGTTTCATGCAGGTATAAATTGAACCTTTTTTCTGTGGAGTGCACGAGAGGGGACTGGAGACAGAACTTCACTCAGTGATTACCAATAACCATAATTAAGGTCATGGCTGATGGACAGCTCTAATATTCAAGACATCTGTCTGTAACATCTGTGGGTCAGAGGTGCAACATCTGGTGATTAATTCAGCTCTGTATTCAAAGAAGTGGAAATGTTAAATTATAGGTGGGTAATGATAATTATATGTTACGTCCAAAAGTTGCTTGGTGAAAGGTGCTAGAAGTGATTTATATCAGCATTCATTGGACCTCTTGGTGTGGTTTAGGCACTTTCTTTCATTAGTAGGAATGTAACACTGTGCATGTATTCAGTGAATGCTTTTCCTCTTAATATCTACACACAGAATCACAGAATAATTGATAGCTGAGGTCTTTGAGGCCCAATCAACAGCAACAAAAAACCACCAGAGAGCTGGCAAAACAGCAAAATGACCTCCTCCAGTCCTTCCTCATAGCCTCACTCCCCTTTTCCCCAGAGTTCTCTTACCCCCTTCCCTGGGGATTGCGAAGTAGAAAGGGGCAAGAACTATCCCCAGTAGCTCCTGTCCTGCTAGCTTCTGGTTTGAAAATGGCACTGGCCGGCCCTGTTAGCGGTGTCATTTTGTTGAGTTAATAAACATGTGGATAAAGGTGAACTGGTAGATGTAGTGTACTTGGATTTTCAGAAGGCGTTTGACAAAGTTCCTCATGAGAGGCTTCTAGGAAAAGTAAAAAGTCATGGGATAGGTGGCGATGTCCTTTCGTGGATTACAAACTGGCTAAAAGACAGGAAACAGAGAGTAGGATTAAATGGGCAATTTTCTCAGTGGAAAGGAGAGGACAGTGAAGTGCCTCAGGGATCTGTATTGGGACCCTTACTTTTCAATATATTTATAAATGATCTGGAAAGAAATATGACGAGTGAGATAATCAAATTTGCAGATGACACAAAATTGTTCAGAGTAGTTAAATCACAAGCAGATTGTGATAAATTGCAGGAAGACCTTGTGAGACTGGAAAATTGGGCATCCAAATGGCAGATGAAATTTAATGTGGATAAGTGCAGGGTGATGCATATAGGGAAAAATAACCCATGCTATAGTTACACAATTTTAGGTTCCATATTAGGTGCTACTACCCAAGAAAGAGATCTAGGCGTCATAGTGGATAACACATTGAAATCGTCGGTTCAATGTGCTGCGGCAGTCAAAAAAGCAAACAGAATGTTGGGAATTATTAGAAAGGGAATGGTGAATAAAATGGAAAATGTCATAATGCCTCTGTATCGCTCCATGGTGAGACCGCACCTTGAATACTGTGTACAATTCTGGTCGCCGCATCTCAAAAAATATATAATTGCGATGGAGAAGGTACAGAGAAGGGCTACCAAAATGATAAGGGGAATGGAACAGCTCCCCTATGAGGAAAGACTAAAGAGGTTAGGACTTTTCAGCTTGGAGAAGAGACGACTGAGGGGGGCTATGATAGAGGTGTTTAAAATCATGAGAGGTCTAGAATGGGTAGATGTGAATCGGTTATTTACTCTTTCGGATAGTAGAAAGACTGGGGGGCACTCCATGAAGTTAGCATGGAGCACATTTAAAACTAATCGGAGAAAGTTCTTTTTTACTCAACGCACAATTAAACTCTGGAATTTGTTGCCAGAGGATGTGGTTGGTGCAGTTAGTGTAGCTGTGTTTAAAAAAGGATTGGATAAGTTCTTGGAGGAGAAGTCCATTACCTGCTATTAAGTTCACTTGGAGAATAGCCACTGCCATTAGCAATGGTTACATGGAATAGACTTAGTTTTTGGGTACTTGCCAGGTTCTTATGGCCTGGATTGGCCACTGTTGGAAACAGGATGCTGGGCTTGATGGACCCTTGGTCTGACCCAGTATGGCATTTTCTTATGTTCTTGATTGCCTTCTCTGTACTTTTTCCAGTGCAACTATATCCTTTTTGAGTTGCGGCGCCCAGAATTGTACACAGTATTCAAGGTGCGGTCTCACCATGGAGCGATACACAGGCATTATGACATCCACCAATTAATTTGCTATTCCCTTCCTAATAAATCCTAACAATCTGTTTGCTTTTTTGACTGCCACAGCACACTGGGCCGACAATTTCATTGTATTATCCACTATGATGCCTAGATCTAGTTCGTGGGTGGTATCTCCTAAGATAGAACCTAACATTGTGTAACGACAGCAAGGGTTATTTTTCCCTATATGCATCACCTTGCACTTGTCCACAGTAGAGGAGGACTAGAAGGCTCATCTGCATACTGCTCCCAGCATCCCCCGGGAGAGGAGTCCAGAGATCACTGCAAGCGATCCAGGGATTGAATTCCACAGTCCCAGCTTCCAGAGGCCCCGCACCCTTTGCAGTAGAGGAGGACCGGAAGTGCACGCCTAACAGCGCGCGAATCTTAAACCATTCCATTAACTGAGTGAAGATTAATTTAGCGGTGGTTAAAGAGGATTGGTAAGTATAACTTTCAGAAATTTTTGGGCTTATAAAAGTTTGGTGAAAGGTGAAATTAAGGGATATATTCTTTAGCGTTTGTGTGTGTCTGAGGTAACAAGCAAGCCAGAGATAGTTAATTCTAGTGTTTGTCTTTCCCACCCACTCAACCCTTGATTTTTAGGTATGAGACACTTTCTCATTAAAAATCAATCAGGGTCTTATCTAAATCATACTATTGTACCAGCCCTTATTGAAAGTTTAATAATCCCCTTTGTAGGACACTAGCTGATTAATTAGTAAATTCACCTGTAAATTTAAAGTACTCTCATTCCAACTCCCTTAGTATCCTAAACTTAACTAGGAACTCAATAAAACTAAGATGAAGGCAGCAGTCCAGCAGCAAGAGGGGGGCTTTCCAGTCTTTTGCATTGAGTGTCACATGTATGATTTTTTACCCGCCGGTGAGAGATTGTATGTGTGTACTCGGTTCAAAGAGCTCCTGGCTCTCAGGGAACAAGTCCAATCTCTGGAGGCTAGAGTAGCAGACTTGGAGGAGCCGAGGCAGACAGAGAGGTACATTGATGAGACCTTCAGGGATATAGTAGCCAAGTCCCAAATCCAGTCTGGCACTCCAGTGCTGCCTTGGATCAGAAAGGTCTCCCAGTAGGAGAACATCACCCTGGTGTAGCAGGAAGTGATCCTGTAGCAAGGACCTGCTCTCCAGGTGATGCATTGTCCTCTCGCACTGAGGACAAGTCTCCCAGGGCTACTGCTCAGGAGGGAAGGGTTAGGCCAGCCATCATAGTTGGTGATTCGATTATTAGGAATGTAGATAGCTGGGTGGCTGGTGGGCATGAGGATCGCCTGGTAACTTGCCTACCTGGTGCGAAGGTGGCAGACCTCACGTGTCACCCAGATAGGATTATAGACAGTGCTGGGGAGGAGCTGGCTGTCATGGTACATGTGGGCACCAACGACATAGGAAAATGTGGGAGGGAGGTTCTGGAAGCCAAATTTAGGCTCTTAGGTAGAAAGCTTAAATCCAGAACCTCCAGGGTAGCATTCTCTGAAATGCTCCCTGTTCCACGTGCAGGTCCCCAGAGGCAGGCAGAGCTCCGGAGTCTCAATGCGTGGATGAGACGATGGTGCAAGGAAGAGGGATTCAGCTTTGTAAGGAACTGGGGAACCTTTTGGGGAAGGGGGAGTCTCTTCCGAAGGGATGGGCTGCACCTTAACCAGGGTGGAACCAGACTGCTGGCGCTAACCTTTAAAAAGGAGATAGAGCAGCTTTTAAACTAGAACAAAGGGGAAAGCCGACAGTCGCTCAGCAGCGCATGGTTCGGAGGGAGGTATCTTCAAAGGATACTAATGATGGATTAGAATTAGGGCTTCCCGACAGTGAGGTTCCAATAATTAGAAAAGTAGTCATCTGAGGTGATGAATCACAGAGTGCGAGCCCATTGAGGTTTACTGGGCAGTAGCCCAATGCCATAGATCCTGTCCAGGTACCCAGTACCTAATCGTTCTGTGGCCTCTGCCCACACTGCGTTACTGAAAGGGCAGCTCACAAACGGCTGCTCCACTCTTTCTTTCCGTGTGGTACAGGTAGGATGGGGGCAGTTGTTACCCACATTAACCCTCAGCTTCATGTTAGCGCACGGACACTGTCTCGCCCTAGCACTGATAACCACAGGAAGTCCCACAGAGACATTGGGGTCCTGCATTCTCCCAACTTATGAAGGATATCACTGTAATGCTCTTGAGGGCAGTGCGGCAAGGCAAGGTCATCGTAGAATGACCTCCTGAGTAGGAGGTCACACAGCTCTCTCCTGGAGAGTGAGGTCACTTCATCTACTAAGACGTGCCAGGATGTTATGTATCTTATGGGGCGGGCAGAGGCCTTGTATCCTGACGGGCGCTGTCCTGTAGCTTTCTGTCCATGCTGGCATTAGGGGCACGACCCGTCTAGAGAGGATGCGCTGCCATCGACAGAGGCCAAAACTGAGACATTGGTTCAAGTTAAAAACAAAACAAAACAGATACAATGGCACAAAATAGCACCGGGTTTATCCTGCTAAAGCTCACTTAATGTTTTGGCAAACAGGCGAGGTTCCTCCGTATCCTTTGGGTTTCACTCCCAGGGCCGGTGCTAGCTTTTCCGCTTCCCTGTGCTGCCCCTGCCTCCCCTCTGTTCCTTCATTCTCTGTCCCGGGCCCAGCAAGAAACCCCCCCAGCTTCCTTCAGTGACAGCAACTTTAAAAACTGACCCCCTCCCCCCCTTCATGGCTGGTGCAAGGGTATTAGGTGCCCTAAGCGAACCTTACAGCCTTGCACAACGCCCCCTGCCCCATTATACCACACCCAGGTAAGAGTTATGCATTTATGTTTTATAGGAAAAATATCAAAGTGCCGTATTCTGAGGTAAAAGTATCCCTTACATTATATTCACATGCACCGCTGTGATGCCAACCTGAAGTCCCTGCAGGAAAGACACCTGGAGCCCGTCTGGTATTGGGCCTATTGTGATGTGACCCTCCGGAAGCCCTAAAACACTAATACACTTCATTCGTGCTCCATTCTTCGCCCAGAATGGACTCTGCCATCCGGCTGGGTCTAGACTGAACATATTTTCTGACTTCCTTAATGGCTTATTATCATCATATATTTATTCACATTGCTTTAGTATATAACTTGATTCTTATTATTTTATTATATTTTAGGTTTGATTTATTATCTTTTATTATTTGATTATCTCTTAGGTTTTTTATTGCGTCTTTATTATCATATGTCTTCTCTGATTTGATAGTGTTTATGAGTCATTCCATTTCTCACGTGGCTCACACTTTTTAAGTTGTCATTTTTGAACCCTTATTCCCAGTTTCCATGTCACCCTGTTCTATGTAATGCTACTTGCAACTTTTGTGTTCTCTCTGTAAACCGATATGATATGTAAATTTTCTACATGAATGTCGGTACATAAAAGTCCAAAATAAATAAATAAACAAATATTAGGAGAATGCCTCACCTCAGTCACACATGCAGAACATAAAGAGAACCTCACCAAATACAGAATAGAGCAACCATAAAGTAGAAATACAAGCGTGCAGAATAAAACTGAACTGGAAACTGCAAGAAGCTGGACACTCTATGCAGTGCAACAATGAAAAAACAGAACCATCACCATTCCTTAAACATCAAACAATAAAATCAAGAAATAAAATAAATTCATAATCATAATACTAAAAACATACTAATAATAATATTTCAAAAAAAGCTGATGAATAAAAGATCAAATAATTAAAAACTCATAGACAAGTTTTTTTTAAATGTCCTAAACACCAATAAAATATTTCAAAACAGCAGTCATCAGATAACACCTGAACAATAAAACCTAAAAAGATTTAAAAAATTCAAGCTCTCCATACCTGGGAACTTGATTTCCAGTCATCCCGAGATTGTCATGGATTAGTGGGAGAGGGATGCATAAACTTTCTCCTCTCTACACACAAACTCATACACACACACACTCCCTCTCAGACAAACCCACAGGCGTCTCCAGCTCTTCTTTGGTTGGGATCTACCAACAGCATCAGGCCCTCATCTTCATTTCAGCTGCTGGCAGGTTGGAATCCACCTGCACCTCCCTGTTTTCTCTCTCTCTCTCTCTCACACACACACATACCCCAGACAAGCTCCCATTCACATCCACCCAAATCCCAAGCAGGCTCTCATTCTCACAAAAAACACCCAGGGGCGGATTTGCAATGACGACCAGCCCGGGGATTCACTGCCCAGGCCGGCCCAGGAGATACCACATGGTCTGCCGAGCACGGCTCTGTCACGGCCTCGCTCAGCAGACCACGTGACTAGAGCGACCGGCCCACCGGGGGATGCCCGATCCCCCGATTAGGCCAATCCACCCCTGCAAACACCCCCCCTGCTCATCCCATGAAGGCTCCCATGCATGCATGTGCTCACACACACACACACACCCACCCCAGGCAAGCTCCCATTCACTCATACACACCCACCCCAGGCAGGCTCCCATTCACTCACACACATACACACACCATTCCCATCCCAGGCAGCCTCCCATTCACAGACACACACACATGCACATCCCATGCAGCCTCCCATGAACACACATACACACACACACACCCCAGGCAGGCTCCCATTCACAAATCCATCCCAGGCAGCCTCCCATTCACCCGCCCATCCCAGTCAGGCCCTAATCACTCATACACATAGACACCCATCCCAGGCAGCCTCCCATTCACACACACAGACCAGGCAGTCAGGGTCCTTGGGTCATTCCTCCTCCGCTGCTGCCGCCAGCCTGTTCCTTTGTGATGAAACGTCATTGTGCAGCTCCTCTTCCTGTGCTAGCACTGCGGTAATTCATCCCTCATGGTGCTAGCACTTCCTGTATTCTGGCACAGCGAGTGCTCAATACCGCGGGGCCAGCACCGGTGGCATTGCTGAAGGACAGGCTTCCTCTGCTGTGCCGCCGCTGGGATCGGGTCATAACGAGCAGCAAATTTAAACAAAGAAGAAGATTAAGGAAAAGCGATAAAGTGGGCCAGGCCAATAAACGAAGACGTCAGATGAAAATGAAAAACAAAATGCAAACTGAAGAGCAACTAAAATGGACCCCATAGAACCTAAAAGTCTAAAACTTTTAAATGTTCACAGGACCATTTGGTACAAAAAGTTAAAACTGCAAACAATGGAAACCCCAGCGAGTATTTCCAGTAACTCGACTGCAGGCTACCAGGAGATGTTCGCCCAGACAGAAGAAATCCCCACATCAGGCAGGTACCACACAAAGACACAACTCGAAAGAGCCCATCACAAGCACGGAGGCTCTGTTTGCACTGAAAGTTTCAATCATAAAAATGTATTTCCGTGTTCCCTCCCATAGGAAGAGAGCGTGCAGCCTGGGCAGGCCGCGCGCCCGCTGCCGAGGACAGCGCGTGACGGGAGACGTTGCCTCGCGGCAGTCCCCAGGCACATCCGGGGCCTTGGCGCTTTCCACAGCTTGCCCTCTACTGCCGGGGCAGCTGCCGCCAGGGCCTGGGGCAGGGGGAGGGAAGAAAAGAAACAGCAGCAGCAGGATCGACGGCGCGAGTCCTCCCTTCAGCCCCCTGTGCACGCGTGACGGCGGGAGCCCGACCAGCGAGAGAGACGAGCGGGGGGGAGGGCTTGGGTTTTTTCTCCTCTGCATGGCGCCAGCTCTCATGGACTTGGCTGATTTTTTTTTCTTGTTGTTGTTGTTGAACCAAAGTGGGGGAGGGGGAACTGATGAATTCTTGGTCCCCCCCCCCCCCCTTCGATCCAGAGCCGCTCTCCACCGCCGCCTTAATGACCTGAAACAGCCGTGGGTCCGACGTTCGTGCTCTGATGGCAGCATGGGCCGATGCTGCCCCACCGGATGGGACGCCTTGTGCAATCGCACGGTTTGCACACTCGGTGGCGCCGGGCCTGAGGACAGGGCTCGCACACGTGGCCTTCCACCCCCACCCAGGCTGCACTCAGAGTCAGCGCTGGTGTGGCCACAGTCTCTTCACAGCTCCCACACTTTTTTTTAAATTTAATTTTCTTTTTATTGAAGTTTTCGCATTTCTTACAGAACTCAATGTTCTCAGAAAATCAGATAAATCAAATAATCACAAAAAATGAAAATAGCATTTTCTTCAGAAATTATACGCATATCTGAATATAATAGGGAATTGGGGAGTCCAAGATACAACGCGTAAATTATTCCTAAGCAGTATAACATTACCGTATGGAGTGGAACCCATGGTTTTTAACTTCTAAATGCCGAACCCCCAAGGAATATTCTTTCAGGAAAGTGAATCCAGATAAGCAGGTAATTGAAGAGGATCAAGGAAAATACAATACATTTACATGGAAAACGTAGAATAAAATTTTCCCCCTTGAAAACACTTCATTTCTCATCAATAAGAATTATTTTCCTCCTTTCTTGAGTACTCTTTGTAATGTCCGGATATAGCCAGACTCTCTGACCATGAAAACTATAAACTTGATTACGGGGGAAACATGTTAATATTTATTTATTTATTTATTTAGTGGTTTTCTTGACCGACCTTCATCAGAGATATCATGCCGGTTTACATGTAACAGGGGAAAAACGAAGAAGGAAGAGAGCAGTTACAAAAAACAGGGTAAAGAGGAACTGGGAGGTGCACGGAAGAAAGAGAGCATTAGGCATGAAGGCGATACAGCAAACTTATATACACAATATGTGTCCCAAATTTAAGTTGGGATATAATAGTGCAGGTATCCAGTGGCGTGTACAATGTATAGACAAGTTAATAAACTATAAATTTCACAAGGTTTGCTTGTCGTGTGCCAGCACAGGATGAACAGAAAATGCTTTACACTCGAGAGAATATATCTAGGGTTGATTGGGGGGAGATAGAAGGGGGGGAGGGCTGAGAGGATCTCTGTGGAGAGCAGGTAAGGTTGATAGACAGAGTTAGATTGGCAGGTTGTTGAATAGAGGATTTAAGGGTAGGCTTGTTTAAAGAGCCAAGTTTGAGTTTTGTGCACACTGCTCTAGTCGGGTGGCATGGCGTTCCAGGCATAGGGGCCGGCTCTTTTGTAGATTTGAGTTGGATATGATTCGGAGAGAGAGTGTGGAGAGTACCTTTGTAAGAGGATCTGGTGGGTCTGGTTGAGGCGTGGAGGAGAATTGTGTCTTTCATCCAGTGCGTGTTTTGGTTGTGGAGGGTTTTGTGTATTACTGTGAGTGTCTTGTAAGTTATGCCCTGTTGGATGGGGAGCTAATGCAGATCTTTGAGTTCAGGGGTGATGTGGTCACATTTACGAGAGTTTGTGAGAATTCTCGCAGCTGCGTTTTGTAGGAGTTGGAGAGGTTTAATCGTGGCTTCGGGTACTGAATCTCTCTCTGTATTAAGCACAAATATTAAATTATTAATATTAATATTAAATATTAAGCACAGTATTTTGGATACTGAATCTCTCTCTGTATTAAGCACAAATGAGACCAGAAGAGTAGGTGTAGTCTCTATGACCGTCTCTAGGGTTAAATCCAGTAATGCCGTAACGTTCAAAGATGTTTCTTGCACTCCTTCTTGCTGGTCTTCCTTCTTTTCTTTGAGTACAGGGATATAATATATCTTGGAAATAGCAGGGATCCCCTCCTCAGGAAACTTCAAAGCATTCATAAGATAGCTTTTAAATAAATCGCGTGGGGAAACCGTTTTCAGCCTTGGAAAATGTAGTACTCGCAAATTTGCTCTTCTAATCTCATTTTCCAGATTTTCCATTTTATTAAAATAAATAACTCTCAGATTTAACGAGATTATTCTGGACCTCTTCAACCTTCATGACTTTCAATTCAGTTTCTTTCACTGTGCATTCCGAGGTTAAAACCTTAGGGTCCAACGTCTTAGTGTTTTGTAGCTTTTCTTTTAACATGCCGGTTAAAGCTCCCTCGAGCCCTGCAAGAGCTTCCCCTGTCTTAACTCCGTAAAGTTTATAAAAAAAAAAAAAAAGTAAAACTCATTGAGAGGCTGAGCGTCTGCCCACTGCCTTCCTTTCTGAGGTAAGGAGTCGGTGCAGGGGGGACCGGGTCCTCTGAGGCCGTTCGGGGAGGCTGTCAGCCTTTTTTTCCCCTCAGTTCCCGGGGCTCCATGTTGCCTTCAGAGGGAAGGGGTGAGTTTCTAGTTGAGACCCGTTTATTTTTTCTGTTTCCCGCGGCGTGGCTCAGCGTTTCGGCCGGGGACAGGCTGCCTTTCAGTTGTCTTTCCGCGGCACGGCTGTGCGCGGTTTTTTTCGGAGCAGATTTTTTTCTTCCCGACCTGACTGGAATTTTCCCCTCGTCGCGGCTTGGAGCGTCTTAGGGTAATCGCGTCCTTCTTCTCCCCCATTGAACCGCGAGGCGGTGCGCTCTTCCGAATGGGGCCACGCTCAAAAATCGCTGGCCTGCCGCGCGTGAGGTACATGCGGTCAGGCTCTGGATGCGGCCTCTTTATGCGCAAATTGTGCTCCGGGGATGGAGGGCTCGTCGGGGCTGATTGCCCCTTCCCTCGGGGAGGAATCGGGTGCCCTGGGCCTAGGATCATGGGAGGAGGATTCTCCTCCTGTTTTAGCTCTGGTGGGGGAGGACCCCTTGGGGGGAGCTGGCGATGTGACTCCAGCCGATTCCCCGCAGGGGGAGGGGGACCCGGAGGGGTTTCCCCGGAATTTGTCCTCCTAATGCACGAAGCCTTCCTTGCTCGGAAGCACTCGGCAGTTAAGAGATCCGGACCCCTGGGAAACATTGCAGAACCACTTGGGAAAAGAAGTCGGGGTGCGGAGCCTAGTCAGCGCCCTATGGATCAGCCTCACCCGAAGGAGGATGGCTCCCGGGGTCCGCGAGACCCGATGCCTGGGTCACGATTGGCGCCACCCTCGGGGGCAGATGTGGGGGCGAACCAGGATCAGGCAGATGTGGATACGGATGATTCAGATGACCCCGATACCCTGCCTGCGGAGGGAGACGATCCCAGCGTGGTCCCCTTATTTAAAAGAGATGAGCTACAGCCCCTTATTCCCTAGGTCCTTGAGGTCCTGGGGCTTAAGGTTTCACAGGAGGAGTCTGACAATGAGGGCGTTAATCCCGTCCTCGATGGCATTAGGGGTCCCACAACTTCCTTCCCTCTGCCGAAGAAAGTACGCAAACTGGTGGCACGGGAGTGGGAAGCTCCCGATGCAGGGCTGAAGGTGGGCAGAGCGATGGCAAAGCTATATCTCCTACCGACTGAGGTTTTAGACCTGCTGAAGATTCCTAAGGTGGACGCTGCGGTCTCTGCAGTCACTAAGAAGACCACTATCCCGGTCGCTGGGGTGGCCGCCCTAAATGATATGCTGGACTGGAAGCTGGACATTCACTTAAAGCGGGCATTTGAGGTCACCGCTCTGAGTCTTCGAGCGGTGATCTGTGCTAGCCTGATGCAGAGAGCATGCCTGTGTTGGGTTCAGGAGGCTGCTTCCAGTTCCGGAACCGTAGCCAGCGGGGCATTGTAGTATGCCCGTTTAGAGGCGGGGGTCGCTTATGTGGCGGATGCACTGTATGATCTGGTGTGGACCTCGGCGAGAAGTATGCTGTCCTTGGTGTCGGCGCGGCGACTCCTCTGGCTGAGGAATTAGGTGGCGGATTTGTCCTCTAAATCCCAGCTTTGCAATCTGCCCTTTAAAGACAAGCTCCTCTTTGGGGAGGACCTTGATCAGCTGCTGAAGCTGCTTGTGGAATCCAAGGGCAATAGGTTGCCAGAAGATAGGAGATCCTCTAAGAAGGCATTTCCTCCTCGAGCTCGTTTTCGGGACACTCAGCGCTACAGAGCTAGCAGATATACCGCTCCGGATGCTTCTAAACCAGCTCCAGGGCACCAGCAGTCCTTTTGCGGGGGTCGCCACCCCGGTAGAGATTCGGGACATCTTGGTGCAGGAAACAGCAAAGCCTCCCAATGAAGCCACGAGCACCCATTCTGTCGTCGAAGCTGTCGGAGGCAGATTATCCAACTTTTACATGGAATGGGCAAGGATTACCTCAGACCATTGGGTCTTAGAGGTAATCAGAGATGGCTATGCACTGGAGTTCTCGCGTCCGTTCCGGGAAGTGTTTGTGGAGCCCACATGGCCTCACACAGCAAGCGCGAGGCGGTCTGGGTGACCCTGCAACGACTTCTCGACCTCAAAGCTATTGTCTCAGTTCCAGAGACTCAGCAAGGACGGGGATGTTACTCGATTTACTTCATTGTCCCCAAAAAGGAGGGCACGTTTCGCCCTATCCTCGATTTGCAGAAGGTGAACCGTTGTCTTCGGATTCCTGAGGACGGTGATGGCGGCGGTTCGGAAAGGGGAATTTCTAGTGTCCCTAGTCCTCACGGAGGCATGTCTACATATTCCTATCCGGTTGAGTCACCAGAAATTTTTGCACTTCAAGGTCTTGGGGCAACACTTCCAATTTTGAGCTCTTCCATTTGGTCTTGCAACAGCTCCTCGAACGTTCACCATGGTCATGGTGGTGATAGCGGCCTTCCTTCGGAAGGAGGGGATCTTGGTCCACCAGTACCTGGATGAGTGGTTGATTCACGCGAAGTCTCGGGAGGACTGCGAGAGGTTGGTGCGCTTGGTGATGTTCACGTTGCAGTCGCTAGGGTGGGTGATCAATGTCCAGAAGAGTCACTTGGAACCCACCCAAGAACTGATTTATCTGGGAACACAATTCAATACCTTAAGGGGATGAGTGTTTCTAGCAGCAGACCGAGTAACGAAGTTACAAGACCAGATCCATTCCCTTCTTCAGAGGAGCAATCCCACAGTGTGGCATCATCTTCAGGTCCTGGACTCCATGGCTTCCACCTTGGACTTGGTGCCATGGGCGTTTGCTCACTTACGACCATTACAATGTGCGCTTTTGTCAAATTGGAGCCCGGTATCGGAGCAATTCCACCTGCCAATGCCGCTCCTTCAGGAGTCCAGAGTCAGTCTGTCATGGTGGCTTTTGTGTGACAATCTGGAATGGGGGGGGGGGTGTGGATTTGGACCCTCCGAATTGGCTGATAATCTCCACCGATGCCAGCCTCTTGGGTTGGGGAGCGGTGTGTGTGGAAAGGTCCACCCAAGGTCTCTGGTCGGCGATGGAAGGATCATAGTCCAATCAATCAACTCGAGACAAGAGCGGTGCATCTGGCCCTACAAGCCTTCTTACCCTGGATTCAGGGCAGAATGGTGCGAGTATTCTCCGACAATGTGACGACGGTTCATCAACCGGCAAGGTGGGATACGAAGCCCCGCAGTGGCGCTGGAGGCGCGACTTCTGTTTGCCTGGGCGGAGCGTCATCTCGGGGGCATTGCCACCTCTCATGTCGCAGGGGTGGCGAACGTGCAAGCGGATTTTCTCAGCAGACAGAAACTCAATCCAGGAGAGTGGGAGCTATCTGCTGAAGCGTGGAACTGCATTTGCACCAGATGGGGAGTACCTCAGTTGGATCTGATGGCAACGTGGGCGAATGCGAAGACGGAACGTTTCTTCAGCCGTTAACGATAGCAGGGCTCGGTGGGCATCGACGCTCTCATGTGTCCCTGGCCCACGGGAATTCTCCTGTATGCCTTACCTCACTGGCCTCTCATAGGTCGACTTCTCCGTCGCATAGAACTTTACCCAGGAAGAGTCGTCCTGGTTGCGCCGGAATGGCTACTTCGTCCGTGGTTCTCGGATCTGGTGCATCTGGCTCTTGAAGGTCCATTACAGCTGGCTCATCTGCCGTGTCTGCTCCATCAGGGGCCCATATTTTCGAATCAGGAGGATCACTTCTCAGACAACATGGATTTACCCAAGGGAAGTCTTGCCTAACAAATCTGCTTCATTTTTTTGAAGGGGTTAATAAACATGTGTATAAAGGTGAACCGGTAGATGTAGGGTATTTGGATTTTCAGAAGGCGTTTGACAAAGTCCCTCATGAGAGGCTTCTATGAAAACTAAAAAGTCATGGGATAGGAGGCGATGTCCTTTCATGGATTACAAACTGGTTAAAAGACAGGAAACAGAGAGTAGGATTAAATGGTCAATTTTCTCAGTGGAAAAGGGTAAACAGTGGAGTGCCTCAGGGATCTGTACTTGGACCGGTGCTTTTCAATATATATATCAATGATCTGGAAAGGAATACGACGAGTGAGGTTATCAAATTTGCGGATGATACAAAATTATTCAGAGTAGTTAAATCACAAGCAGACTGTGATACGTTACAGGAGAACCTTGCAAGACTGGAAGATTGGGCATTCAAATGGCAGATGAAATTTAATGTGGACAAGTGCAAGGTGTTGCATATAGAGAAAAATAACCTTTGCTGTAGTTACACGATGTTAGGTTCCATATTAGGAGCTACCACCCAGGAAAAAGATCTAGGCATCATAGTGAATAATACTTTAAAATCGTCGGCTCAGTGTGCTGCAGCAGTCAAAAAAGCAAATAGAATGTTAAGAATTATTAGGAAGGGAATGGTTAATAGAACGGAAAATGTCATAATGCCTCTGTATCGCTCCATGGTGAGACCGCACCTTGAATACTGTGTACTATTCTGGTCGCCGCATTTAAAAAAAGATATAGTTGCGATGGAGAAGGTACAGAGAAGGGCGACCAAAATGATAAAGGGGATGGAACAGCTCCCCTCTGAGGAAAGACTAAAGAGGTTAGGACTTTTCAGCTTGGAGAAGAGATGGCTGAGGGGGGATATGATAGAGGTGTTTAAGATCATGAGAGGTCTTGAACGAGTAGATGTGAATCGGTTATTTACACTTTTGAATAATAGAAGGACTAGGGGGCATTCCATGAAGTTAGCAAATAGCACATTTAAGACTAATCGGAGAAAATTCTTTTTCACTCAACGCACAATAAAGCTCTGGCATTTGTTGCCAGAGGATGTGGTTAGTGCAGTTAGTGTAGCTGGGTTCAAAAAAGGTTTGGATAAGTTCTTGGAGGAGAAGTCCATTAATGGCTATTAATCAATTATACTTAGGGAATAGCCACTGCTATTAATTGCATCAGTAGCATGGGATCTCCTTAGTGTTTGGGTACTTGCCAGGTTCTTGTTGCCTGGATTGGCCTCTGTTGGAAACATGATGCTGGGCTTGATGGACCCTTGGCCTGACCCAGCATGGCATATTCTTATGTTCTTATGTTCTCTTGTGGCTTGGCTTTTGTTTACGCTTGAAGGACTATTCTGAACAGGTCATTTCCATTCTTCTGCAGGTGTGACGTCCGGTCACCTCTATGGCCTATGTGAGAGTCTGGAAGCTTTTTGAGTCGTGGTGTCATCAGTGGGCCTGCGATCCATTAGCAGCCGATATCCCTCGGGTGCTTGACTTTCTACAGCAGGGGCTCGGTAATTTATTTATTTATTTATTTATTATTTTTATTATACCGAGTTTCATGATGGAATCACATCAACCCGGTTTACAATTAACAATGTGAGTAAAGGCAGAGAGTAACATAGTAAAACATTTCCCAATTCAACGTCACATATAGAATGAAACTTAACAGGTATAATAACAATATTTAGGATGTGAGAAAGTTACAAAAAACAGGGAAAAATAACTAGGATCTGAAAGGGGAGGAAATTGAAGGAAGAATATTAACATTTTATCCAACTGTATCAATTAATAAATATGTATAGTATAAAAATATAGATGAGTAGCAAAAATGATCAAATATGATGCTGTTGTGAATTATAATAATAAGATGCTGTGACTACGTATGAAGTTAGTGGGTTTATTACAGTTCACTAACTTTGTGTTTGTGCTGATGGGTGGGGAATTTAATCCAGTTCTGGGAACGCTTTTTTAAAAAGCCACGTTTTTAGTCTCTTCCTAAAAGTTGGGGCGCATGGTTCTTGTCTTAAGTCCGGTGGGATGGAGTTCCAGAGGATTGGACCTGCTGATGAAAGAGCTCTTGAACTGTAGGATTTATGTTGGTAAGTTTTGGCATGAGGTACCTGAAGTGATTCTTTGTAATGTTCCCTGATGGGTCTGGCGGCTGTGTATTTTTTAAAAGGGATTTGTAAGTCAAGTTGAGTGTGTTGATGGATGTTCTTGTAGATAATCATGATGGTTTTGTACATAATTCTGAAGTGGATCGGTAACCAATGAAGGTCTTTGAGGATGGGGGAGATATGGTCGATTTTCCTGGAGTTTGTAAGTATTCTAGCTGCTGTGTTCTGTACCATTTGTAAAGGCTTGGTGTAAGAAGCTGGGAGGCCTAGTAGTAGAGAATTGCAATAATCTAGTTTGGAGAAGATTATTGCTTGCAGGATTGATCTAAAATCTTGCGCGTGGAAAAGTGGCTTTATTCTTTTCAGAATATGTAATTTGTGGAAGCAGTCTTTTGTAGTTCGGTTTATGAATGGTTTGAGGTTAAGACGGTTATCTAGGATGGCTCCTAGATCTCTTACATGGGTGGTTTGTAGGAGGGTAGGTGGCTTTGAGAGCGTGATGTTGTTTTCAGGTGCTATAAGGAGATATTCCGTTTTCGACGCATTAAGGACTAGGTTTAAGCTGGTAAGGAGGTGTTTGATTTCTAGTAAACAACTATCCCAATATTCCATTGTTGACGAGATTGAATCTTTTATAGGGATCACAATCTGTACGTCGTCCGCGAAGAGGAAGTGTTTAAGGCATAGTTTTGTGAGTAGTTGACAGAGTGGTAGGAGGTATACATTAAATAGGGTGGGTGAGAGGGATGAACCTTGTGGCACCCCTCTGGTGGAGTGGTGATATTGGGATTCTGTATTGTGAATTTTGACCCTATATCCTCTGTTTTCCAGGAAGGTTTTGAACCATGTTAGTGAAGTAGCTGTCACTCCAATATTTGCTAGTTGTTTTAAGAGGAGGTAATGGTTGACGGTGTCAAAGGCCGCCGAGAAGTCGAGGAGGATTAGTAAAAATGCTTTGCCTTTATCGATGCCGGCGAGGAGGAAGTCTGAAAGTGCAAGAAGTAGTGTTTCTGTGCTTGCAGCTTTTCGAAAACCATATTGGTTTGGAGACAGAATGCCGTGGTCTTCCAAGTAGTTGGAAAGTTGGGTGTTCACCAATTTTTCCATTATTTTGGCTATGAATGGAAGGTTGGAAATAGGGCGGAAGTTGTTGGGATCACTTGGATTTAGATTCGATTTTTTTAGGAGGGGTTTGATTGAAGCTGTTTTTAGATCATCTGGGTAGATACCCTGGGAGAGGGAACAGTTTATAATTTCGGCAAGGGATTTTGATATAGTATCAGGAATGAGAAGTAGCATTTTGGAAGGAATTTGATCAAAAGGGTGTGATGAAGGTTTCATTTTCTTCAGCACTGATTGTATCTCTGTGAGAGTGATGGGTTCGAATGCTTTAAGCTGTATATCTTTGTTAGGGAGAAGGTATGTGTTGTCTTGGGAGCTAGTGGTTAGTGATAGTTGATTGAGGAGGTCAGAGATTGAGGAGAGAGATTGAGGAGGTAATGGTTTTGCATTCAATTCCCTTCAGGTACAGTTTGCAGCTCTGGGTGCCTTGAGGGGAAGGTTCAACGGTTGTTCGCTTGCAGCGTACCTGGATATTGCTCGGTTTCTTAAGGGGGTCAAGCATTTGCGGCCTCCCGTCTGTCCTGTATGTCCAGATTGGAGCTTGAATTTAGTTCTGTGGGTGCTATGTGATGCCCCTTTCGAGCCTAACCGTAGGTCCTCTCTGAAGGATCTGACTTTGAAGACGGTGTTTTTGGTGGCCATTTGCTCGGCAGATTTCAGAATTACAGGTGCTGTCATGTCGGAACCCTTTTCTGCAGATTCACCATGTTCGGGTGTCTTTGCGCACGGTTCCGTCCTTTGTCCCTAAAGTTGTTTCGGCCTGCCAAGGAAATCAGACTGTGGAGCTACCAGGGTTTCCACATTGGTCTCGGGACTCTTCTCAGGACAGAGACCTTCATCTTTTGGATGTATAGCACACCCTATTGCGTTATCTGGAGATTACCAATGACTTCCGACGTTCCAACCACTTGTTCATTCTCTTTGGTGGTCCAAAGATAGGGGACAAAGCTTCTAAGGTGACCATATCTCATTGGATTAAAGAAGCCATTTGCTCAGCATACATAGCCTGTGGAAGTCAAATTCCTTTGGGTCTCAGAGCTCATTCCACTAGGGCCCAGGCTACTTCCTTGGCAGAGTGTCAACTACTGTTGCCTCAGGAGATCTGTAGGGCGGCGGTGTGGTCTTCTATTCACGCTTTCACTAAACATTATCGATTGGACGTCAAGGCTACTGATGAATCGTCCTTCGGTGAGAGTGTTCTTTGTGCGGGTCTTTCGGGTTCCCGCCCAGTGTAGGGTGGCTTGGGTACATCCCACTTCTCTGGACTGATCTGGGTATGTTCAGGAAATGAAAATTGGTTCTTACCTGCTAATTTTCGTTCCTGTAATACCACAGATCAGTCCAGAGGCCCACCCCTTTCTTCAGATACCGAAAGACTGTAATGGCTAGAGTTGATCTATATTTTTTCATGAAGCTCCTTTTTGCAAAATGGATTGATGGAGCAGTTATTCACAGTTGTTTCGGTTTTGGTTTTTTGTCTGGGGCGAAGTGGTAGTCCTGAAATTTGGTTGGGTGCTACCCTTTGCTCCTTAGTTCTGTTAGCATGGGCTTGGGTACAGGACAATACTGAGGGACTGCAGGTGGCACTCTTGTATATATGGCAGTGCCCAAAGTTTTTATTCTCTGACTCCACCTGCTGGTAGGGATACACAACCCACTTCTCTGGACTGATCTGTGGTATTACAGGAACGAAAATTAGCAGGTAAGAACCAATTTTCATATATTGGGCCAATTGTAACACATGTTGTGTGTGTTTGTCCTTATATAAAGACGTGAGCAAACCAAAATTACGTTACATTGCAAGGTTTATCTAATCTTAGAAAATGCAAATTAGGCTAATGTAATAACACAGAACTCTTCCTGTCTGGGAAGAAGACACAATAGGATGACCTTTCACCTTAAAACCAATGTTTTGTAATATTTATATTTAAATTTCAAAAATGTAATAAGTTGTGCTCAGGTCTATTGTCTTGTTTTATTACTGTTTATTTTAGCAAGGATCGTATCAGCATTTAATTAAAATATTGTTCCCGCGGAGTGGACTCGCCTTCCCTTCCGCTGTGTGCCTTCGGATTAATTCCCTCTCCAAGCTTAGAAATCTCGTCTGGAGGTCTTGGCCACCCCCTTGCATTCAGGCGGCAGGGTGAGGGGAGCGGTTCTCCTCTCTGTCTGCACATCTGGCGCTGAACCTCGTGGGCTGCGCCCACTCCTAGGAGTTTGCAGTGGCAGCTGTGGCTTCAAGGGGGGGGGGGGGGGTGTCTCACCCACTCAGGCTGCGCTTCCTGAGCCCCTCCCTCCCCCACCACAATCCTTTTTATTTTCTGGGACTTGGATTGGTCGGGATGGGTCGGGAAACACAGGGGGAAGAGATGGAGGGAAGGGAGGGAGAAAGAAAGGAAGTATGAGGGGGGTAGGGGCAGAGTGAGACAGCAGCAAAATAAAAAAAAGCAAAGAGAGAGGCAGGAGGAAGAGGATAGGATAATGCAGCAAAGACACGTAAATTAGGAACAGAACAGAAAATAAGATATTGAGCAGGGGACAGCCAAGACCTGGGAAACAGGAAGGCCAAGAAGTACAAGGAACTAAAACGTGGATTAGTGTGGCAGAAGCCATGGAATGGAGAGTTGTCCGATCTTTGTATTTTTCTAATCAGTTGGTCCTGGTCTCTTTTTCCTATTTTTTCCCTTGCCACTCATTTCCTAATTCCTTTTCAGTGTCTTTCTTCTACTACTGTCTTCTTCCCTTCCACTCACACACATACACGCTTTCTCTCACAGACTCCCTCACACACTCACGCTCTCACTCTCATATGCTTTCCCCCCCCCCCCACACACACACACAAGCTCACATTCTCTGCAGACACACATACAAGCTCTCTCTTTCTCACTCCTCCCCAGGCTTACATTCTTATGCACACACAGATGCACATCCAGGCACCCATTCTTACCTACACACTCAAACCCAGACTCCCATTCTCACCCACAAACCGATGCTCCTATTCTCACCCACACATACACATATTCAAGCACCCATTCTCACCCACACACACAAACCCAGACTCCCATTCTCACCCACACATACACATATTCAAGCTCCCATTCTCACCCACTCACAAACCCAGACTCTCATTCTCACCCACACATACACACATTTAAGGTCCCATTCTCACCCACATATACACATTCAAGCACCCATTCTTACCCACACACAAACCCAGGCTCCCATTTTCACCTACATATTCAAGCTTCCATTCTCACCCACACACAAACCCAGGCTTGTATTCTCACCCACACATACATACATTCAAGCTCCCATTCTCACACACACACACACCACACACACAGGCTTCTATTCTCACCCACACATACATACATTCAAGCTCCCATTCTCACCCACACACAATCCCAGGCTTCTATTCTCACCCACACATACATACATTCAAGCTCCCATTCTCACACACACCCAGGCTTCTATTCTCACCCACACTTTCATACATTCAAACTCCCATTCTCACATCACACACACCCAGGCTTCTATTCTCACCCACACTTTCATACATTCAAACTCCCATTCTCACATCACACACACCCAGGCTTCTATTCTCACCCACACATACATACATTCAAGCTCCCATTCTCACCCACACATACACATATTCAAGCTCCCATTCTCACCCACTCACAAACCCAGACTCTCATTCTCACCCACATATACACACATTCAAGCACCCTTTCTTACTCACATATTCAAGCTTCCATTCTCACCCATACACAAACCCAGTCTCCCAGTCTCATCCATATAGACACACATTCAAGGTCCCATTCTCACCCATACATAAACCCAGGCTTCTATTCTCACCCACACATACACACATTCAAGCACCCATTCTCATCCACACGCACAAACCCAGACTCCCATTCTCACCCACACACACACACATTCAAGCTCCCATTCTCACACACACCCAGGCTTCTATTCTCACCCACACTTTCATATATTCAAACTCCCATTCTCACATCACACACACCCAGGCTTCTATTCTCACCCACACATACATACATTCAAGCTCCCATTTTCACCCACACACACACCGCCATCCAGGCTTCTATTCTCACCCACACATAAATACATTCAAGCTCCCAGTCTCTCTCTCTTTCTCTCTCTCTCACACACACACACACACACACACAGGCTTCTATTCTCACCCACACATACATACATTCAAGCTCCCATGTTCACCCACACACAAACCCAGGCTCCCATTCTCACCTACATATTCAAGCTCCCATTCTCACACACACACACACCCAGGCTCCCATTGTCACCCACACATACACATTCAAGCCCGCGCACAGCTTCCGCTTCCTCCCCTTCCCAAGCAGGAAGATCAGTTGGCCTCTGCTGCTGCCACCGCCCTCCTGCTATCCTTGGGCCGTATAGCCCACCGATCTTCCTGCTTGGGGGGGGAGGGGAAGGAAGCGGAAGCTGTGTGCGGCGCTTCTGCTTCCTCCCCCCCCAAAATAGGAAGATCGGTGGGCTATATGGCTGCAGGATTGCTTCCCCATGTGTGCCGTGCAGATGCACAGAATGGTGCGCAGGTCCTGGGTCCTCCTCTTCGCTGTGCGGAGATGGGATCCTGTGACGGCCTTGCAGGTCTGATGCTCCACTTCTGGTTCCATTTGGGTGGGTTGGGTTCAAATTGGGTGGGCAGCTATCCACCCAGGCCCCCCCGTGGCTACACCACTGCTCCGGATCGATGACCTCTAGGACTCATAGTTAGCAGCTCTTCCACTCTTTATTTTATCTTAGTCTCTGACTCTCCTCTGGATCACTGGATGCTGGGTTTTCTTACCCTGCTCCACTGCAGGCAGGAAGGGGCAGCCAAAAATCTGCCTCCTGGAAGTGTAACTTAATAGTCTCTTCCCTTAACCGAAAATAACACTGGAGTTACTCCTCACAATGGGTCACCACCACTTCTGGGCCAGCTCTTCCCTATCTCTGAGTGTCCCAGACACAGGGTTCCCCGTGCACTGAATCCAAGAAAGCTCCAGGTGTCCAGTGAGGCTCCTACCATGAAAAATCTCAAAATCCCAAAAAACAACCCAGAGGAGAATCCAAACCAGCTAGAGAGTAGACTGGCAGGACCACCCTTCCGACCCTGGTCAGGATTCCCAGGCTGGGTTAGCCTGTTCTCTCTGACTGGGCCTGAAAACGTCAACTAAAGGTAACGTCAACTCTGCAGAAATGACGCATGGCAGCTGATCTAAAGCCTGTGAGGGGGAGGCCACTCTCCCCCCATCCACGCTGCCCTGGGCACACTGCTAACGGAAGGATGGCTCTCGCATAGAGCGGGCAGCTGCGATGCCAGGGGCCCACCCCTTCCTCCTGAAGAGCAACCTCTCCGTCCTTTCCCCGCGCCTTCCTCTCAGCTGCCGGGCCTTTGCTTTTAGCACTTTGCGGAAGGAAAAGTGTGAGCCTTGGCAAAGATGAATATTATACTCGGTGACCTGTAACAGCAAAGCGCCTTAGCAACTGGACAACTCCTCTGCAGCTCCCTGAGGATTTGCTCTGGATTTCTTGGCTAATTTTCAGACTTTTGGGAGGACAGTCACGGCACGGAGAGATGTAAAAACTACAATTGCTTTTCCGTAACATTTCCCTGGAAGTAAATCAAAAGTTTTTGTTTTTCTCATATTTTGCAATAAAACAGTGTTTTTCACCTGCAAGATATAGGAAATGTTTTACAAGTGACATTAAAGAGAGGTCCCCAGAGGCAGCACTTGCACTAAGTGTTTTGTTTTTCTCTCTTTCTGCTATTAATGGCAGAGTAATCTGGATGTCGGGTTTTCTCTCTGCCCAGGCCCTGCCCTGCATCTGAGCAGCACTCAGGGACGCTCCTTGCACTAAAGAACGTGCCTTCCAGTTGTGAAGGAAGTTATTAAGAAGCCTTTCACTTCAGGCTTTAGAGCCGTGCAGACACTGATCACAATTGTCCCCACTAACCCCGCCATCGCAGTGACAGCCCTGGGACAGGGCCACAGGCCATGCTCCCTCCAGAGCTTGGTACTCTGAGGCTAAGGCTGAGGCTAAAAGCTGAAGAGGAGACAAGGCTGAGGCTGAAGGCTGAAGATGAGACAAGGCTGAGGCTGAAGGCTGAAGAGGAGATGAGGCTGAGGCAAGGCTGAGGTTGAAGATGAGACAAGGCTGAGGCTGAAGAGGAGACAAGGCTGAGGCTGAAGGCTGAAGATGAGACAAGGCTGAAGCTGAAGGCTGAAGAGGAGATGAGGCTGAGGCAAGGCTGAGGTTGAAGATGAGACAAGGCTGAGGCTGAAGAGGAGACAAGGTAAATCTCTCACATGCATATTCATTGTGGATATCCTGAAAACCTGGCCTGTTTGTGGCACCCGAGGACTGGAGTTTGCCATCACTAGTCTAGGGGATGCTCAACTTCCTGTTTATTTAAGAAGAATTTGAATTTACGTTGGAGATGTTTTGGCCTTTTCTGGACAATCATAATTTGTGTTTTCTCCAGGTTTATTTGTAGTGCCTGTGATTTGCAGTAGTCTCTGGCAGGTTTAGATTCTCCTGTAGACTTTCTATGCTGGGGGACAGAATGACTGAATCATCTGCACATAGCAGGTATTTGACTTTCAAGTAATTTCCTTCCTTACAGCCCTGGAGTGAAGGAGCTCTCTAGCATTGTGAGGAGATCAAGAGAGGTTATGCCAAGTTGTGAATACTACATTGGTTGAAACCATTATTAACTTTTGCGGACTTCTGAACTGTATTGCAAACTCGAATCTTCTCAAACCTAGAGTACTCTAACTCCCTACTAGTAGGTCTTCCAGCTGTCACTTAAAAAACCACTACAACTATTACAAAACTTTGCAGCAAGGCTCCTATTAGGATCCAGGAAATATGATGATATAGAATCATGAAGAATAAACCAATTGAGAGAATGTAAGATTCTTAAAACTACCATTTCATCTTCTGTATCCTTTGCTTTATGTAACCAACCATTGTTTGTCTGTTGAGTTATAATTATGAATGTCAGTTTAGGGATGTGAATCGTTTTTGAACGATTAAAATTATCGTCAGATAATTTTAGAATCGTCCAAAATCGTTAGAGTGCACGATACAATACAAATGCCCCCGATTTATCATCAGGGGCATTTGTATTCTATCGTTAAATAGGGCGCGGGAAAACCGGCACACCAAAAAAACCCTAAAACCCACCCCGAACCTTTAAAACAAATCCCCCACCCTCCCGAACCCCCCCAAAATGTTTTAAATTACCTGGGGTCCAGTGGGGGGGTCCTGACGCGATCTCCCTCTCTCTCTGGCCACGGCTGCGTTGAGAAATGGCGCCGGTGGCCCTTTGCCCTTATCATGTGACAGGGCAAAGGTAGCGCCGGCGCCATTTTGGCTCCTGGCTCCCGACGTCACGCGTGCAGGAGGTCGCTCCCAGACCCCCGCTGGACCCCCAGGGACTTTTGGCCAGCTTGGGGGGGGCCTCCTGACCCCCACAAGACTTGCCAAAAGTCCAGCGGGGGTCCGGGAGCGACCTCCTGCACGCGGGCCGATTTGCCAATCTTCAAAATGGCGCCGGTGCTACCTTTGCCCTCACTATGTCATACGGGTGACGATCCGCTGGACTTTTGGCAAGTCTTGTGGGGGTCAGGAGGGCCCCCCCCAAGCTGGCCAAAAGTCCCTGGGGGTCCAGCGGGGGTCCGGGGGCGATCTCCTGCACGCGTGACGTCGGGAGCCAGGAGCCAAAATGGCGCCGGCGCTACCTTTGCCCTGTCACATGATAAGGGCAAAGGGCCACCGGCGCCATTTCTCAACGCAGCTGTGGCCAGAGAGAGAGGGAGATCGCGTCGGGACCCCCCCCCCCCACTGGACCCCAGGTAATTTAAAACATTTTGGGGGGGTTCGGGAGGGTGGGGGTTTGTTTTAAAGGTTCGGGGTGGATTTTAGGGTTTTTTTGGTGTGCCGGTTTTCCCGCCCTCCCCGATTTATGATTTTTAACGATTTTTTAAAAAAACAAAACATGACGATAAGATTTCCCTCCCCCCCCCAGCCACAATCGATCGTTAAGACGATCGATCACACGATTCACACCTCTAGTTTGTAAACCGTTGTGATGTAGACATGAAAGGACCTTATATAAAATGTCTAAATACATTTTTAAAAAAATGTAGAAAAAATAAGTTACAGTCCAACCTGGAAAGCATTTACCATAGAGGACCATCTTGAAAATATTATCTGGAGTGGCCCCCAGGACTGGAGAGATAGAGATGTCCCTGCCACTCCTGTTCCTGACTGAGTTCCCCGGCTTGAGGGGGCGCATTTTGCTGCGATGAAACAGGGCTGGCTTGGTAAGCGAGCGAGGGCGCCCTTCTCGCAGCCTTAGGCTGTGGCGCCATCTGCAGGCGGAGTGCCGCAAGCGCCTGCGAAAGTGAAACGGGGGAAGGGGTCCTGCAGAGAGATCGCGAGCCATTCGTGCAGTCCGCTTCACCTTCACCAGCGCCTTACCAAACACCTCTTTCAGCGTCTGGGAAACAAAATTGTACAAGGACTGAATTGCATTAATCGGAGTAAGAGGCGCAGTGACAGCACCTGGGCAGGGCAGGTTAGGTTAAATCCCGCAGCACCTACAGCTCCAGCTGAGCCCAGCCCCTGCTTACTGGAAGCTTCAGGTTCAAACCCCGGTACAAGCAGCAGCTCCACTTGTAATGCGAGGGAGGGAGAGGGAGAGGGAGAGGGAGAGAGAGAGAATAAGGACAGGTTGGAACCGGGCAGTGCTAATGCTGAGATCCGTGTGCAGAGTCGTTTGGACGAAGCGCTGGAGGTGGCTGCAGATTTTTCCCAGGGTCATGCTGGTTCCGAAGAACATCTCCAGCAGGTCGCTCTGGGCCCAGGTTACCAGCAGAGCTTCAGCAGGAGTCTGGCGCTGTGATACTGCGCACGGAAAGGGCAAAGGAGGAGAATGCAGGGATGCGCGGGCTGAAAATGCCCGTCTAAACGTAATTTGCAGAGCTCTGCTGCCTTCGGTGAGCTGGGCGAGGTGGTCTGCATTAAGTTAGCCCAAGAAAAAGCTCTCGCCTGCGCCCGGTCACATGGCCGAGTTTAGCTGTTTTCAGGCTCCTCCATGGACTCCCGAACGGAGCGAAAACCTGAGAAAAGGACGGGGCCAGCAGAGGGCGCTGCAGGCAAAGGAGACGCCCGGCCCCGTTTATCGGTGCAAAGCAGCTCGCAGCGCCCTCCTCGCTCCGCCAAGCCAACCTTCAGGCACTCAGCCCTTCCAGCGACAGCTCACGCGGGCAGTCAGAGTTGATCTTTATTTTAGTGCAAATATCTCATTGTTTGCCACCAGCATAGGTACTGTGGGCCTGAGCCTGCCATGGTCTGTCTGGAGATCCAAAACCTCCATGCACGGTCCGCAACCCGCTGCCCTGCCCTCTCAGCCAAAGAAACTTCACTGCCCTAAAAATAAAATAATTTTTATTATTAGGGTAGAAGCCACTGACAGTCTCCCCTGCTAAGGAGTGAATTCAAATCGAGATAATCCCGCGAAAAATAGATGAAGCTCCATCTGATGCCTGAGAATGAAATGTTTTGTTACAAACAGAAGCAATGTGCAGCTTTTCTGATTTCCCCCGACATCTCTGAATCAGCAGAGCACCTGCAGTGCTTGGCAGCAGGACGAGGAGCACCTGCAGTGCTTGCAATGACCTTTAAAGGCCTGTAGGATTTTGGACCTCACTATTAAACTGAATAAGTTCCAGGGGAGATCAAAAAACGAGGAAGGCCTTGAAATCCTCTCCCTGGATGAGGCTAAACTGAGCAGTACCCGACAACAAGCTCCTGCATTCGCTGCCCAAAGAAATCCAGGATATCCCCAACCTTCTGTCTTTTTGGAAGGCTAAGGTGATATGGGTTTAGGGATGTGAATCGTTTTTTGACGATTTAAAATATCGTCCGATATATTTTAAATCGTCAAAAATCGTTAGGGCCACGATACAATACCAATTCCCCCGATTTATCGTCAAAAAATCGTAAATCGGGGGAAGGGGGAGGGCAGGAAAACCGGTACACTAAAACCCCCTAAATCCACCCCCGACCCTTTAAATTAAATCCCCCACCCTCCCGAACCCCCCCCAAATGCCTTAAAGTACCCTGGGGTCCAGCGGCGGTCCGAAACGGGCTCCTGCTGTTGAAGCGTGTTGTCTTCAGCCGGCGCCATTTTGCAAAATGGCCGCCGCAAAATGGCGGCGGCCATAGACCAACACGATTCGACCGCAGGAGGTCGCTTCCGGACCCCCGCTGGACTTTTGGCAAGTCTTGTGGGGGTCAGGAGGCCCCCCCAAGCTGGCCAAAAGTCTCTGGGGGTCCAGCGGGCGTCCGGGAGCGATCTCCTGCCGCGAATCGTTTTCCGTACGGATAATGGCGCCGGCCATACGCGTATGGCCGGCGCCATTTTCCGTACGGAAAATGGCGCCGGCAGGAGATCGACTGCAAGAGGTCGTTCAGCGGAGGTCCGGAACCCTCGCTGAACGACCTCCTGCAGTCGATCTCCTGCCGGCGCCATTTTCCGTACGGAAAACGATTCGCGGCAGGAGATCGCTCCCGGACGCCCGCTGGACCCCCAGAGACTTTTGGCCAGCTTGGGGGGGCCTCCTGACCCCCACAAGACTTGCCAAAAGTCCAGCGGGGGTCCGGAAGCGACCTCCTGCGGTCGAATCGTGTTGGTCTATGGCCGCCGCCATTTTGCGGCGGCCATTTTGCAAAATGGCGCCGGCTGAAGACAACACGCTTCAACAGAAGGAGCCCGTTTCGGACCGCCGCTGGACCCCAGGGTACTTTAAGGCATTTGGGGGGGGTTCGGGAGGGGGGATTTAATTTAAAGGGTCGGGGGTGGGTTTTAGGGGGATTTAGTGTGCCGGTTTTCCTGCCCTCCCCCTTCCCCCGATTTAGCTATGGACCGCCGCTGGATCCCAGGGTAATTTAAGGCATTTGGGGGTGGGGGATTTAATTTAAAGGGTCGGGGGTGGGTTTTAGGGGGTTTTAGTGTGCCGGTTCACGATTTTAACGATTTTCACGATATTCTAAACACCCAAACGGCAACGATACGATTCCCTCCCCCTCCCAGCCGAAATCGATCGTTAAGATGATCGAGGACACGATTCACATCTCTAATGGGTGTGGGGTAATCATTAGAGGTCTGCAGGAAATATGTTTCTATGGCATAGATAGGTTTGTTTTATCTGTGGATTGGATGCTATGGCGCCTTTTATTTGGATATTATGTGGAGTTGTGGTATTTATTGCATGAACTGTATAACCTATGTTGATTACATTCACTTTGTCCTACAGATGTTTATGATTTTGTGTATTTTTTGTTTAATATATGATGATGTGAATTGCTTTGAGCTCAGTTTTTACTGCTTTTCTGTGCACTTTCCCGGTGCCGGCAGAAATTAACGCCAGCCTTTGGGTAGACGCTAATTTCTGAAAGTAAAATGAGTGGCTTGGCTGCACGTTTTGCTTTCTGTTTCGCGCGGGAATAACTAATAGGCTCATCAGCATGCATTTGCATGTTGCGGGCGCTATTAGTTTCGGGGGGGGGAGGGGGGGGGTTGGCCTCGTGTTTGACGCGCTATTACCCCTTACTGAATAAGAGGTAAAGCTAGCGCGTCGAAAATGCGTGGCCAATCGCGGGCTAACAGTGCACTCCGGAGCGCGTTGTATTGTATCGGCCTGATCGATCGGGTGATCAATAAATGTAACCAAGCCACTTCAACTTCTCAGAAAGTAATCATAGAAAAGCATTGTAAAATATAATTTTGCTATGACAAGGACAAATAATTAGTTGGCAGTTCTATGCTTACTGAAAATGTCACTGATAGATTTGGTTTCCTATTTCCCCCTGACTTGAAAGGTTTTCCTCCCCCCCTCCCCAAAACCAAAGATGGCTGCTAAGAGCCGAGGCCATTGGATGGCAGATGCAAAGTCTTTCCCTTGAACTAAAGACAGTCATTTTATTGGGAGAACGCACTGGTACAATGTAGCACACAGCAAAGGTTTCCTCATAGATGGGCTACAGCTATGAATTACATTCGGTAACTTTGGCAGAATAGGTTCTTAATTATTTGCCCAGATTAGTCCGTTTCCTTTTTAGTAACATACTTCGGGGTCCGGTTCCACCACCCATGAATGATGCTAGGATTATAAGGGGGGCTTACAGTCCTTATTCTTAGAGCAACTAAGGGTTCATGGGGGCACCTCTGAAGCTGAGGTTTTGCCATTTAAGTGAGACAAACTCAGTGTAGTCAGACACCGTGTCTTCTGGCCTTCCACCAGTCTGATCTTCTGTGTCATTATTATGTCTGAAGAGGGGCTCAGTCTCCACAGAGCCTGCTCTCGTGCCTTTTCCATGAATCAGCACGTCCGTCAGATGGTATCCTGGGAACGCAGAGCTATTCCTCCTCCCTCCCAGAGCGCACGCTTGGTTGGCACCAGAAACCTGTATCAGCCCCAGCACATTCTAGAAGGGGCTTTGGCACAGCTCTTTCTGGCCCTCAGGGACCCTCCCAGTACCCGCAGCTATTGCTCCTTCCTCCCCAGGACCGAGAGCATCACCTCTGCCGTATACCCAATGCCAGGTGTTCCTACGGGTCTGAATCTCTCCAGTGCCACAGTGCACGATGCTGTGCTCTGAATCCCAGGGAAGGGGACCAAACGCTGTAAGGAGGAAAAGCAAGCTCTCTAGCCTGCTCCGTCTGCGCAGGCAGGGTAACGTGTGCCAGGAACACCGTGGCTACCTCTGCAGTGCGCAGCGCTGGGACGTGGGCACCCGTGAGTTAGCAATGGAAGTACCAGATAGACACAACATGCACCTACCTTGCTTTTTCCATAATGCACATTTAATTTCACTTCCACTGCCCCCTGGCATGATTTGCACAAGAAAGTGGCACTGCGGCTCTGCTTCCCCTCCATATACCAGATTCAGACTGGCCAGGGGTAGGGGGCTTCGATATTTCAGATGGAAGCAGCATATACGAACATGACCAGACCAAAACAGCTTTTCCCATGGGCCTTTCTCGTACAGCACACTATGCAGTGGATTTACTAATGGGAAAAAATAGAGGATTCTTTCTCTAAAAGGCAGGTTTTATCACACAGTGACAGTAAGTCCATGACATGGGCAGAAATTTCATGTGTATGTCACTTTCCCAAATAAGCCCAAACTAATGCAGAGCAAATAAGAAAAACATACAAGAAACAGATAAAAAGCAGACAAACTAAAGCCACCACAAATCACCAGACCAGTTAACCAACAATATGAAAAGCCTTCCTGAATAACCAGGATTTGTATCAGGCCTAAACTGCTCAAGATCTAAGCCTGTCTTAATTTCTAAAGGCAACGAATTGCACAGCTGTGGAGCTGCAATGTTCTGCTTTTCCACGTTTCAAAGCAGATTGCATTCAGGTTCTGTAGGTATTTCCCACTCCCCTGAGGATTTGCAATCTAAGTTTAACTAAAGAATTAATTTTCCAATCCCTCTTGTCTATTTTGCAGATACCTAATTCATAATTGATTCATTTTAATTCGCCTGTATATAACTTTTCTATTACTACTTTTGTTGTTTTAATGTTATTTGTTATTAGTATTTATTCAATTTTCTCCAAGTTCATTTTCCTGTTCCATGTAAGACTCGCATGTTAAGTCACTCCAATGTTATATGTAAACCGAAATGATTAGCAACATTGTTGCTAGAACTTCGGTATATAAAAAATGTTAAATAAATAAATAAATGTGCTTGATAGCCTCTCTTATTTTACTGAAGGGACAGACCATAGATAGATGGTCCTGTGAAGATCTCAACGTTCAAATATTCAGGAGGAAGTCCATTTGTGACCTTAAATGCCAGTGTAAGCAATTTAAATTGGTTACAGTCAAATATCAGCAACCAATGTACATTGCTTAATATTGGTGTTTTATGATCTCTGAGGTTAGAGTTGACCAGAAGCCTTTGCAATTAGAAGAGACAAAAAAATGCTATATTATCTCCAATCACATTTTAAATTTCTAAACTTAGGTCTCAAAAGAAAATAAACTATTGTATCCAAGTAATCGCTTACTGAATGAAAACCAACATATATATCATATACCATGTTATCTTCTGATCAGGAGAGCTTCTGGAAAAATAAAAGGTACAGCAGGGCAGAGCTGGGTGTGAGGGTCTCAGAACTGGAATAGCAGGAGGTGCTGCAGGGCAGAGCTGTGTGTGAGGGTCTCAGTACTGGAATAGCAGGAGGCGCTGCAGGGCAGAGCTGTGTGTGAGGGTCTCAGTACAGGAATAGCAGGAGGCGCTGCAGGGCAGAGCTGTGTGTGAGGGTCTCAGTACTGGAATAGCAGGGGGTGCTGCAGGGCAGAGCTGTGTGTGAGGGTCTCAGTACTGGAATAGCAGGAGGCGCTGCAGGGCAGAGCTGTGTGTGAGGGTCTCAGTACTGGAATAGCAGGAGGTGCTGCAGGGCAGAGCTGTGTGTGAGGGTCTCAGAACTGGAATAGCAGGAGGCACTGCAGGGCAGAGCTGTGTGTGAGGGTCTCAGTACTGGAATAGCAGGAGGCGCTGCAGGGCAGAGCTGTGTGTGAGGGTCTCAGTACTGGAATAGCAGGAGGCGCTGCAGGGCAGAGCTGTGTGTGAGGGTCTCAGAACTGGAATAGCAGGAGGCGCTGCAGGGCAGAGCTGTGTGTGAGGGTCTCGGTACTGGAATAGCAGGAGGTGCTGCAGGGCAGAGCTGTGTGTGAGGGTCTCGGTACTGGAATAGCAGGAGGTGCTGCAGGGCAGAGCTGTATGTGAGGGTCTCAGTACAGGAATAGCAGGAGGTGCTGCAGGGCAGAGCTGTGTGTGAGGGTCTCAGTACTGGAATAGCAGGAGGTGCTGCAGGGCAGAGCTGTATGTGAGGGTCTCAGTACAGGAATAGCAGGAGGTGCTGCAGGGCAGAGCTGTGGGTGAGGATCTCGGTACTGGAATAGCAGGAGGTGCTGCAGGGCAGAGCTGTATGTGAGGGTCTCAGTACAGGAATAGCAGGGGGTGCTGCAGGGCAGAGCTGTGTGTGAGGGTCTCGGTACTGGAATAGCAGGAGGTGCTGCAGGGCAGAGCTGTGTGTGAGGGTCTCGGTACTGGAATAGCAGGAGGTGCTGCAGGGCAGAGCTGTGTGTGAGGGTCTCAGTACTGGAATAGCAGGAGTTGCTGCAGGGCAGAGCTGTGTGTGAGGGTCTCAGTACTGGAATAGCAGGAGGTGCTGCAGGGCAGAGCTGTGTGTGAGGGTCTCGGTACTGGAATAGCAGGAGGTGCTGCAGGGCAGAGCTGTGTGTGAGGGTCTCGGTACTGGAATAGCAGGAGGTGCTGCAGGGCAGAGCTGTGTGTGAGGGTCTCGGTACTGGAATAGCAGGAGTTGCTGCAGGGCAGAGCTGTATGTGAGGGTCTCAGTACAGGAATAGCAGGAGGTGCTGCAGGGCAGAGCTGTGTGTGAGGGTCTCAGTACAGGAATAGCAGGAGGTGCTGCAGGGCAGAGCTGTATGTGAGGGTCTCAGTACAGGAATAGCAGGAGGTGCTGCAGGGCAGAGCTGTGTGTGAGGGTCTCAGTACTGGAATAGCAGGGGGTGCTGCAGGGCAGAGCTGTGTGTGAGGGTCTCAGTACTGGAATAGCAGGAGGCGCTGCGGGGCAGAGCTGTGTGTGATGGTCTCAGTACAGGAATAGCAGGAGGCGCTGCGGGGCAGAGCTGTGCGTGAGGGTCTCAGTACTGGAATAGCAGGAGGTGCTGCAGGGCAGAGCTGTGCGTGAGGGTCTCAGTACTGGAATAGCAGGAGGTGCTGCAGGGCAGAGCTGTGTGTGAGGGTCTCAGTACTGGAATAGCAGGAGGTGCTGCAGGGCAGAGCTGTGTGTGAGGGTCTCAGTACTGGAATAGCAGGAGGTGCTGCAGGGCAGAGCTGTGTGTGAGGGTCTCAGTACTGGAATAGCAGGAGGCGCTGCAGGGCAGAGCTGTGTGTGAGGGTCTCAGTACTGGAATAGCAGGAGGTGCTGCGGGGCAGAGCTGTGTGTGAGGGTCTCAGTACTGGAATAGCAGGAGGTGCCGCGGGGCAGAGCTGTGTGTGAGGGTCTCCGTACTGGAATAGCAGGAGGTGCTGCGGGGCAGAGCTGTGTGTGAGGGTCTCGGTACTGGAATAGCAGGAGGTGCTGCAGGGCAGAGCTGTGTGTGAGGGTCTCAGTACTGGAATAGCAGGAGGTGCTGCAGGGCAGAGCTGTGTGTGGGGGGTCTCAGTACTGGAATAGCAGGAGGTGCTGCAGGGCAGAGCTGTGTGTGGGGGGTCTCAGTTCTGGAATAGCAGGAGGTGCTGCAGGGCAGAGCTGTGTGTGGGGGGTCTCAGTACTGGAATAGCAGGAGGTGCTGCAGGGCAGAGCTGTGTGTGAGGGACTCAGTACTGGAATAGCAGGAGGTGCAGGGCAGAGCTGTGTGTGAGGGTCTCAGTACTGGAATAGCAGGAGGTGCTGCAGGGCAGAGCTGTGTGTGAGGGTCTCAGTTCTGGAATAGCAGGAGGTGCTGCAGGGCAGAGCTGTGTGTGGGGGGTCTCAGTACTGGAATAGCAGGAGGTGCTGCAGGGCAGAGCTGTGTGTGAGGGTCTCAGTACTGGAATAGCAGGAGGTGCAGGGCAGAGCTGTGTGTGAGGGTCTCAGTACTGGAATAAGCAGGAGGTGCTGCAGGGCAGAGCTGAGCGTGAGGGTCTCAGTACTGGAATAGCAGGAGGAGCTGCAGGGCAGAGCTGTGTGTGAGGGTCTCAGTACTGGAATAGCAGGAGGTGCTGCGGGGCAGAGCTGTGTGTGAGGGTCTCGGTACTGGAATAGCAGGAGGTGCTGCAGGGCAGAGCTGTGTGTGGGGGGGTCTCAGTACTGGAATAGCAGGAGGTGCTGCAGGGCAGAGCTGTGTGTGGGGGGTCTCAGTACTGGAATAGCAGGAGGTGCTGCAGGGCAGAGCTGTGTGTGGGGGGGTCTCAGTTCTGGAATAGCAGGAGGTGCTGCAGGGCAGAGCTGTGTGTGGGGGGGTCTCAGTACTGGAATAGCAGGAGGTGCTGCAGGGCAGAGCTGTGTGTGAGGGACTCAGTACTGGAATAGCAGGAGGTGCAGGGCAGAGCTGTGTGTGAGGGTCTCAGTACTGGAATAGCAGGAGGTGCTGCAGGGCAGAGCTGTGTGTGAGGGTCTCAGTTCTGGAATAGCAGGAGGTGCTGCAGGGCAGAGCTGTGTGTGGGGGGTCTCAGTACTGGAATAGCAGGAGGTGCTGCAGGGCAGAGCTGTGTGTGAGGGTCTCAGTACTGGAATAGCAGGAGGTGCAGGGCAGAGCTGTGTGTGAGGGTCTCAGTACTGGAATAAGCAGGAGGTGCTGCAGGGCAGAGCTGAGCGTGAGGGTCTCAGTACTGGAATAGCAGGAGGAGCTGCAGGGCAGAGCTGTGTGTGAGGGTCTCAGTACTGGAATAGCAGGAGGTGCTGCAGGGCAGAGCTGTGCGTGAGGGTCTCAGGACTGGAATAGCAGGAGGTGCAGGGCAGAGCTGTGTGTGAGGGTCTCAGTACTGGAATAGCAGGAGGTGCTGCAGGGCAGAGCTCTGCGTGAGGGTCTCAGGACTGGAATAGCAGGAGGTGCAGGGCAGAGCTGTGTGTGAGGGTCTCAGTACTGGAATAGCAGGAGGTGCTGCAGGGCAGAGCTGTGTGTGAGGGTCTCAGTACTGGAATAGCAGGGGGTGCTGCAGGGCAGAGCTGTGTGTGAGGGTCTCAGTACTGGAATAGCAGGAGGTGCTGCAGGGCAGAGCTTTGTGTGAGGGTCTCAGTACTGGAATAGCAGGAGGTGCTGCAGGGCAGAGCTGTGTGTGCCTGCTGATAATAGTGGGGTGTCCCATTAGACTGCAGAGTATTGATAGAGCCCTCAGTAAAAGGGCTGGGAAGGATTGTGTGTTGGAAATGAGGGTAGAGCTTTCATATCATCCTTTTCTACTCTGCATAGCTCGAAACAATTCTGTTAAGTCCCTCAGAAAAGTGAATAATAATTCCTCAGTTTTTACTTTGTAGACGAGTCTTCAGATTACTGTCCAGTGTTGCCAGATGGTGTAGAGAGCCCACTGTGTTCAGGGCTTTCTCATTATGCAGTTCTGCATTCCAACATTTTTCTGAAGCTTTTCCAAAAGCTGTCATCCAGAAAGGCATACAGGAAAGGATTCAAGCAGGAATTGGCATAGCTTAAGCTGGTTATGAAGTAGGAGATGCCAATGACGAACGTGGTCTGCTGTAAGTCAGTGGTCAAGGCAACAATGGTGGCTAGATGGAATGGGGTCCAGCAGAAGAGGCAGACTGCCAAGACAATGAAAACCATCACCGTGACCTTCTTCTTGGCTTTGTCTAGGGCCTTGGCGTTAGAGTTGAGTCTCATGTTCCTCAGTTTGTACAACATGGCGGTATAGAGGATACAAATGGTGGACACAGGAATGACAAAACCCAGCAACAGGGTGTAGATCCGACTTGCCTTGAACCACAGCCTCTCCGGTTTTGGAAAGTTCAGGCCACAGCTCTTAATCTTAAGGTTGTCCGTGTAGACGTCGGCAAAGATGGTGAAGGGTAAGACAATAAGGGTGACCAAGAACCAAACCAAGAAGCTGATGATTTTGGCCGCTCGGTAAGTGCGATGGGGGGTCCTCTTGGACCTGACTGTGGCCAGGACCACCAAGTATCTGTCTATGCTCATCACTGTCAGGAAGTAGATGCTGGAGAAGATGTTGTAATGGTCTATGGACAAGATGATCTTGCAGAGCACTTTACCGAAGGGCCAATAATGCAGTAGATGCTCTGCAATGTTGATGGGTAACACCAGTGTGGAGAGGTCATCAGCAATGGCCAGGTGGAGAATAAACATGTTGGTGACAGTCTTCATCTTGGGAGCTTTCAGGATGACATAGATAACGGCCGTGTTGCCAGTCAGCCCCACTGCACAGATGATTGAATAAATAATGGGCAGGATAACGTAGAACTCCGGCAGAGGCTCATGAAAGGTAACGTTGAACCCCGAGCTGTTAGAAAAGTCTGAGCTGTCTCTCATGGTTGTACCAGGGGCACTTGGGGAATTTGCTCCAGAAACGGTTTCCATGTCTGCAGAGTTTACAACCGAACAGGAAAGCTTTGCCCGTCTGCATGCCAATGTGGAAGTCTATCCTGCTAGGGTGGCTGCTGAGAAAGGAAGTCTATTTTAAACCCTGATGCCCTGAAAAGACAGTGATTTAGTTATACAAAAGCACTAGTGATGCTCTCTGTGCCAGGGACTCTGCAGGCAGAGAGAGAGGTGCGGAGGAGGTGGGGCCTGGGGTGAAAGGGGCTAGGTAGGTCTTGGGCTGGAGCAGACTCCTTGATGCCCCTTTGCTCTAGACACCTTATTTTACCTTTAAAGATTGCTCCTGGCGGCAGAGCTACGTCCCACCTCTGACTGGAGCTGCTTTATGCAACCCAAGGGAAAACACTCAATGCAAGAAACTTTGCATCTAGGAGCCACGATCCCTCCCCCCGAGTTACTAAGCCTAACCCCTCCCTGCTTAGTAATCTGTTCCAGGTGCCCAGTCCGAGTTCTCAGTATGGACTGAGGGTCGGGTAGCACCGGATGGGACGCTTAATTCCTCTTCCCCAATAATAATCTGCGCGGTAAAGATTGGAGCAGAAGGCTCAGACGCCCAGGTCTTGTGCCCAGTGTTGAACAGCAAAAGTTCACTTATCTTAGAGAAAACCAGACTCTCTCTCTCAGACACACGCACTCACACACTCACACTCTCTCTCTCTCTCTCACACTCATTCACTCACACTCTCTCTCTCTCTCTCACACACACACACACACACGTTAGCATTTGGAGGGGTGCAGGACGATAATGAAAGGATAAAGCACTGGAGAGGCGCGGTACCTACCCGCAGGTGTCGGCTGAGCCCGCTTCGCTGCCTGCCCTGTGCTGCCTGCTCTCTGCTGCCTCTGCCAGGGGAGAGGTGGGGCTGGTGCGGGCGCAGCGCTGACGTTTCCCCTCTCGGAGATTTTCACATCCATTTAAGGGAAATCAGGTAAGTTTAGCTTTTCCCCAAACTCTCGAAATTGCAGTCTCTCCCGGCTGTGGCGATCCCAAAACAGAGCTGCCCCGACAGCAGGCAACGGAGAGGGGGAGGAGGGAGGGAGTGGTCGCGGCGAGCTGAGAGAGAGAGGGGGGGGGGAGGGAGTGGTCGCGGCGAGCTGAGAGAGAGAGGGAGAGGGGGGGGGGGGAGTGGTCGCGGCGAGCTGAGTGGGAGAGGAGGAAGGGAGTGGTCGCGGCGAGCTGAGTGGGAGAGGAGGAAGGGAGTGGTCGGGGCGAGCTCAATGAGACAGGGGAGAGGGAGAGGTCGCGGGGAGCTGAGTGAGAGCAGGGGGGAGGGAGTGGTCGCGGCGAGCTGAGTAGGAGAGGGGGAGGGAGTGGTCGCGGCGAGCTGAGTGGTTGAGGAGGGAGGGAGTGGTCGCGGGGAGCTGAGTGGGAGAGAGGGGAGGGAGTGGTCGCGGAGAGCTGAGTGAGAGCAGGGGGGAGGGAGTGGTCGCGGCGAGTTGAGTGAGAGCAGGGGAAGGGAGTGGTCGCGGGCAGCTGAGTGAGAGCAGGGGGGAGGGAGTGGTCGCGGCGAGCTGAGTGAGGGCAGGGGGGAGGGAGTGGTCGCGGGGAGCTGAGTGAGGGCAGGGGGGAGGGGCTGCCAGGTAAAGCTGAATGTGCCCTGCCTGCAGCTCAGAGCTGGGGTCCTGGATGGGCAATTGATGTAGTGTGAGTGGCCTCCGCACTTGGTCTTGTATTCTCCATCCTGCCGGGAAATAGGAGTAAGAGGAATGACCACTGCCTCGGCACCTGGGGGCCTTCACCTTCTGAAATATCTGGGGCTCTTTGGGTGGGCTGGGGTTTGCTACAGGTGGCGAGTGGACAAGCAAGAGGCATCTGGAGGGGCTTTGGGATGCAGGTCAGTACTTTGTAGGAACTCATAACTGAATCCATTGTGTGCTGGTGGGTTTGGCTCTAGGATGCCTCAAACGGATCTTTCTCATGCAAGTGGATCTTCCATTCGTGCTGTCCAGATGAAAGAGATGTGTGAGACTATAGGCCATGCCGGGCCGGGCTGGGCCAGAAGCAGCATTGACTTGCAAGAGTGCCTTGCAGAGAAAACCACTTCAGGGCCAGTGTGAGTAAGGCACAGAGATTCTGAAAGGGGCTGGAGTGGCAACACTGGAAACTAAACATTAATGCACAGGACAGGTCCATCATGAGCAGCAAAGGTGCAAGTTTCTACCTGTCCCAGTGTGGTACAACACAGTGGCAGCAGTGCATGCTACAAATGCACACACAGCTCACCTCTCCTGCTCCTCCCCCATCCATCACAGAACAGGTACAGCACTGGCAGAGGCAATGCAAGCTGCACAAATACACACATACATATACACACACACACACAGATCCACTCCTGCCCCACCCCCTTCACAGAACAGGTACAGCACAGGCAGAGGCAATGCAAGCTGCACAAACACACACAGAGATCCACTCCTGCCCCTCCCACATCCATCACAGAACAGGTACAGCACAGGCAGAGGCAATGCAAGCTGCACAAACACACACAGAGATCCAGTCCTGCCCCTCTCCCATCACAGAACAGGTACAGCACAGGCAGAGGCAATGCAAGCTGCACACACACACAGATTCACCTCTCCTGCCCCTCCCCCATCACAGAACAGGTACAGCACAGGCAGAGGCAATGGAAGCTGCACAAACACACACAGAGATCCACTCCTGCCCCTCTCCCATCACAGAACAGGTACAGCACAGGCAGAGGCAATGCAAGCTGCACAAACACACACAGAGATCCACTCCTGCCCCTCTCCCATCACAGAACAGGTACAGCACAGGCAAAGGCAATGCAAGCTGCACAAACACACACAGAGATCCACTCCTGCCCCTCTCCCATCACAGAACAGGTACAGCACAGGCAGAGGCAATGCAAGCTGCACAAACACACACACAGATCCACTCCTGCCCCTCTCCCATCACAGAACAGGTACAGCACAGACAAAGGCAATGCAAGCTGCACAAACACACACAGAGATCCAGTCCTGCCCCTCTCCCATCACAGAACAGGTACAGCACAGGCAGAGGCAATGCAAGCTGCACAAACACACACAGAGATCCACTCCTGCCCCTCTCCCATCACAGAACAGGTACAGCACAGGCAGAGGCAATGCAAGCTGCACAAACACACACAGAGATCCAGTCCTGCCCCTCTCCCATCACAGAACAGGTACAGCACAGGCAGAGGCAATGCAAGCTGCACAAACACACACAGAGATCCACTCCTGCCCCTCTCCCATCACAGAACAGGTACAGCACAGGCAGAGGCAATGCAAGCTGCACAAATACACACATACATACACACACACACACACACACACACAGATCCACTCCTGCCCCACCCCCATCACAGAACAGGTATAGCACAGGCAGAGGCAATGCAAGCTGCACAAACACACACCAAGATCCACTCCTGCCCCTTTCCCATCACAGAACAGGTACAGCACAGGCAAAGGCAATGCAAGCTGCACAAACACACACACACAGATCCACTCCTGCCCCTCTCCCATCACAGAACAGGTACAGCACAGGCAAAGGCAATGCAAGCTGCACAAACACACACAGAGATCCACTCCTGCCCCTCTCCCATCACAGAACAGGTACAGCACAGGCAGAGGCAATGCAAGCTGCACAAACACACAGACAGATTCACTCCTGCCTCTCCCACATCCATCACAGAACAGGTACAGCACAGGCAGAGGCAATGCAAGCTGCACACACACACATCAGAATAGCCGCAGTGCAATTTCCTTCCAATGGATGAAAAGTAGAGGTGTCATGTATTAAAACTCCCTCTCTGAGCTTCCTTGAATATCTTTTTCCTGTTCACTCTTTTTGGATGAAGTAGCCGCCTTATTTCCAGCTTAGATGTGGCTGGCATTCCCTTTCCATTCCTAGCAAGTATTCTGAAAGAGAAATAGTGGGGATGGAGTGCCCTCTATCCCCTATCCCCTTTCTCATGTGTCTGGATTGCTCTGTGAGATTCTTAAAACACTGTGAGAAAAATAATTCCAAGCTCAGACTTCTAATGGGCTGTGCCATGGCAACTGCTGCTGTGCTAAGGTGGAATACGCCACGAGAGTGCGGTGCTCTTCCCTTCTGATGTGAGCCTGATCTCCCAGGGGGGGGGGAAAGGAGAACCAGGCCCCCCCCAGTGACCTTGCACAGAGAGCTGGCTACGAGCCGTGTGCCCGTGCTTGGGCCAGGATGGAAAGGGACGTGGCGCCTGCAGGTCCCTTTGGTGAGCTCTCCTCCCTTCTTACTAGGAAGAGTGAAGTGACTTCCAGGCTGTACAGCAAGAGCTGAGAGAGCCCAGTGCGTAAGGTTCGTAAAGTTATGCATTTATTTACTTACTTAAAATACTTAGAGCGCAGCAGCCGTGCTAGTCAGGTCGCACCAAAACGTAAACACAATCGTGACGGAGAACGTGAAAAGGCACAAAGAATAATTCGTGGGCCAGGGACTTTGAGCGACACCTGAAATCAGCAGAGGTACCCTCAGCCCAAGGAGGACGTGAGCTGATCCTGGCAGACGGTTTGGAAGGACAGCAAGGCCTTGTGCGTCCATCTCAATGAGCAGCGGGCACCTCGGCTATCTGTCCGGCCGCTGCAGCCCTCAGTCCTGGGGTCCTTGCTGGGAGAGTCACTCGGAGCCGGGCTGCTGATTTTATTCTCCTGCGTAAGTTGATCTTTAATTGTGGGTGAAGGCTTTAAAATCTGGGGTCCTAACTAGCGTTGTCTGTGCTGCCTCAGCCGCCAGGTAAGAAAAACAGTCCACCCGCGTTCCTTCCCGCCTGACCTCCCGTGGGAGAGAAAGCACAAGTGAGCTGGAGAGGTAAAAAGCTTTAAAAGCCAGGCATAAAATCTTAAAATCTATCCAGCATGTGGCTGGTAGCCAGGGGAGACCTTGTAGTGCAGAGTTACATGATCAAATTTTGCACTCTCTGCATCTTCTTCACAAAGCTTAAGAGAAGGCCATGACGATGAAGACCACTCAGTATGAGCGAGGGAGTTAGTGTCTTCAGGTCGTGGCAGCTCAGAGCGTGGAAGGGAACGCAGGGAATAATAATAAGAGCCTCGCACCGAGCTTGATATTTGATGTGAAAAGTTTCATCTGGAGTTTCTCACAGGAGAAGCTTTGTGGGATCTGAAGCACTTCCCTTGCTCTTTCACTCTTCTGCCTGAGAGCCTGGGCGTAATGAGGAGAGGGTGGCAGCGGGCACGTTACCATTAATGTCTCTCTGGGCCGGATGCCTCCTGCCCCAGGGCAAGCTGCGAGGCTCATACATTCGCAGACCTTCCGTTCAACCAGCTGGTTCCTTCTTCAACCGCGCGCTGGACTGCGTCGCCCGGGGAAGGCTCTCCCTGGCCCTCCCCAGCCGGCCAGCCAGCTTCTATCCCTGGTTTCCGTACATCTTGGGACCTTTTTTCACCCTTCGTGCTCAACTCAAGACACGAGGGATTTGTGCTGACTCAAAGCAGGCCTGCAGGCTGATTTATTCATCAAGCAGAGGTAACCAGGGTGCAGATCTTAAAGAGGTTCAGGGGTATATTTGTTGTGCGTGAGTTATCAGTGAAAAGCGGCTCTTCCTTTCTTGCTAACAATGAGATGATTTTCACGCTGCCACGAAATGTCATTCGCCGCTTCTTCTAACAACCAGCTGATATTTAATGCACTTAATATAACCGCCGTTGGCATGCAAATTAAAGGCTTATTTCAGATCTAAAATGATAGCAAAAGTTCAAGGCTCTTAGGCGTCTGTTTCCATTTTATGCCTTCTAGCCTACTTCCCTTTAAAGGAAAACCACTTTCTCTGGTTTAAACTTTCTAGTTTCCCCTCCTCTCCCCCTGCCTTACTCCAAACCTGAATCCACGTTGGGTTTGAGCTTAAGCATTTTTTATTTCATCACGTGTTTATTTAAAAAGAAAGAAACAACCCCCGCAGAAAAGCGAATCATCTGCTGCGCTGGCAGGGCCCGATGCGAGATTTCCTCGTTCCCCTGTATCAGAGGAGAAAGCTCCCCTGGCGGCCTCAGGCCTTTCCAAATCTCCGGTGCTGCGCTGGCAGGGCCCGATGCGAGATTTCCTCGCTCCTTAGTATCAGAGGACAAAGCTCCCCTACAGGCCTCAGGCCTTTCCAAACCTCCGGTGCTGCGCTGGCAGGGCCCGATGCGAGATTTCCTCGTTCCCCTGTATCAGAGGAGAAAGCTCCCCTGGCGGCCTCAGGCCTTTCCAAACCTCCGGTGCTGCGCTGGCGGGGCCCGATGTGAGATTTCCTCGCTCCCTGGTATCAGAGGACAAAGCTCCCCTACAGGCCTCAGGCCTTTCCAAACCTCCGGTGCTGCGCTGGCAGGGCCCGATGCGAGATTTCCTCGCTCCCTGATATCAGAGGAGAAAGCTCCCCCACAGGCCTCAGGCCTTTCCAAACCTCCGGTGCTGCGCTGGCAGGGCCCGATGTGAGATTTCCTCGCTCCTTAGTATCAGAGGACAAAGCTCCCCTACAGGCCTCAGGCCTTTCCAAACCTCCGGTGCTGCGCTGGCAGGGCCCGATGCGAGATTTCCTCGCTCCCTGATATCAGAGGAGAAAGCTCCCCCACAGGCCTCAGGCCTTTCCAAACCTCCGGTGCTGCGCTGGCGGGGCCCGATGCGAGATTTCCTCGCTCCCTGGTATCAGAGGAGAAAGCTCCCCCACAGGCCTCAGGCCTTTCCAAACCTCCGGTGCTGCGCTGGCGGGGCCCGATGCGAGATTTCCTCGCTCCCTGGTATCAGAGGAGAAAGCTCCCCCACAGGCCTCAGGCCTTTCCAAACCTCCGGTGCTGCGCTGGCAGGGCCCGATGCGAGATTTCCTCGCTCCCTGGTATCAGAGGACAAAGCTCCCCTACAGGCCTCAGGCCTTTCCAAACCTCCGGTGCTGCGCTGGCAGGGCCCGATGCGACATTTCCTCGCTCCCTGATATCAGAGGAGAAAGCTCCCCCACAGGCCTCAGGCCTTTCCAAACCTCCGGTGCTGCGCTGGCGGGGCCCGATGTGAGATTTCCTCGCTCCCTGGTATCAGAGGACAAAGCTCCCCTACAGGCCTCAGGCCTTTCCAAACCTCTGGTGCTGCGCTGGCAGGGCCCGATGCGACATTTCCTCGCTCCCTGATATCAGAGGAGAAAGCTCCCCCACAGGCCTCAGGCCTTTCCAAACCTCCGGTGCTGCGCTGGCGGGGCCCGATGCGAGATTTCCTCGCTCCTTAGTATCAGAGGAGAAAGCTCCCCCACAGGCCTCAGGCCTTTCCAAATCTCCGGTGCTGCGCTGGCAGGACCCGATGCGAGATTTCCTCGCTCCATGGTATCAGAGGAGAAAGCTCCCCTGGCGGCCTCAGGCCTTTCCAAACCTCCAGTGCTGCGCTGGCAGGGCCAGAGGCGAGATTTCCTCGCTCCCTGGTATCAGAGGAGAAAGCTCCCCTACAGGCCTCAGGCCTTTCCAAATCTCCGGTGCTGCGCTGGCAGGGCCCGATGCGAGATTTCCTCGCTCCCTGGTATCAGAGGAGAAGGCTCCCCTGCCGGCCTCAGGCCTTTCCAAACCTCCAGTGCTGCGCTGGCAGGGCCAGAGGCGAGATTTCCTCGCTCCCTGGTATCAGAGGAGAAAGCTCCCCTACAGGCCTCAGGCCTTTCCAAATCTCCGGTGCTGCGCTGGCAGGGCCCGATGCGAGATTTCCTCGCTCCCTGGTATCAGAGGAGAAAGCTCCCCTGGAGGCCTCAGGCCTTTCCAAACCTCCGGTTCCACGTCTCCTGAAAAGCAACACCACACCATCCGTCAAAGGGACTCAACAAACACTTATGCCCTATGCCCGTGGGGAAAACCCCCTGTAACTTTCAGGGACCCTTCAGCGAGAGAGCCACAGATTCCCTTCCACTCCTGGGATCTGCTTGCCACACTTTCGTTTATTTTAAAGAGCTTTGTACTCAGCGCTTGTACGAACAGAACGTGCGCTGTGGGTTCTGCTCAGTTTATCTCCTCTTCAGAGCCCATTTTTTGTGTGTAAAGCTAACAGCAAGGATTTTTACAGGCAGAAAACCTGCATTTATAACCGTGCGCAAAAGCATAGCGCCCGCACATGTGAATGCACTGCAAATGAGGCCTTCAGCCATTTCTCTCCCATGCAGGGAGGTGCATCCCGATGCCCACGGCCCCAACGCTGGACTTGAACTCCCGCTCAGAGGTGTGGGGTAAAGCTTTCTCACAATCATCACAGCTGGCACGGTGGCAGATCTGTGTTTCTTGTCTCTGCTCACTTATCTCTTGTGTTTCCGAGGCACGATAAGAAGCGTTAGAGGAGAAAGAGAGCAGGATAGAAGAACCACAGGCGATGAGAGCAAGGAAGATAGACAAATGAGAGAGGAGCTGTGAGCCGGAGACCATGCAGGCAGCGACGGTTTCTGCTGGAAAAATCCAGAGGTCGATGTTCAGTGGACAAGTTATCCAACAAGGGAACGTTACTTAGCCGGTTATGTTCTTTTGAATATCTCTAGTTAAGTGTGAAATTATCTGGCTAATCACAGCCAAATAGCTTTGTACATAACCGGCAATTTTCAAACAAGTATCTGGTTATGTTTAAAGTTATGAAAGTAAAGTTAGCCGGATAACTTGTCCTGGATGTTCGGTGGGATTTAACTTATCCAGTTAACCATAGCTCCCGGCCAAAATAATTCTTTGTAAACATTAAAATGGGCCATTTTGGTTTGGGGACAGCAAGTTCGGCCTGCGGGGCCTTTGAAACTCGGGTGGGAAGGAGGCAGAGGGCAGGGTTGGGCCTGTAGGCCTGCTCTGTGTGCCTGTGCATGTGTGCGCTTTTTTTACACAACCACAATGTAACTTACCCGGAGATATATTCTTTTCAGTACAGGTGATTGTGTGACCTTATCTGGCCACACAAGGTTGGATAACGTTAGACTTGCTCTCCAGCAGCTCTAAACTCATCCGGCTAACTCAGCCAGGTAATTGCGATATTTGGCTAAGTCAGGCAGGTAATTGCGATATTTGGCTAAGTCAGGCAGGTAACTCCACCCCTCCCCAGAACGTCCCTTTTTTATCCAGCTAAATTATAGCCGGATAAGTGGCTGAATATGCAAATGTGTCATTTAGGTGCATAACTGTCCCACTATCATCCAGAAATGTGGATAATAAATGTGGATTTTTGAAGTATTTATGTCCCATGCAAGAAAACCGCGTGGAGTTTAGGCGCATTTACTCTTCATACAATAAACTTGTACGTGCAACTTCCCTCCACACTTGCACACATTTCTCCATGTACGTGCTTTTTTTTTTTTTTACTGCTGCGTCGATTTACATATCATTAGTATACCGCGTCGGGCGCTCGGGAGAGGTGGCTGCGCATGCATAACTGAATTTCAATGCACATTTTTAATGCACATTTTATTGCTTCAGCCTGTCAGACTGCTGCGAGTGGATTACAGAGATAAAACACACATAATAATATCATGGCCAACAAAACATTCACAAACCGACAGAAAAACCCATGGTGACTCATTCAGATGCATCATAAACCAGGACTGGAGGCCACTGCAGGGCATGGGCTGTGACATTTATAAGGGGTGCACAGTGGAATTAAATTCCCCCCGTCACTGCAGCACTAAATTCCTGAGCGGTATGCTGAAGCCCATGATTTCCCCTCACATCTTACACGTTTCCCCGAGTCCCTTCCAAGAAATTAACATATGAAGGAGCTGCAATTATTGCTTGTGCTCTAGCCAAGTTTACTAAGAGAATAGTTAAGATCTGGAAACAAAGAAAAAATTACAATGTGCTACTGAGTGTGATCCACAGGAAGACTGTATTCATTCATAGAGGAAAGGAGAAACACAATAGCTGAACGTGAAGAGATGCTGACAAGAGCTCACCCAGGAGAAGATGTAAAGCTCGTTCACTTATAAAGGCTTTCTGATCTAGGAAGGCAGACTAGGGAGGAGGAGAGAGGGAGAGACCTGGGAAGAAGAGCTACGTGAGAGCTAGAGGGATATGCGAGAGGAGGAAGGAAACATAAAAGGGATGAGAGAGGTAGGAAACAGAAGAGTGGAGTGGAAGGAGAAAAAGTATATGACAGGGAGATCACTGGCCTCATGGAGAGGTGAGAGGAGGGCTGGGCTGGACTGTGAGTGAGCCCCCGCTCACCCCCTTCACCCAGCACCTGGGGTGGCGAGCCTAACAGGGTCCTGCCTCCTCTCTTAGGGACCTTCATTGGGCTGGGAGCTCGCTCTTTTTTGGTGTTGGGAAAAGTTGCTTGGGGCATGCATTTCCAGCTTTTAAAATCCACTGGTGTGCTTGAGGCATTTTATTCACGCATCCCCTAATTAGGGGTAGATGTTTTAAAAAAGCGCGATCGAGTACTTTTGTTCGCGCAGCAGGCGCAAACAAAAGTACGCTGGATTTTATAAGCTACGCGCATAGCCGCGCGTAGCTTATAAAATCCTGGATCGGTGCGCGCAAGGCTGCCGATTTTGGGCAGCCTGCACGCGCCAAGCCGCGCAGCCTGCCTCCGTTCCCTCCGAGGCCGCTCCGAAATCGGAGCGGCCTTGGAGGGAACTTTCTTTCGCCCTCCCTTCACCTTCCCCTCCCTTCCCCTACCTAACCCACCCCCCCCCCGGCCCTATCTAAACCCCCCCCTTACCTTTGTCCTTCGATTTACACCTCCTAGAAGCAGACGTAAATCTATGCGTGCCAGTGGACTGCTGGCGCGCCATCATCCGACCCAGGGGCTGGTCCGGAGGCCTCGACCACGCCCCCGGGCCGGCGCCACGCCCCCGAAACGCCACGTCATTCGGCCACGCCCCCTAAAAAACCCCGGAACTTACGCGCGTCCCGGGGCTCTGCGTGCGCCGGCGTCCTATGCAAAATAGGCGCGCCGGTGCGCGAGAGCCCTGCTCACGTAAATCTGGGCGGATTTACGGGAGTAGGGCATTTAAAATCCGCCCGTTAATGCGTACGGCGTGCTTTTAAAATTCACTTTTATCAGTATAACTACTAAACTCAACCATCCACCATAATACAGCCTCCCCCAAATTACTTCCCAAAACCCTGTGAGGTGTAGCTGGGAGCTCCAGCTCTTTCTTTCACAAATATGTCCAAAAGAGTAAAAATGCGAGAGGTAGAGATGAAGCTGAGACTGGGATGAATTACGTCCACATCTTTTGTTTGTCATATGCGGGTTCCCGCAGTCCTCCACAAGCTTTTCTCTTTTAAACTTCTTTGTGGACATTAATATCCAGGGAATTATAAATCCACTCTCCAGCTCCTCTGCTGCTAGTTACGCTGTGGCCTGTATCCCCATTTCCTCAGGTTCCTCTTGAATTTCTTCCTCTCCCCAAGTAGCTCTGGTTACTAAATTATGAGGTGAGTGCCAAAATCAGAAAGTTATCCAAACCCTTTTTTAAACCCAGTTATCTAACTGCATTCACAATTTCCTCTGACAACAAATTCACAGTTTAATTGTGCACTGAAGAAAAAAAAACTTTCTATGATTTGTTTTAAATGTGCTACCTTGTTGCTTCATGGTGTGTCCTAGTATTATCTGAAAGGGTAAATAGCCATTCCTTGTTTACCTATTCATGATTTTATCTATCATATCTCCTCTCAGCTGTCTCTTTTCCAGACTGGAGAGCCCTAACCTGTTCAGCCTTTCCTCATAGGGGAGCCGTTCCATCTCATTTATCATTTTGGTTACCCTTTTCTGAACCTTTTTTAGTTCTGTAATGTATCTTTTTTAAGATGGAACAAGCAGAAATGCATACAGTACTCAAGATGCAATACAGAGGCAGTATGACACCCTGTTTTATTTTTCATTCCTCTCCTAATAATTCCTAGTATCCTATTTGCATTTTTGACTGCTGCCATGCTGTGAGCTTAGGATTTCAAGGTATTGTCCACAGTTATTCCAAGATCTTTTTCCTGAGTGAGGACACTTAAGGGATAATTTTTAAAATGATTTACATGTGTAAATGTAATTACTATTGTAGCAATTTTCAAAAGCCACTTACCCTCATACAGAGCACTTACATGGGTAAAACCCATTTTAAGCATGTACCCAGGATCGTGTACCTACAGCTACATTTCATCTGCCATTTAGATGCCCAATCCCCTAATCTCACAAGGTCCTATCTCAATTCCTTACAACTAGCCATAATTTAACAAGCTTGATCCCCTCACTCCTCACTCTCCGTTCCAGTCACAGTCCAGATCCCTGAGGCACTCCACTATTTACCCTTCTCCAGTCACCATTCAGTCCTACTCTCTGTTTCCTATCCTTTAGCCAATTACCAAGCCACAATAGGATAGGGATGTGAATCGTTTTTCAACGATTAAAATTATCGTCCGATAATGTTTATATCGTCTTAAATCGTTATAGAACACGATACAATAGAAATTCTAACGATTTATCGTTAAAAATCGTTAAATCGTGTTAGTGCGCACTAACTCGAGTTAGTGCGCACTAACTCCCCGTTAGTGCGCACTAACTCGATTTAGTGCGCACTAACTGAAAATGATACAAATAAACACTTCCAGGTCACTGAAGGTCAGTTAGGAATGAATATGTGTTCCTATTGGCTGGCTGCCCTCTTATCTATTGATGTTACCAAGGTTACCACTGAGGTGATGGTTGGGGGGATGGGAAATGGAACTGGAAACTAACGAACACCAACAGAAAATGAAACAAAGTGTTCACACTTCCCAGGTCAGTAAAGGTCACTTAGGAATGAATATGTATGTATGTATTCCTATTGGCTGGCTGTGCTCTTATCTATTGATGTTACCAATATGGTTGGGGGGATGTGAAATGGAAACAGTTGGAAGCTTGACAAAAAAAGTAATGTAATGATCAGCACTCACGTGACTAGAACTTGTTTGTTTATTATTTTTGTTAGCAGGCACCTGAAATGCTAGTGCATGTTGAATTTGCCAATCACTGTGCATTTTAGAAAGGTGGTCCTGGCTGGAACTGTACACAGTTCAAATATATGTAATTGATTGTTGGTAAGTGTATTTTTTTAAGTAGCCACACTGGCACCAGTATGTTTACTTTCCTCCTACTTAACTCACTAGCTCAGCTTTGTAAGAAGGGCTTCTCTGCTTGTGTGTTGTTTTTGTTTGGTGTGAGGAGAGCAGAAACATCAGATCTTTATTCAATCTACTACAGTCATCTCTTACAGTGCCCTATCCCTATTAATACCAGGAGTGTTGTGATCTTCCTGCACACAGTGCCCTAACCCTGATACCAGTCTGAGACAGCTCTCTCCCTGCATTACTAGTGAGAGGCTGGCTTCACAGACAGGGGGGAGCTGCCTGACCCTCACTCCTGACTTCCCCCATGTCCCAGCTAGTGAATGGTGTGTGGGGGAGGGGGGGGGGGGAGGATGGTGAAGTCTGAGACAGCTCCCTCCCTGCATTACTAGTGAGAGGCTGGCTTCACAGACAAGGGGGGGAGCTGCCTGACCCTCACTCCTGACTTCCCCTATGTCCCAGCTAGTGAATGGTGTGTGGGTGAGTGGGGGGGGGGGAGGATGGTGAAGTCTGAGACAGCTCCCTCCCTGCATTACTAGTGAGAGGCTGGCTTCACAGACAGGGGGAGCTGCCTTGACCCTCACTCCTGACTTCCCCCATGTCCCAGCTAGTGAATGGTGTGTGGGTGAGGGGGGGGGGGGTGGATGGTGAAGTCTTAGACAGCTCCCTCCCTGCATTACTAGTGAGAGGCTGGCTTCACAGACAGGGGGGAGCTGCCTGACCCTCACTCCTGACTTCCCCCATGTCCCAGCTAGTGGATGGTGTGTGGGTGAAGGGGGGGGGGAGGATGGTGAAGTCTGAGACAGCTCCCTCCCTGCATTACTAGTGAGAGGCTGGCTTCACAGACAGGGGGGAGCTGCCTGACCCTCACTCCTGACTTCCCCCATGTCCCAGCTAGTGAATGGTGTGTGGGTGAGGGGGGGGGGAGGATGGTGAAGTCTGAGACAGCTCCCTCCCTGCATTACTAGTGAGAGGCTGGCTTCACAGACAGGGGGAGCTGCCTGACCCTCACTCCTGACTTCCCCCATGTCCCAGCTAGTGAATGGTGTGTGGGTGAGGGGGGGGGAGGATGGTGAAGTCTGAGACAGCTCCCTCCCTGCATTACTAGTGAGAGGCTGGCTTCACAGACAGGGGGGAGCTGCCCTGACCCTCACTCCCTGACTTCCCCCATGTCCCAGCTAGTGAATGGTGTGTGGGTGAGGGGGGGGGAGAGGATGGTGAAGTCTGAGACAGCTCCCTCCCTGCATTACTAGTGAGAGGCTGGCTTCACAGACAGGGGGGAGCTGCCTGACCCTCACTCCTCCGGGGTATTGTGATCTTCCTGCACACAGTGCCCTATCCCTGATACCAGGGGTGTTGTGATCTTCCTGCATGCAGTGCCCTATCCCTATTAATACCAGGAGTGTTGTGATCTTCCTGCATGCAGTGCCCTATCCCTATTAATACCAGGAGTGTTGTGATCTTCCTGCATGCAGTTCCCTATCCCTGATACCGGGATGTGTGCAAGAAGATCACAACACCCCCGGTATCAGGAATAGGGCACTGTGTGCAGGAAGATCACAACACCCCCAGTATCAGGAATAGGGCACTGTGTGCAGGAAGATCACAACACCCCTGGTATTAGGGATAGGGCACTGTGTGCAGGAAGATCACAACACTCCTGGTAATAATAGGGATAGGGCACTGTGTGCAGGAAGATCACAATACCCCTGGTATCAGGGTTAGGGCACAAGTTCTAGTCACATTGACTGATCACATTACTTGTTTTGTCAAGCTACCAACTGTTTCCATTTCCCATCCCCCATATACTGTCAGTAGGAAACTTGGTAACATGAATAAATAAGAGGGCAGCCAATAGGAATACATATTCATTCCTAAACTGACCTTAACTGACCTGAAAAGTGTCAAATTGTATCATTTTCAGTTAGTGCGCACTAACTCCCAGTTAGTGCGCACTAACTCGAGTTAGTGCGCACTAATCGGAAAAAACGATTTTTAACGATTTTTTAACTAAAAAATCGTGCCTAAGACGATTTTCTTGCCCTGCCACACGATTTCTATCGTTAAGACGATATGGAAAACGATTCACATCCCTACAATAGGACGCTGCCTCCTGTCCCACCGGGATGTGCATTAGTTAAAAACAAATTGTAAAATGCAATAAATGAGGCAATTTTCAGTTTGTTCTGAATGGAATAAACAGAAAATGGCCTCCTATGAGAATATCTGAAAATGTTTGGGTATTTTTGTGTTCATTACCACATTTAAAAAAACAAAAAAAACCCCAAACCCCAAAATACCCAAAACAGGCATTCTGCCCTGAACATTTTAACCTGAGGCCTCCCTGGGCCCTTTCTCCTCCTGTAAAGGTGTGGCAGGTCTGGGGACCTCTCTACTCTGCCCCCTTTCACCCCCTTCCTGCGTCTGCAAATAAAAAAAATGTTCAGGGCCTGAGTAAATCCCACAAAATGTCAGCAGTGTCGCTGGAGACAGGCGCCAGTGTGATGCCGCTTCAGCGCCATCTTTAAAGCTGCACTCACCAGGGCCAGAGCACGTGGGCTTCCATCCGGACAGGGAGGAAGGTCACTGACCCTGACGTATATTTATGGGGGGGCTATGGCCTTAGGCTCTGTATGCTTTCAGCAGTGGGAGTGGAGGGGGGGTCAAAGGGGCCTGCGAAGGCCCAGCCAGGCTGTCCTGGCCTTGCATTATATTTTACAAGAGGGAGTGTGATTGGAGGGCCTGGATTGGCTTTTTTTTTTTGTTTTGGGGCTTTTTCTTTGGGGGGGGGGGAGGCAGTTAAATCTATTTTAATTTTTGATTTGCGAAAGGAAACAAACTGAAAACCCTGACATGAAAAAACAAACTGAACCAAAAATTCTTGTGCTGCACATTGCTGCTATCACATGATTTTTTAAATTTCATGATGAATCTCACATGAAGGATTTGGACAAATGCTTTCTGAAAATCCAGGGACTGTACATTAGGGAGAGGAAGAGTAGCCTAGGGGTTAGAGCAGTGCATTGTGACCACTGGAAGTCAGCATTCAAATCTCACTGCTGCACCCTGGTGATCCTGGCAAATCACTTTACTCTCCAAATTTATAGGGGTAATTTACTAAGCATTTTCCCCATAGACAGATTGAGAGAAAAACTTTTATTCCGTATTTATTTATTTAAAATATTTTTTAGTCCACCTATAATGACAAAAAAAATCAAGCTAAGCAAATCACACCTTGACATATAACAATAAAATCACAGACAGAAAAAACAATACGTATCTGTTAAAACATCAAAATCAATTAAATGCTCCACTAAACAATAGCGTTTTAAGCTGTTTCCTAAAAAGTTTCATGTTGGTCAACAACCGCAATTCAATGGGCAGATTATTCCATAGCTTAGGTCCAAGGCTCGATTCCTACCCACTTGCAGTCAGGCTTCCCCTCTAGAAGGAATCATTAGCAATTGCTGATTGGAGGAGCGTACTTAACAAGAGGGCAGATAGGGCATAAACATTTTTTAAAAATAGGATGAATAGTACATTTTTGAATGAATTAAAAGCCATAATCAAGATTTTACATTTCACATGAAATAAAACAGGCAGACAACGTCGTTGTTGCAGATGGGGGGTGATGTGCTCCTGCAATGGCCTTTTTGTCACTAAGTGCACCGCTGAGTTCTGCAACCATTGTAGTAGAACCCATAGGCAATCCTGAGGTGGTGCCGCATACAAGGAATTAGTGCAATCAACTATAGATGAAATAAATGCTTGGACTACAGTTATAAAATCTGTCACATCCAAAATAGGCCTTTTATGTCGAAGAAGTTTCAATTTAAATTAACCAGGGGAAAGAATACTGTACAATTGGGCTTTACAATCCAATTTATGTAATAAATAGGCCCCCTAGATTGTAAGCTCTCTGGGGATAGGGAAATACCTGAATTTATAAATATTAACTGACTCAACGTTTGATAACTCCTTCAAAAAAACCTGAAAGATTTGTAAGGCAAGATTTGCCTTTGTTAAATCCATGTTGGATCTTCCCCATTAGTCTGTATAAAAGGAGAGCCACAGACCAGAAGGCTATAGATTAGTGGAGGGGAAGAGGTGATGAGCTCTGGCTAGCAGCAGTGGTAGATGGTCAGAATGTGAACACTTGTACCTTTAATGCTATTGCTTGAAAATACTTCCTATCCCTCCTGTTCCTTGCTACTTCAGGAAAATAAGATTAGTTAGAAGTAAGAGACTGTGGGCTAGTTTTCTCAGATAGAAGAGCTGGCACTTGCTCCCAATGATACAATAATAATGTTGTACTAAGAATTAAGCCTATAAACCAATTATATTACAACTTTTTATCAAGTAGAGGATTTTTTCCACAAACACATTATTAAGAAAACGTTCCATCCAGATCTTAATAGTCTGCTTTCTGGAATGTCCATGTGCGCCTCTGACATCCAAAAATGTGCATGGATCTGTCTCCCCTTTAAACACCTTCCCCACTACACACATCCAAAAAATATGGCGTGGAAAGGACAAACACAAAAGCTATTAGGAAGATACACACATACACCGAAAAAGCAATTTAATTAGACATCTTTCTTTTTAGAAAACAGGCTAATGAAAACCTTTTCCAGTTTACTTTTACTGATTCTGGTGCTTATAGTTATTGGAGGGGAAGAAAATGCTGTTAAGCTAACATACTAAGACAGCCTCTCATTTTAATTATAAAACCTCAAATGGGATGGGATACAAGGAGATTTTACTGTGAGTGATGGCACATTTGTTAGGAGGTGCATTAATGGGGAAAAGGTGCTAAGAGTATGCCTGTGCTTTATATTTAAACAAGGCCGTATCTAAGCTATGTGTAATTCTTTGCTACCATTTGCAAGGTGCATTAACAAATGACTTCATTTAGTTTTCAATCTTCTCACAGCACTGCGAGGAAAGCAGCTGTGTACCTGCTCTCTGGTACACACAGGCAGCTTGCAGACTATTTCTTCTAATTCAATTTCAATTTATTACATCCAGAAGCATCAATTACTATGAAAAGTAATGATTTAGTGTTTTCATGCAGCATTTCATGAAAAATATTTCTTTTCCGTGAAGGGGAATCCACTCTGGCCGAGCAGTTGGCCCAGTGGAGATATAATTTCCAATGTGCCATTTTTTTTAAATATTTTATTTATTAGTCAGGATGAAAACTATTTTATTCAGTTGCTGTGGCACAGTGGGGTACGGCTGGTTAAATGCAAAAGCTGTTGGCGCCAGAATTCCTGAGGCCATCTGCCGTTCTGCATCAGTAGAAGGCACCAGGAACAGAGGTGTAGCATTTATTTCAGAACCCTGGACAGCAACAGTGTCTCTTCCAAGCAATGGCAGACTTGCTGAGAATCTTCCCGTTAGAGGCCAGTGCAATATCCGCATGGCCTAACACGCGCCCGTCCATCTCTCCCGGGTGCACAATGCAGTAGGCCAATGAGCTGCTGCATTAAAACGGAGGTGCTAGGGGTACAGCAAGGTTCTGCCTTATCGGCAACCTTGTTTAATATTTATATGACTCCATTATGTCATTTACTATCAGGACTCGGGCTAAAGTATTATTCTTATGCTGACGACTTTCAGATATTAATACCTGTGAAGGACACTGTAGAAAAAGCGTTTCAAATTACCTCGTTGTATTTGAACGCAATTAAACAAGTGTTAAATCAAATGAAATTGTGCATTAATATAGACAAGACCGAAATAATGCTGTTAGAAAGAAAAATTTCTCCAAATTATTCAAAGCTACAGTTCAAACATGAAACATTAAATATAAACATGGGATCTACAGTCAGAGATCTCAGAATATATTTAGATCCGGAATTACATTTTAAAAACCACACTGCAAAAAAAAACAACAACAAAAGAAGGGTATTACAAACTATTAACACTCAAGAGAGTAAAACCTTTCTTAGATATAAAAGATTTTAGAACCGTGTTACAAACTTTAATTTTTTCATCAACAGACTACTGTAATGCTCTTTTTCTGGGCCTACCCTATTCCACTCTACGGCCTTTACACATTTTGCAAAACACAGCAGCAAGAATACTAGTTGGGTCAAACAGAAAAGAACACATTACCCCCGTGCTGATGGAACTCCATTGGCTACCAATAGAGCAGAGAGTCCAATATAAGGTGCTGTGTACTTTACATAAAGCAATCCACCATGAAAACGCTGAATGGTTAAACGCGGTAATAAGATTACATATACCGCAGAGAAATTTAAGATTCGCCAATAAAGGACTTCTATCGATTCAATCATTGGTATCAGCAAAGTTAACATCTGTAAGGGAAAGAGCTCTGTCACTAGGTGGACCAACAATTTGGAACAAACTTCCTATAGAATTAAGATTAGAAATTAATGTGATCCAGTTCAAGAAAAAAATTAAAACTTGGCTACATAAGCAGGCTTTTGGTACAGAAGAAACCATGACAGTATAAGTAACAACATGAATTCACCATGCAGCATTAGTTTTGTTGAGACGGCTAATGATATGAATGATTAGATGAATGAGTTATATTTGTTTTTTGTTTTTTTTTAATTTAAACTTTTATTATTTTCATTAAAGACATTCTTTAAGAAATAACAGGAAAATATGTTATACATTCAATAATCCTTATCATATAACAAGAAAACAATCATCCTTATACTTTGCAAACATATCATATAATTGGGGGAGAAAAATAATAATTTAATAATATATATTTACTTATATATATCTTATAACATAGGAGTTTCTTTTACAAATTAAAACCCCTATCACATTCAATCTGAGAGAGAAAGAATGGAATTACTTTTTACTGGACTTCGTTCTCTGAGGTCACAACTTGATTTTTATCTGACAAAAACATTTCTAAGTGTGCCGGGTCAGAAAAAACAAATTTTTCCCTTGATATGTTATAAGACACAAACATAGAAATTTTAAGAAGAAAGTGGCTCCCAATGCTAACACCTGATCTTTTAATTTCAAAAAATATTTTCTCTTGACTTGTGTCGCCTGGATCACGTTGGGAAAAATCTGAATCTTTTGACCACAAAACAGCACATCTTTATACCTAAAAAACTTTTTGAAAACATTCTCCTTATCCTGTTCTGTTATAAAAGAAATAAAAAGAGTAGCTCTCTTATTTATTATGTCAATAGACTCTTCCAAAAAGGTAGAAACCCCTATACTAGAGGGGGTTTCTATAACCAAATTTCCCTCATCCTTTTTAGATCTTTTTAATGGAAAATAAAATATTCTTGATATCTTAGGGATAGCTTTGTCTTCATAGAGTAATACTTCCTTCAAAATTTTTTTAAACATCTCTTCTGGAGAGAGCAAATGCGTTAAAGGGAAATTAATAATTCTTAAATTTTTGGATCTTAACATATTTTCTATATATTCAATTTCTTTATGCATGACTATGCTATCACGAATAAACACATTTCCAGAATTTTGCATTAATTGTACCTTGTTGGTCAAAGCATTGACTTCTTTCTCACAATAACTAATTTTCTTAGTATGTTCTTCTATTACCTCTCTATTAGCATTAATCACAGTGGACAAGGAGTTGTTCATCATTACCACATTACTATCAAGTCGTGAAATCATCCGCCCAAGATCTACTAATGTAACATTGTCAGGTACTGCTACCGGATCAGTGCTGCATTGTATATCAACTGGGAGTTTAACCTTAGACACTTCCAGAGTTAATACTGATCTTAAAGTTTCAGTCCTTGGGGAATCAGGTTGTTGTATCATCCCCGACTCCCCTTGAACTGCTCCTACCAGTCTACTTGTCGCCTCTCTAGATGTTTCCAGGTTTGGCTGCGGTGGAGACGTTGGTCCATTGCCAGGGCTTAGGGAGACTAATGATATAGCTCCCAAACTGTCCTCTTGTGGCCTTTCCATCAGTTGTGTGACATGATGGTCCATGGGGCCGGTGCGGTTTTGTTGCACTGGTGAAGAGGTAACGATTTTTGCCTTCCTTTTTCTGCCCATAAGTAATTAAATGTTAAGAAAGTATAAACAAATATAAATATGGACACCGGCCTCCAGACTCTTCCGGACTAAGCCGGACCAAGCCGCGCGCCCCTTCGGAGCGTGCGGCTCAGGAGGCGCGCCGGCGGCGATGGTGCGCCGCACTTCCGCTGGTTTTATCGTCGGTGAGGGGACGCCCTTGCTGACGTCACTCAGCTGCACCCCCAGCACTTCCTGCCGGCGATGGATTCTCGGGGTCCACGGGATGAAATCTCGGGGTCCACGGGTCCAGGTAGGGCTCGGGGAAGGCAACGACCCCCTCCTTCTCTCTCGCTCACTCCCCGGTTCTGCTCACCACACCGCTGCTCTTATCGTCGGTGAGGGGACGCCCTTGCTGACGTCACTCAGCCGCGCCCCCAGCACTTCCTGCCGGCGATGGATTCTCGGGGTCCACTGGATGAAATCTCGGGGTCCACGGGTCCAGGTAGGGCTCGGGGAAGGCAACGACCCCCTCCTTCTCTCTCGCTCACTCCCCGGTTCTGCTCACCACACCGCTGCTCTTATCGTCGGTGAGGGGACGCCCTTGCTGATGTCACTCAGCCGCGCCCCCAGCACTTCCTGCCGGCGATGGATTCTCGGCATCCACGGGATGAAATCTCGGGGTCCACGGGTCCAGGTAGGGCTCGGGGAAGGCAACGACCCCCTCCTTCTCTCTCGCTCACTCCCCGGTTCTGCTCACCACACCGCTGCTCTTATCGTCGGTGAGGGGACGCCCTTGCTGATGTCACTCAGCCGCGCCCCCAGCACTTCCTGCCGGCGATGGATTCTCGGGGTCCACGGGATGAAATCTCGGGGTCCACGGGTCCAGGTAGGGCTCGGGGAAGGCAACGACCCCCTCCTTTTCTCTCGCTCACTCCCCCTATATTTGTTTTTAAATTGTAATTTTGTTTAATTTTAAGAATGTAGGAATGACGTTTTTGAATTTTGTATTACTGTTTGTTACTTATTAGATATTGACAAATATTGTAAACCATTATGATGGTTATATCCAAATAGCAGTATATAAACGTTTTTTAAATAAATAAATAAATTGTGCATCCCTAGTGCCTCCTCAGCATCGAGAGCCCGGTTAGGAAAACAGTTACGAGCGTACATTTTTCTAACCCATGGTCCATAGATTAGGAAAATGGGCGCTCAGTAATTGAGTGTCCATTTTCTGAACCTGACCACTGGCAAGACATTTTTTCTAATTTTATTTTTCATGTTGCTGCTTTCTGTGGTTCCTCTATAACACCACAATATTAAGTTGGAAGGACCACAGAAAAGCAGTATCTTCTGCTTTTATGTTAAACTTTTGGGGCTCTTCAAGACTTAACACCAGCTCCTGGGCTGGTGTTAATTTTTTAGGGTTAAAATGTGCATGACAGGCACACATTTATTGTTTACATAAGGGGTACCAGCTAATAGCCTCAATATGGTATTTACATGTGATGAGTGCTTTTAGACACATACTGGTTTGGATGCATGTTTTAGATGCACTGCTCCCCTTATTGTATTAGGGGTTATGGAAACACATCCAAAATGCATGTCCAACTGCTGGTTAACCTGTGCACTGGCCTGAGTGCACGGTATTGCATTGGCCTGTTATACTTTAGAAGTAGCCCTTGAAGATGAGTTTTCCCACAGAAAACATCCCGCTTCCATTCATGCTTCTGATTAACTACAATTCTCCATCTCTACCACTCATTGCCTGAATCTGTTGAGGTCTGTTTCTGCAAATCATTCTACCTGCGATACAAGGCTGTCACCCATTCCTTCTATGACATGTGAAATGCTTCTGGTGGTCTCCTGTTGTGTTCATTCAATAATATATATATATTTTTTTATTTATCAATTTTAACAAAAAGATAGGTCAAACGTAAAAATTGGGAATTACAAGCAATGTTTACCCTCAGTCCTGTTAAAAAAAGTATTGCTGGATCCTCAGGCTTTGCCGTGGGGTTCTGAAGCAAATTAAACATTCTAACAAGTTTTACCATCCAAATGTAAATTAGTGGTAGAACTGGTATCCAAATTCTGGGGTTTCACAGCTCAGTGCATTACATCAGCAACAGCCACGGTTTCCAGCAATCTGCAGTGTTCAAGAACTGATTTGTGAGAAGAGAATATGACATTGACACATCGCCAAAGGTTTCTATGGTTCAAAAGAGGATGGATGCACTTACAGGTGCCTGCTTACAGTTTGGAAATGAAATTGCATGGCAACCATAGCAGAAATAGTGGATGAATTTTCTGATGGTAATAGCTAGGAAAAAATAACAATTAGTCCAATCTTTGCACCAAGAGAAATATACTGACAGACTGGCAGCCTGGACAATGGGCAGCTGCAGGGACCGTCACATCTTACTGCCTGTTTAACTGATCAAAGAAAGATAAAACTCCAGAAATAAAATCTCTCACACAGACACACACACAGACACACACAGACACACACACACACACACACACAGACACAACCTCTCCTTCCTGTGAAATTGGCACAGAGTGTAGAGTGAGCAACACTGCTCAAAAATGTGGAAAAAAACATCCACCACTTCAGACCTTTAGTTTAGATTTTACTGTGAGGAAAGGGTTAGAAGTACTGTCATTGGTTTAAAAGCACTCATACCAGCATTATAATGCACCCTGAGCATCCAGACAATGGAAGTACTCCAGTGCATTAGAACATAAGCTGTGCAATTCTGAGTCAGACCAAACATCCATTAAGCCCAGGATCCTGCCTCTGACACTGGCCAGCCTGGGTCACAATACCAGGCAGATCCCAGAAAGAACAGATCCATTTCTTGTTGCTACCAGGGATAAGTGATGGCTTTCCCAGATCTACAGAACCTGGTTAATAATATGTAATGGACTTTTTCTCCAGGAACTTGTCCAAACCTCTTGTAAACCCCACTATGCTCGTCACCTTGGTTAATTCTTCTGGCAACAGATCCCACAGCTTGATGGTGCACCAAGTGATAAAGTACTTTCTATGATTTGTTTTAAATCTGCTGCTTCTTAGTTTCATGCAGAGCCCCCTAGTTTTAGTATTATTTGAAAGGGTAAATAACTATCCATATTTAACTGATCCGCTCTACTTATGATTTATGGCACAAACATCCAAATCCATCCTCACCAAGTACAGATCTAAAATTAATTCGGCCAAACAAGACTTTTTTTGCCATCAAAATTCATAAATTTCTAAGATGTCTCCGAATTGACCAATAGCCATAGACTGTTCCTTCCTCAAGGAAATTTGAATAATAAAGCAAATGAATTTGCTATTTCAAAGAGAAAATTCAAAAGCTAATCAACAACTTAGCCAGCCCCAGTCCTCAACATATTTCTTTGCCCTCTAACCCGCACCTAAAATGGTCTGCCTTTGACACTGTATCATCTACAGAAATCGTTAATTTACTAAATAAAAGATGAATCCCGCCTCCCATCCGCTTGACCCCATTTCGATAAAAACTTTTCAATCTGTTCCAGATATTATTGCAAGTTCTTTAGCTGATATCGTTAATTCCTCACTGAATGAAGGAAAGTTCCCAGATTCATTAAAGTGTGCCATAGTCAAACCAGCTCCAAAGAACACACAGTTAGAAACAGGCAATCTGTCTAATTTTCGACCTATATCCACCCTTCCTTTTTATCAAAATTAATAGAAAAAGTGGTCAATCAACAACTGATGGACTATTTGGAATGTAACAATCTTCTCTACCCTTCCCAATTCGATTTCTGTAAATGTTTTAACACAGAAACATTATTTGCCTCACTCTTCGATATGGTATTAAGAGGCTTAGACAATGGAAAATCTTATCTTCTGATCTTAGAAATATCATCGGCCTTTATTACAATCAATCATGAGATCATGATAAATAGATTAGAAGAAATAGGTATAACAGGCACCACTCTGTCATGGTTTAAATCTTATTTTCCGACAAAGTATATAAAGTTAAATTAGGTTCCGCCGAATCTGACTTAATTCAACTTAGTTCTGGAGTCCCCCAAGGCTCATCTCTATCTCCTACCCTTTTCACCATTTACATGGCACCACTCTGTAAATTTCTGTCAGGGTCAGGACTTGTACATTTTATATACGCTGATGATGTACAAATTTTACTTCCCATAGAAGGCTCCTGTGACTCTACCCTAAGACTCTGGAACAATTACTTCAGCTCCATTCAGCAATTACTTAACCAGATGTTTTTCATCTTTAAATCACTCAAAAACAGAAATTCTATTGATCTGCAGTAAACCTAATGAAAGGGTTATATTGGATACTAAAGCTTTACATAATTCTCAAGCTATTATGTACAGAGTAAGAGACTTAGGTATCGTTTTAGACAGTGAAATAAATTTTAAGAAGTCTATAAATAATATGGTAAAGGAAGGATTTTACAAATTACAAAAAAGCTAAAACCACTGTAACATACTAATGATTTTAGAACTGTCCTCCAGGCTCTTTTATTTTCTAAACTTGATTATTGTAACGCTCTGTTATTGGGTCTTCCTGTTTCTACGATCCACCCTTTACAACTCTTGCAAAACGCCGCAGCTCGGCTTTTAACAGGCAGCAAAAAATACGACCACTTCACCCCAATTCTGAAAGACCTCCACGGGCTCCCTATTTATTACAGAACTCAGTTTAAATGTCTAACCCTTATCCATAAATCATTATACGGTGAAAAGAATCGAATGGCTGAATGCCGCCTTACGCATTCATACCCCTCAGTGAAATTTATGATCCCCCAGCAAGGCATTACTATCTATTCCATCTCCAAAATTGGCACACCTAAACACTGTGCGGGACAGAGCCTTATCGCTAGCAGGTCCAAAAATATGGAACTCGCTGCCGTTGGACATAAGGCTCGAACCACATCCACACTCTTTCAAAATAAAACTTAAGACATGGCTTTTTGAAGAGGCATTCTCATAGTGAAGTTGGTCTCCTAGCTTTTATAATTTTAGTTTACTGCAATCATCTATCTATTTTAATACTAGTTTAATGGGCAGCTAGAGTTTTGTTAAATTTTATTGATTGTATTATTGCAGTTTATTTTAAAAATGTATTACATGTTATTTTAGTTCATTTTACCTATTTATTATGTTATGTACTCTGGATTTTAATATGTCTTACGATGTAAACCGATATGAAGCTGCTACGAATATTGGTATATAAAAAGTGAATAAATAAATAAATTTATAAACTTCTGTAATATCCCTTCTCATTTGCATCTTCTCCAAGCTAAAGATCCCTAATCTGCTTCACCTTTCCTCATAAGGGAGCCATTCCATCCCATTTATCGTTTGTATTGCACATCTATATCCCTTTTTGTTTAGATGGGGTGACCAGAATTACACACAATATTCAAGGTGTGGTCACACGATGGATCAATGCAGAGATATTATGATATTCTCCATTCATTTCTGAATCATTCCTAGCTTTCTATTTGCTTTTTTGATTACCTTCACACACTAAGCTCAACCTTTTCAATGTGTTGTCCTCAGTGAGTCAAAGTCTTTTTCCTGGATAGTTACTCCTCATACAAAACTCAGCGTTGTGTATGTATAGTTAGGATAATTTATCCATATGTGCATCATTTTGCATTTGTCTACATTAAATTTAATGTGCCATTCGCATGGAGGGACCAAGATGGTGACTTAGGAATGCATTTTCAAAAGGAGTTATGCATTTAAAAGTAGCATATATCATAGCAATTTTCAAAAGCCCATTTCTGCATGTAAAACCTTTTGAAAATTCAGCACTATGAAGCAAATTTTCAAAGGAGTTACACACATAAAAATAGCGATTTTCAAAAGCCCATTTATGTATGTAAAACCTTTTGAAAATTGCCTTCTATATCTGCTGCAGAGGGTAAGAGGGGCTCTGTTATCTTGCTTGCTATGGCAACTATTGCTGCCTTAGTTGCTATTTTTCCTCTTCTTTCGGAGCAGAATGTTGAGGACCAGCGGCCTTGTTGTTACCTGAGCTGCTATCGATTCTTCAGCATGGGTTGGGGAATATGCCATGGAAGGAAGAAGGGTTGTTGTCTTTGATATTCCTTGGCCTGGATAGCCCGGAGTGATTACCACTTCTGGAGAGGTTTCTTTGGCATCCTTCTCCAGTATTAGATCCGAGTTCTGACCTGGGTGTAGTGGAAGGGCGAGCGAATGGTGTGAATTTGTGGAAGGACTCGTTCTCTTTGGAAAAGGATCAGTTTGGAGGAATGCTTGGAACTGTGGTGTTTGCCTGGCCTGGAGGGTGAGCTGGTGGTGGTGGGTAGGGATGTGAATCGTTTTAGGACGATTAAAATTATCGTCCGATAATTTTAATATCGTCTTAAACCGTTATGGAACACAATACAATAGAGATTCTAACGATTTATCGTTATAAATCGTTAGAATCGTGAGCCGGCACACTAAAACCCCCTAAAACCCACCCCCGACCCTTTAAATTAAATCCCCCACCCTCCCGAACCCCCCCCAAATGAGTTAAATAACCTGCGGGTCCAGCGGCGGTCCGGAACGGCAGCGGTCCGGAACGGGCTCCTGCTCCTGAATCTTGTTGTCTTCAGCCGGCGCCATTTTCCAAAATGGCGCCGAAAAATGGCGGCGGCCATAGACGAACACGATTGGACGGCAGGAGGTCCTTCCGGACCCCCGCTGGACTTTTGGCAAGTCTCGTGGGGGTCAGGAGGCCCCCCACAAGCTGGCCAAAAGTTCCTGGAGGTCCAGCGGGGGTCAGGGAGCGATTTCCCGCCGCGAATCATTTTCGTACGGAAAATGGCGCCGGCAGGAGATCGACTGCAGGAGGTTGTTCAGCGAGGCGCCGGAACCCTCACTGAACGACCTCCTGCAGTACGAAAACGATTCGCGGCGGGAAATCGCTCCCTGACCCCCGCTGGACCTCCAGGAACTTTTGGCCAGCTTGTGGGGGGCCTCCTGACCCCCACGAGACTTGCCAAAAGTCCAGCGGGGGTCCGGAAGGACCTCCTGCCGTCCAATCGTGTTCGTCTATGGCCGCCGCCATTTTTCGGCGCCATTTTGGAAAATGGCGCCGGCTGAAGACAACAAGATTCAGGAGCAGGAGCCCGTTCCGGACCGCTGCCGTTCCGGACCGCCGCTGGACCCGCAGGTTATTTAACTCATTTGGGGGGGGGTTCGGGAGGGTGGGGGATTTAATTTAAAGGGTCGGGGGTGGGTTTTAGGGGGTTTTAATGTGCCGGTTTTGCGATTTTTAGATTTTTAGATTTTTCACGATTTTTCACGATATTTTACCCCCCCAAACGGCAACAATACGATTCCCTCCCCCTCCCAGCCGAAATCGATCGTTAAGACGATCGAGGACACGATTCACATCCCTAGTGGTGGGGACCCTCTATGGAGAGATTGGAGGTATCTTTTCTCCAAGGAAGCTGAAGGCCGTGAAACCCCCCTTGTTAGAGCCAATTGCATCCACAGCAATGCACAACCCCCTTATGGAGTACGATGGGCAGGACTGAGTGAGCACTAGTACCAATTATACAAATATCCTGCAGATTCAAGAACTTATGTTTCCCACTTTTGAAGTTGCTGTGGTGGACTGCACTTCTAGGACTGTGGATTCATAGAGGTAGATTACCTTATTGTGAAATATTAAAGTTAATGTGAAGAAAGATCTAACAAAGTGGCCTCTGTCCTCAAAAGCTCAAACCTCAGATTGGTTAAGTCTATAAGGTGTCGCCCACCTCTGTCATTTTTGCTAAGCCAGGCTAACATGGCTACCCCTCTGAAGATCTTTAAGAAGCAAAGTGGACTCCTTGGAATATATGGCAAGAGATAAGAACATATCTTGGGGTGGGAGGTGGAAGAGGAATTGGATTCAAATGACCACCAACACAAGCCCTAACTTTTGCAGTCTGGGCTACTTATATGCAAATATAAATGAAAAAGCACAGGACTGCTTCCACAGCTTACTCCATAAGCAAAGGGCCTGATTTTAAAATGCATTTACTCGAGTAAAAACCAGGTTTACTGGAGTAAATTCACTTTACTTGAGTAAGTGGGTTTTTGAAAATTGCTACAATATATGCCATTGACTTGTCTATAGGATTTACTCACATAAGTGCACTTTACTTAAGTAAATGGCTTTTGAAAATTGCTACAATAGTAGCTACATTTACGCATGTAACTCCTTTTGAAAATTACCCCCAAAATGCACCAGCACCGTCTGAAGTTTCAAGAAGGCTCATCGAATAACTGCACAGAGCGGCAGTTACTGCCCTTAACAGAAAGCATGGGGGTAACCTGCACGGAGCGGCAGTTACTACCCTTAACAGAAAGCATGGGGGTAACCTGCACGGAGCGGCAGTTACTACCCTTAACAGAAAGCATGGGGGTAACCTGCATGGAGAGTCAGTTACTACCCTTAACAGAAAGCATGGGGTAACCTGCACGGAGTGGTAGTTACTACCCTTAACAGAAACATGGGGGTAACCTGCACGGAGCGGCAGTTACTACCCTTAACAGAAAGCATGGGGTAACCTGCACGGAGTGGTAGTTACTACCCTTAACAGAAACATGGGGGTAACCTGCACGGAGCGGCAGTTACTAACCTTAACAGAAACATGGGAGTAACCTGCACGGAGCGGCAGTTACTGCCCTTAACAGAAACATGGGGGTAACCTGCACGGAGCGGCAGTCACTCCCTTAACAGAAACATGGGGGTAACCTGCACGGAGCATCAGTTACTGCCCTTAACAGAAACATGGGGGTAACCTGCATGGAGCGGCAGTTACTACCCTTAACAGAAACATGGGTGTAACCTGCATGGAGCGGCAGTCACTCCCTTAATAGAAAGAATGGGGTAACCTGCACGAAGCATCAGTTACTGCCCTTAACAGAAACATGGGGGTAACCTGCACGGAGCGGCAGTTACTACCCTTACCAGAAACATGGGGGTAACCTGCACGGAGCGACAGTTACTACCCTTAACAGAAACATGGGGGTAACCTGCACGGAGCGGCAGTTACTGCCCTTAACAGAAGGGATGGAGGTAACCTGCACGGAGCGGCAGTTACTACCCTTAAAAGAAACATGGGAGTAACCTGCACGGAGCAGCAGTTACTACCCTTAACAGAAACATGGGGGTAACCTGCACGGAGCGGCAGTTACTGCCCTTAACAGAGACATGGGGGTAACCTGCACGGAGCGGCAGTTACTGCCCTTAAAAGAAACATGGGGGTAACCTGCACGGAGCGGCAGTTACTGCCCTTAACAGAAACATGGGGGTAACCTGCATGAAGCATCAGTTACTGCCCTTAACAGAAGGCATGGGGGTAACCTGCACGGAGCGGCAGTTACTACCCTTAACAGAAGGCATGGGGGTAACCTGCACGGAGCGGCAGTTACTACCCTTAACAGAAGGCATGGGGGTAACCTGCACGGAGCGGCAGTTACTACCCTTAACAGAAGGGATGGAGGTAACCTGCACGGAGCGGCAGTTACTACCCTTAACAGAAACATGGGGGTAACCTGCACGGAGCGGCAGTTACTACCCTTAACAGAAACATGGGGGTAACCTGCACGGAGCGGCAGTTACTGCCCTTAACAGAAGGGATGGAGGTAACCTGCACGGAGCGGCAGTTACTACCCTTAAAAGAAACATGGAAGTAACCTGCACAGAGCAGCAGTTACTACCCTTAACAGAAACATGGGGGTAACCTGCACGGAGCGGCAGTTACTGCCCTTAACAGAGACATGGGGGTAACCTGCACGGAGCAGCAGTTACTGCCCTTAACAGAAGGCATGGGGGTAACCTGCACGGAGCGGCAGTTACTACCCTTAACAGAAGGCATGGGGGTAACCTGCACGGAGCGGCAGTTACTACCCTTAACAGAAGGGATGGAGGTAACCTGCACGGAGCGGCAGTTACTACCCTTAACAGAAACATGGGGGTAACCTGCACGGAGCGGCAGCTACTACCCTTAACAGAAACATGGGGGTAACCTGCACGGAGCGGCAGTTACTACCCTTAACAGAAACATGGGGGTAACCTGCACGGAGCGGCAGTTACTGCCCTTAACAGAAACATGGGGGTAACCTGCACGGAGCGGCAGTTACTGCCCTTAACAGAAACATGGGGTAACCTGCACGGAGCGGCAGTTACTGCCCTTAACAGAAACATGGGGGTAACCTGCACGGAGCGGCAGTTACTACCCTTAACAGAAACATGGGGGTAACCTGCACGGAGCGGCAGATACTGCCAGAAGAACCTCGCTGGGCAGACTGGATGGACCATTTGATCCTTTCCTGCCATCATTATTATGTTACTATGTTATAATTAATTTCCCTCAATCTCAGTTAATATCTCTTTATATGATGTTGAAGAAGTATCTTCTTGAAATTTTGGACTTTTCTCCTGATTTGATTCCACCATTTTCTCTAGTTTTCTATGCACCTGGATTTAGAAAGTCATCTTTGAGGAAAAGGGAGAGAATGCTGATGTCCTAAGTCTTACTGCCTCTAATTTAACAGATTTTCTTGAGTCATCTGTGGAAGAGGTGAACATTAAAGCAACTCTTCTTCTTTGCCTTGCTATGGATTTGGATAGGGACTTGATTCTTTGACCTTTTTCAAGAATAGAAATCAACTTTTCTTGGGACAGATGGTTAGGATCTTTTCTGATCTATTGAAGGGCATTCAAATTACTAAGAAGACATTTTGCTTCTCTGCCCACAGGTCTTGGACACGGGGGCTACCTTTTTTTCAAGGTCCTCTGAGGGACGGTAACTTTCAAACTGACGCACCTGCACACATTTGTGTGCATGCGTCGGCCCACGCATGACCAGGTATACGGCCATTTTATAACATAAGCGTGCATATGCATGCATGTTATAAAATAGCCTGGCCGTGCACACTTGCGCCAAATTTTAAGTAGGCACATGCATGTGCATGCAAATCCCGCTTCTACCAGTTTTACCAATTTATCCCCAATTCATCCAGTGAAGAGAGAGGTCCTCCATCCGCCCCTGGTTTGTTAGCCTTTACTCTCCCAGCTAGCCCTGACCCTTAAAACTCTGCGGATCTGCCTACTTTTCTTTACATTTTAACTTAGATGGAATCCATAGCGGAAGTAAAGTTATGCGGCATGGAACCTCATCACGTGCTGGGTTGTGAAAATATTTATGCACACATCTCAGGTTCACACCCTGAAATGTCCATGCCCTGCCCTGCCCAGACCCCAGCCATGTCCACCCCTTTTTGAAAACTTTTAAGATGTGTGCACTGTGGGGAGATGCATTTGCATCTTGCTGGCTTTTAAAATCCACTTAGCGCGTGCACAAGCCTAACTTCTTTGAGCATTCCCTAATTAATGTATTGCGCTTGGAGGTAGATCCTTGTCCTGGAGCAGAGTAGAACAACTCCCTGTTTGGACCCAGGAAGCGCCTGCCACCAGGTGGCGGAGCACAGGAGGAGACAGAGGCTAGCTGGAGCTTCACCACTGGAAGCCTGCGATCCCCCGGGTGGAGCCCCTGGGGTCCCCGGGCCACTTGGACTTAGGTGGGCCTCGCAGGGTCTCCCAGATAGGAGGTATAGAGGTGTGCCCACCAGGATCAAGGGTGCACGGTCGATGTCTTGACTGGAGGCCTGAGGGATCAAGGAAGACCATTACAGTGTCTGCGATGACAAGGCTAGGAGCAGGGCCAGAATCAAGGAGGCGTGGTCAATGATAGCCGAGGTCGAGTTCCAAGGATCAGTCCGAGAATGGTCAGCCAAAGCAGGGGTCAGGTTCCAGAGGTCAGACATGGTCAAGAAGGCAGACAAAGGTCAGAATCCGGGCAGCGATCAGCATGGTCAAGGAAACAGGCAAAGGTCAGAATCCGGGCAGCGATCAGCATGGTCAAGGAAACAGGCAAAGGTCAGAATCCGGGCAGTGATCAGCATGGTCAAGGAAACAGGCAAAGGTCAGAATCCAGGCAGTGATCAGCATGGTCAAGGAAACAGGCAAAGGTCAGAATCCGGGCAGCGATCAGCATGGTCAAGGAAACAGGCAAAGGTCAGTACCGGAGAGTCAGTCCAAGAGGTACTACCTGGGAGAATGCAGGAACAGACAGACGCTGGAACAGGACTGGAACAAGCAATGAGACATGGAGGCAAACTAGTACACATGGTGTCGACCCAATTGCCAAGGCAAGGAAGTGCAGGCAGGCACTTCCTTTAGTAGTACGTTCCTTCAGGGCGTGCCATGGAGCTTGGACCCACCCCTGGCTCTATAAGGGACTGGGCGGTCAACGCGCACGTAGGGGCGGGGCCGATGCCACGGAGGATGCCAAACCCCGCCGTGAGGCCTGGTGCGCTGAGGAAGGCTCGGCGACCACCACCATGGGATGCCGGGGCCTGGAGGAGCTTGCAGCTGCTGCCGGAGAGACCGACCCGGGACCTGCAGTGGAGTTGGAAAGGTGAGCAGGCCCGTGCGCGGGCCAAGCACGGATGGGGCGCACAACATAATGCATGCAACGGGCTTTTAAAATTCACCCCAAAAAGTATTGTAGGGTATCATGGAAAGATATTGATTTTTGTTGATCCTATTGTAATTCTTTTCTTAGAAGTAAATCTAGAAAGATTTCTTCAACTTTGTCCAGTTAAGGGTAGAGATCTGCTTTAGGTTCACTGCTCTTTTAGCAGACTAACATTATTATTTCTTTTCTATGTTTCCTTTAATTTGTATTTGGGCCTCTCCAATGGTGGATAAATGTATGTAAACTTAGTGATTTTGTTTACTGTTATTACTTATTATTTCTTATTGCATTTGCTGAATTCATACATTTCAAATTCATGCTGACTTCCTTCCAGTCTGTTATTGTACTTACCTAGCAAGACTTACACATCAGCTGACAAATTCACTTCCATCCAACTCTCACCATCTCTTTGCCACACTCAATTCCCTCTTGAAATTGCCTTTGCCTCCCATTCCAGGCTGTGTTCAGGTAATGGCTGACTGCTTGCATGATAAGGTTCACAAATTTAGTCTCTAGTTCTTAAACAGGTCACATCTAGCTCCCTCTCCCTGATTTCATGTTTCGACCCTTCCTCTGGCCCCTGTCTCCCTCTCCTCCTTTTCTGAAATCACAGTGGAGAAAACTACCCATCTTCTCAACTCCTCCAAACTCATTAAGAGGTTCATTTTAAAAAAAGGCGTGAGCGCGTACTTTTGTTTGCGCACCAGGCGCAAAGAAAAGTACGCCAGATTTCAATAGATACGTGCGTAGCCGCACGTATCTTTTAAAATCCGGGATCGGCGCACGCAAGGGGTGCACATTTGTGCACCTTGTGCGCGCCGAGCCCTGTGCGTGCTGCCTGTTCCCTCTGCCTCCCCCACCTTCCCCTTCCTTCCCCTACCTAACCCACCCCCCCATCCCTATATAAACCCCCCTACCTTTATCGCAAAAGTTACGCGTGCTCAAGGCAGGCGTAACTCGCGCGCGCCGGTGGCCCACTGGTGCGCCATCACCCGACCCGGTGGCTGGTTCGGAGGCCTGAGCCATGCCCCCTGGAACGCCCCAGGTTGGCATCACACCCCCCTGTAACGCCCCCCGGAATGCCCCAAATGTTGCGCCGCCCCCCAACATGCCCCCCCGACATGCCCCCCTAGCAAAGCCTCGGGACTTATGTGCATCCTGGGGCTTGCGCACACCACCGAGCCTATGCAAAATAGGCTCAGCACGCACAGAGGGGTTTTTTTTAGGGTTACACGCATGACTTATGCGCGTAACCCTTTTAAAATCTGCCCCCATTTGTTCTTCTGAGAAAAATTATTTAGGGAGTTATTTTTCATTTTCTGGAAGAGCATTGTATGTGAGATTGGGTTTAACAGTGGACCAAAGCAATCACCAATAAACCAATAATTGATGAATGTGCATCAATATATAGTGCACAGACAGAATAAGATGCTTTTAAATGGCATACTTTTTTCTTCTTCTCTAGCTTGCTCATTAATAAGCTGAGATAAGGCAGGGGATATTGTTTTCTAACATCTGTTTTTCTAAGTAAAAAGGCTGGTGAAGGCCAGTGCTCATTGCCTAGTATAGGATGTCTCTAACTTACCATAGCCTAATGAGCTACAGCTGGCCATAAATCTGGTCAGTTGTGAGTGCAAGTCAGAACACATAAAACTGGCAGACTCTAGATTAGACCCAGAAAATAAGAATATAAGAAGCTGTAATTGACAGTGTTCTTTGGATGATCCACAGTCAAAACCAAATGGTTATTGCATGGGGTCTCCAGGCCAGTAATTGTCACTTTCATTTCCCAGGATATACTGTCTCATAGAAATAAAGATCTATGAGGGAAGTATCTTTGTATAAAATCTTTCCTTATGTCTATCTTTGTTATTGCAATAGTTATTTGCCTTTAGTAATCTATGTAATGTTTGCTGTAATGTGTGTGGTATTGTTTATCTTTACTGATTTATACCATACTTTACCATATTTAGTAAACTGAGTATTTGCTTTTCCAAGATTTTGTTGTGTGCTCTGTGATGTAATATAACCCCCATTCAGGCTCAGTTCTTCAGCTCTATCTCCACTGCAATCATCCCTTCCATCTGTCACATTCTCAATCTATCACTTTCCACTACATATGCTCTTGCTGCCTTCAAACATGCTGTGATCACACCACTCCTCAACAAAAGAACCCCCCCCCCATGAACCCTACCTGACCTGCAAGCTTTCATCCCATCTCCCTACTACCTTTTGCTTCCAAAGTACATGAACATGCTTTTTACCTCCACTGTCTTGACTTTCTTTCATCTCAAGTCATTATCAATCCACTCCTCTTGATTTTGCCCTCTACAGAAATAGCCCATGCTAAAGTTTCCAATTACTTGTTATATCTAAAACCAAAGGTCATGATTTATCTCCCTTAGAAACAAAAGCAAGATAGAAAGTCTGCCCATCCACACATATTCAGCTTTATAATCCCTACCACTCCCTGCTTTCTCATGTTCAGATCTTGTCTTTGTCTCCATTACTTCCTCTGAAAAGAAAGATTTCCTAAGATAATTATTCTAAAATCTACCCCCTTTCACCCTCATCTCCTTATTCTAACTCCTCCTTTCCTTTCATTTAGGCTCACCTCTTGTGCATGGAAACTTGGAGGTATTTAAATGACTCTATCATATCTAACTATCCCACCTTTCCTCTAGGGTATAAATGTCTATATCTTTGATCTTCCTGCTGCTTTTGACACTGTTGATCACCACCTACTACTCGATACTCTGTGCTCACTTGGATTTTGGGACTTAGTCCTGTCTTTGTTCTCTTCTTACCTCTCTCATAAGACTTTTAATGTTTCCTCTGGTGGATCCTCCTCTACTGTAGTCCCACTATCAATTGGTGAGCTTCAGACTCTGTTCTTGGCCCTCTTCTCTCTGTAAACTAATGCCTTTGGGGCACTGATTGCCTCTCATGGCATTCAATACCATCTTTATGCTGATAATTCCCAACTGTGCCTCTCTCCACCAGAAATTTCAGCAGGAAATAGCTCACTGATAGTTAATATTTTTTATTTGAGGTTTTTAATTTAAGAAATGATATTTTGTTTTTGTTTAACTATAAATCCGATGTATTGTAATGCAGTTAGTATGGCTGGTCCGCTATAAGTGGGCTATATGGAATCCAGTTCCAGATCTCAGCCTGCTTGTCTGACATTGCCACCACCTTAAAACATTGCCAAGACAGAGCTCTTTATCCTAGTCCACTTCTCTTCTTCCTTCTTTTTTCTATTTCTGCGGATAACAGTATAATCATCTCAATCCCCTCAGCTTGTACCCTTGGAGTCCTCTTCTACTCCTCTCTCTCCTTCTCTTCGCATATCCAAAACTCTGCTAAAAAGTGCATTTATTTCTCTATAACATCGCCAAAATCCATCCCTTCCTTTCTGAATGCACTACCAGAACCCTTTCCTTTCTCTCATCTCCTCCTGCTTACACTATTACATCCTGCTCCTCACAGGTCTCCCAGTGATCCATCTCTCTCCCTGCAATCTGTCCTAAATTCAGCTGCACGACTTATCTTTCACCAAAGTCACTGCACCCATACCAGAACCCTTTCCACTCTCTCATCTCCTGCTTACACTATTACACCCTGCTCCTCACAGGTCTCCCAGTGATCCATCTCTCTCCCTGCAATCTGTCCTAAATTCAGCTTCATGACTTATCTTTCACCAAAGTCACTGCACCCATACCAGAACCCTTTCCTCTCTCTCATCTTCTCCTGCTTACACTATTACATCCTGCTCCTCACAGGTCTCCCAGTGATCCATCTCTCTCCCTGCAATCTGTCCTAAATTCAGCTGCACGACTTATCTTTCACCAAAGTCACTGCACCTATACCAAAACCCTTTCCTCTCTCTCATCTCCTCCTGCTTACACTATTACATCCTGCTCCTCACAGGTCTCCCAGTGATCCATCTCTCTCACCAAAGTCACTGCACCCATACCAGAACCCTTTCCTCTCTCTCATCTCCTCCTGCTTACACTATTACATCCTGCTCCTCACAGGTCTCCCATGATCCATCTCTCTCCCTGCAATCTGTCCTAAATTCAGCTGCATGACTTATCTTTCACCAAAGTCACTGCACCCATACCAGAACCCTTTCCTCTCTCTCATCTCCTCTTGCTTACACTATTACACCCTGCTCCTCACATGTCTCCCAGTGATCCATCTCTCTCCCTGCAATCTGTCCTAAATTCAGCTGCATGACTTATCTTTCACCAAAGTCACTGCACCCATACCAGAACCCTTTCCTCTCTCTCATCTTCTCCTGCTTACACTATTACATCCTGCTCCTCACAGGTCTCCCAGTGATCCATCTCTCTCCCTGCAATCTGTCCTAAATTCAGCTGCACGACTTATCTTTCACCAAAGTCACTGCACCCATACCAGAACCCTTTCCTCTCTCTCATCTCCTCCTCCTCTTACACTATTACATCCTGCTCCTCACAGGTCTCCCAGTGATCCATCTCTCTGCCCTGCAATCTGTCCTAAATTCAGCTGCACGACTTATCTTTCACCAAAGTCACTGCACCCATACCAGAACCCTTTCCTCTCTCTCATCTCCTCCCGGTTACACTATTACACCCTGCTCCTCACAGGTCTCCCAGTGATCCATCTCTCTCCCTGCAATCTGTCCTAAATTCAGCTGCATGACTTATCTTTCACCAAAGTCACTGCACCCATACCAGAACCCTTTCCTCTCTCTCATCTCCTCCTGCTTACACTATTACACCCTGCTCCTCACAGGTCTCCCAGTGATCCATCTCTCTCCCTGCAATCTGTCCTAAATTCAGCTGCACGACTTATCTTTCACCAAAGTCACTACACCCATACCAGAACCCTTTCCACTCTCTCATCTCCTCCTCTTACACTATTACATCCTGCTCCTCACAGGTCTCCCAGTGATCCATCTCTCTCCCTGCAATCTGTCCTAAATTCAGCTGCATGACTTATCTTTCACCAAAGTCACTGCACCCATACCAGAACCCTTTCCTCTCTCTCATCTCCTCCTCTTACACTATTACACCCTGCTCCTCACAGGTCTCCCAGTGATCCATCTCTCTCCCTGCAATCTGTCCTAAATTCAGCTGCACGACTTATCTTTCACCAAAGTCACTGCACCCATACCAGAACCCTTTCCTCTCTCATCTCCTCCTGCTTACACTATTACACCCTGCTCCTCACAGGTCTCCCAGTGATCCATCTCTCTCCCTGCAATCTGTCCTACATTCAGCTGCATGACTTATCTTTCACCAAAGTCACTGCACCCATACCAGAACCCTTTCCTCTCTCTCATCTCCTCCCGGTTACACTATTACACCCTGCTCCTCACAGGTCTCCCAGTGATCCATCTCTCTCCCTGCAATCTGTCCTAAATTCAGCTGCATGACTTATCTTTCACCAAAGTCACTGCACCCATACCAGAACCCTTTCCTCTCTCTCATCTCCTCCTCTTACACTATTACATCCTGCTCCTCACATGTCTCCCAGTGATCCATCTCTCTCCCTGCAATCTGTCCTAAATTCAGCTGCATGACTTATCTTTCACCAAAGTCACTGCACCCATACCAGAACCCTTTCCTCTCTCTCATCTCCTCCTCTTACACTATTACACCCTGCTCCTCACAGGTCTCCCAGTGATCCATCTCTCTCCCTGCAATCTGTCCTACATTCAGCTGCATGACTTATCTTTCACCAAAGTCACTGCACCCATACCAGAACCCTTTCCTCTCTCATCTCCTCCTGCTTACACTATTACACCCTGCTCCTCACAGGTCTCCCAGTGATCCATCTCTCTCCCTGCAATCTGTCCTACATTCAGCTGCATGACTTATCTTTCACCAAAGTCACTGCACCCATACCAGAACCCTTTCCTCTCTCTCATCTCCTCCTGCTTACACTATTACACCCTGCTCCTCACAGGTCTCCCAGTGATCCATCTCTCTCCCTGCAATCTGTCCTAAATTCAGCTGCATGACTTATCTTTCACCAAAGTCACTGCACCCATACCAGAACCCTTTCCTCTCTCTCATCTCCTCCTGCTTACACTATTACACCCTGCTCCTCACAGGTCTCCCAGTGATCCATCTCTCTCCCTGCAATCTGTCCTAAATTCAGCTGCATGACTTATCTTTCACCAAAGTCACTGCACCCATACCAGAACCCTTTCCTCTCTCTCATCTCCTCCTCTTACACTATTACATCCTGCTCCTCACAGGTCTCCCAGTGATCCATCTCTCTCCCTGCAATCTGTCCTAAATTCAGCTGCATGACTTATCTTTCACCAAAGTCACTGCACCCATACCAGAACCCTTTCCTCTCTCTCATCTCCTCCTCTTACACTATTACATCCTGCTCCTCACAGGTCTCCCAGTGATCCATCTCTCTCCCTGCAATCTGTCCTAAATTCAGCTGCATGACTTATCTTTCACCAAAGTCACTGCACCCATACCAGAACCCTTTCCTCTCTCTCATCTCCTCCTGCTTACACTATTACACCCTGCTCCTCACAGGTCTCCCAGTGATCCATCTCTCTCCCTGCAATCTGTCCTAAATTCAGCTGCACGACTTATCTTTCACCAAAGTCACTGCACCATACCAGAACCCTTTCCTCTCTCTCATCTTCTCCTGCTTACACTATTACATCCTGCTCCTCACAGGTCTCCCAGTGATCCATCTCTCTCCCTGCAATCTGTCCTAAATTCAGCTGCATGACTTATCTTTCACCAAAGTCACTGCACCCATACCAGAACCCTTTCCTCTCTCTCATCTCCTCCTCTTACACTATTACATCCTGCTCCTCACAGGTCTCCCAGTAATCCATCTCTCTCCCTGCAATCTGTCCTAAATTCAGCTGCACGACTTATCTTTCACCAAAGTCACTGCACCCATACCAGAACCCTTTCCTCTCTCTCATCTCCTCCTCTTACACTATTACATCCTGCTCCTCACAGGTCTCCCAGTGATCCATCTCTCTCCCTGCAATCTGTCCTAAATTCAGCTGCACGACTTATCTTTCCCCAGAGTCACTGCACCCATACCAGAACCCTTTCCTCTCTCTCATCTCCTCCCTCTTACACTATTACACCCTGCTCCTCACAGGTCTCCCAGTGACCCATCTCTCTCCCTGCAATCTGTCCTAAATTCAGCTGCACGACTTATCTTTCACCAAAGTCACTGCACCCATACCAGAACCCTTTCCTCTCTCTCATCTTCTCCTGCTTACACTATTACATCCTGCTCCTCACAGGTCTCCCAGTGATCCATCTCTCTCCCCTGCAATCTGTCCTAAATTCAGCTGCATGACTTATCTTTCACCAAAGTCACTGCACCCATACCAGAACCCTTTCCTCTCTCTCATCTTCTCCTGCTTACACTATTACATCCTGCTCCTCACAGGGCTCCCAGTGATCCATCTCTCTCCCTGCAATCTGTCCTTCATTCAGCTGCATGACTTATCTTTCACCAAAGTCACTGCACCCATACCAGAACCCTTTCCACTCTCTCATCTCCTCCCACTTATATTGCAACCTGCTTCTCACATATCTTCTGCATTGAGTCTATATTGGCTCCTTGCCCTAGCCATTCTTGCCTTGCAGCCTTCTCAGGCCTATTCTTGCTTTGTCTCATGGCCTCTGGGCCTTCTGACCTCAGCCTTTCCTTGCCTTGTGGCCATCTGGCTTTCAGCTCCTAGCATTGCCTTGTGGTCTTAGGACCTCCTGGCTCTTTTCCTTGCTTTGCAACTTACTTTGGCCTACTCCTGACCTCTGACCTATGCAGTCCTTGCCTACCACTGTGGCCTCTTTTGGTCTCTCCCTGTCTTGCCTTCTTATATTGCTGCTTTTGGGCTTTATGTTCCATGTTTTGTATTGTGCTTGTCTTGCCCTGTCTTAGTCCATTCTTATGCCAGCCTGAGATCCAGTCTTACCTGCACTCTGTTCTAGTCCAAGCCTTGCTCCAGCCTCGCTCTGCCATCCCGTGCCACTCCATAGGTGGTGATCTCCACACTCTGCCTGGACCAGAAATATAGCAACAGGTAGGGAAGCCCATTAGCCCTTCCTGTTGGTCAGCTGCAATGCAGATGGATCAAGCCCGACAGAAATTTACACCGGGGAACACAATTTTCATTGATTAAGATCTCACACTTGTTTTTGACTAACTTTTGATAGATAATCAAACAATATGAAGCAACTACCTCTCCTAAATTAATCACAAACAAAGGAGAGAGGAGATTCAACTCACTCAATAAATCTAACAAATCAAGTATCGACGAACTTGTTACCCAACAATTAATTACCCGGCAAATGACAATATCATCAAGATTGTTGCTCTGGTATTGTAATCTGCAGCCTCTCGCTCTCGCAATGGGCCGCAGACTGTTGTCAGCTTACAGAGCTTCTTTTATTGTAATCATTTACTGTCATTTGTCCACCCACCAAATACCTTTATTCAAAAACCAGTCCTATAACCATGTTAATCTTTTTCAATAGTTTAAACTTTAACAGAACGGAATGTTCTTTAAATATCAAGTTCAACAAAATTGAATACTTAGCCATAAATTTTTCATCGAGCAGCTACAATGCTTTGCTGTTCAATTTAAACGTCCCAACATGTTTCGACTGAAATATCAGTCTTCTTCAGGGGAATTGTGATATCTCGAATCAGGCCAAAATATTCCGTGTACCCTAAAAATTAAAAACCATAAATTAAAACCACTCAAAGCAGACCACACAGCCAAAATCCTAGTATAAACTATAATCCATTGTTTAAGCGTCAGGAGATATACTCCACTTACCCGGACCAAGTTTACAGGTCTCACTAGGGATTCGAAAATGGCGCCTCAGCGTCCTAGTTGATCTCTGCAGCCGTGTTCACTCTAAATTTAAGCGCATCCCACTAGTTCTGACAACCGGAAATCCGGATCCTCTAAACCCAATGAACTCCAATTCCCACAATTCTACGCTCTTAAAACGCCACGATTTTTAAAACACTGACCAGTCAATGTCTTTATTTAATCCGTTTGGATCAACCGTGTTGAAATAATAAATCCATTTTTGCTCTCTTTGAAGGAGGTAACCATCAAAATCACCTCCGCGACTCTTAGGCAGAGGTTTTTCTATTACGGCAAATCTTAAGACATCAAACGTATGCAAATATGAAAGGCAGTGTTGTACTACCGGCGCTTCAACCTTACCGCGTGTAATGGCACTCCTGTGCTCAATCATGCGGGTCTTTAAACAATGTTTGGTTTTGCCAATATATAAACGAGGGCATGGGCACCATAACCCATAAATCACACCCTTAGACTCGCAATTGGTGAGAGATCGAAGCTGAAATTTGCCATTAGCAAAAAACGGTAGAGCACTACCTGCAAAAGATTGAGTGCACACAGTGCAATTCCCACAAGGGAAGTGTCCTTTAATCCCGAACTCTCTGATCTCTCCATCATTCTTTTCATCTGTGAAGTCTGAGTGTACTATCATGTCTCTCAGGTTTCTTCCTCGCTTAAAGGCAAACCTTGGGAGTTCATTGAACCCATCATGTAAATGTAGACTGTGCCAAAATTTTTTTATGATATTCTGAACTTTATATACTTGTGAGGAGAATGGCAATACACAAACCAACCTATTGTCCTGTTGTGCATTCTTAGGCAAAAACAGTAAGTCTCTATTGATCCAACGTGCTCGTTTGTAAGCCCTCCTAACAATCTGAGGTGGGTAACCTCTTTGTTTAAAATTCTGGCTCATCACTTGGGCTTTCGATTTGTACTCTCTGATATCTGAGCACAGTCTTCTCAATCGCAAAAATTGACCATAAGGTAAATTATTGCGCAGATGGTGAGGATGACAGCTGTCATACCGTAGCAATGTATTTCTGTCAGTCGGCTTCCGATATATGGAAAATTCAAACCCCACAGGTTGTAACATGATTAAAATGTCCAGATATGCTACTTGACTCTTATTGAAGTTATACGTGAACTTCAAATTGTTATCACAACCTTCCAACCATTCCATAAATCTTACGAATTCACTAAGCTCACCCTCCCATACCACCAGAATATCGTCAATATATCATCTCCATAATTTTATATGGTTGTTAAAGGGATTGTCTTTCACAAATTTTTCTTCGAAATTCCCCATATATAAGTTAGCCACGTCAGGCGCCATTGTGGCACCCATAGCCACCCCTTTCTTTTGAAGGAAAAATTCCTTATTAAACATGAAAAAGTTTTGTTCCAGGGCTATTCGTGCCAAAGTTGTTAAAAATGTGGATGGAATGCGAGATGTCACTTCACTCAATTTTGCCGCAATAATTTCAATAGCCTCTTGCTGCGGAATATTCATATAAAGCGAAACCACATCAATAGTGGCTAGCGCCAAACGATCATTGGGGAATAATTGTGCAGTCAAGGACTCTAACTGGGACATCAAATCAGACGAGTCCCTAACATATGATGGGAGTCTACTCACCATCGGTGCCAAAAATTTGTCGACGAAAATTGATAGTGGTTCCAACAGTGAACCTCTGGTGGACACAATAGGTCTACCTGGGTGGTTCACTAGTGTCTTATGAACTTTCGGCAGTATATACAACACCGGTATCTTTGGGAAGTCAACTGTCAGAAATCTTTTTTCACGGGAAGTGATCCAGAACCTGGAAAAAGCCATTTCAACCAAATAATCAATGTCTTTTTTCATTTCTACAGTGGGATCTTCTAATAATCTGGAATAGTAAATGGGATCATTCACCTGACGCATCACTTCAGTCTGATAATTCTCTGCATCCATCACGACCACTGCCCCACCTTTGTCGGCAGCTTTGATGACAATTAAAGGGTCTTGTTTGAGTTCAATTAATGCACTCTGTTCAGACTCAGAGATGTTGGATTCTGTTGTAAATGCCAACTTCTGTAAATCACGTATCTCTTTAACCACTAAATCTCTAAACGTGCTAATAGCAGGGTCCATAATTCCCGGGGGGCACCACTTGGTTTTAGGAAAAACTATCGAAGAATCACTCTGGCACGCCTGGTTACCAAAATAAACCTTAAGCCAAAGTTGGCGAATAAATTTATACAAATGTTTCTCAACCTCAAATAGATCAAATTTCACAGTAGGTACATATGACAGCCCCTTCTCTAGCACAGCTATTTTGTTGTCGCTTAATATACAAGAAGATAAATTAATTACCGTTGATTCACTTAATCTTGATCCTGCTGCGAGCGAGTAACTGGACGGGATCGGGTTTGTTGTTGACTCGTTTTGGATCCTCAACCCACAAACTTGGAGTTTTTTTGCTCTTGGAACTTTACTCGTCTGTTCTGTTTGCCATCATTGGAATTTGTACCTTCTTCACCAGACGACGACGAACTTGAATTATCAAAATTGCGTGGCTTTTTGTTCTGATTACGTTTATAGTTCGGTTGCATCCAATAGTACACAGAACCCTTTTGATAATCACGTTCATCGCGTAAAAATTTCTCCATTTTAGTCTGTTTAATTTGTACTGCCATGGCCTCTGCCGCCTTCTCAGTTTCATCAAATTTGATGTCAAACTCTTGAGTAGGCATTTCTTTCTTAACAGGTTCCATTAGCTGGGCAATCTCGATTTTAATGCCCTCTACTGTAATTTTAGTTTGTTCTATAATTGCCAACATCAGGTCAAGGGAACACTTGTTTAAGATATGATTCCATTTTTGCATAAACGACGCGTCATCAGTATATAACAAGGGCTCTTTATTAACCCTTAGTCCCCGAGGAATTCTTTGTACTCTGCAATATTCGATCAATGTCTGTCCGTGCATATCCATGCGTATTGCCTTCTTCTTTAAATTTAAAATTTGTGTCCAAATCTCTCCCTGTGCCAACCCATCCACAGGTGTCGAGAAGAACGCTGGGGTCTGCAACACTTCTTGTAAATGAGTATGAGAAAAACTAAAAACATCCTGCCACATCGATGCCATCTTAAAATGCTCCCGAACAATAGATAGATAATCAAACAATATGAAGCAACTACCTCTCCTAAATTAATCACAAACAAAGGAGAGAGGAGATTCAACTCACTCAATAAATCTAACAAATCAAGTATCGACGAACTTGTTACCCAACAATTAATTACCCGGCAAATGACAATATCATCAAGATTGTTGCTCTGGTATTGTAATCTGCAGCCTCTCGCGAGGCTGGGTAACAAGTTCGTCGATACTTGATTTGTTAGATTTATTGAGTGAGTTGAATCTCCTCTCTCCTTTGTTTGTGTTTGACTAACTTTTGACATCTGAATCCAAAAATGACCCCAGTTTTTCTCTTTCTTGTCAACTTTTTAAGGTACAGGATACCCTCCCTTTGTCCCAAAAATCATACAAAATGTACATACAAAGGAAATAAAAGAAAAAATTACCTGACTATACTATTTATTTAGAGTTATTTTATTCATACAAAGGCTATATATTGTTACCTTAAGTAAATTGTGTACAAGTAGTAAAGTTCTGCTACCAAACATACATATTAAGGTAAAAATTTACGCTTATAGCTTTTCTGGTAGTGTTCAATCTGTGGACAATCTCGCCTGATGCTCCAACAATAGTCAGCCTTCATATGTACATCCCATCTACCCTGATACCGTGCCTCCATGGCCTTCAGATCTTGGTGGAATCGTTCACCTTGCTCATCACTGACTGCACCAAGGTTTTTCGGGAAGTCAGCAAGATGGCTTTGCAGAAAATTCACCTTAAAGCTCATGTTGCAATGAAGCATTTTGAAGCTCTCCAAGAGTTTCTGGACAATTTCGGTGTCATTCTGTGCTCGTGTATTTCCAAGAAAGTCCTTGACAGGGTTTTTGAATGAAAACCAAGCATTCTTTTGGAGTTCTGACATTGTCCCGATGAAATGTTCATCTTTAATGAGCTGCTTAATCTGTGGACCGTCAAACACACCGGCCTTTATCTTTTCAAAAGACAGGCTAGGAAATGCCAAAGTGAGATACTTGAAACAATCTCCTTCAATTGGCAAAGCTTTAACAAATTGCTTCATGAGACCCCGTTTTATGTGCAGAGGTGGGAATATAATGTTCTTTCTGTCGACAAGTGGCTCATGTACAATGTTTGGATCACCAGGTTTGAGGTCAGATCTTGGAGGCCAATTCGACTGCACCCAATGCTTCTCACGAGCTCTGCTGTCCCACATACACAGAAAAACAGGGATACTTGGTGTATCCGCATTGCTGACCAAGAAGGAAGCAGACCATTCTAAGGTCAACACAGATGATCCAATTGTGCTTGGGATAATGCAACAGATCAATGACTCTCTTTATGTCTATTACCATAAAACACGCCCCTTTTCCTATTGCATGCGATATTTAGTGTATTTTGATAGGCTGTAGAGAAAAAACTTGACGTGACAGAAGAAAACTAACTGCAGTTTTGAAATCAGCATGCCTATTTAAGTCTAAAACAGCTGAAAAATCGAACTCAACAGGAATTATGTTAAAAATTGTTCCCCAGTGATCTGATCAATTTTTCCTTTCCACCAGACCAAGCCAAACTAATCTCATCCTTTCTTAAATGTCTCATTTGCATCCTAGCCCTCTGACCCCTGCTTAGCTGCAGAATGCACATCGCACGCGTGGCAGGCGCCCAGCGAGAAAGAAGCACAGATAACCTGTCGTTAAAGGAATGGAAATAAGGCAGCAGGTCAGTGTGAATGCTCCTGGACAGAAATCATGAGGGTACATGCAGGCAACAAAGAAAGTTACCTTCCTGAGGCTAATGATGGTGCCTGAGCCATGCTGACCGGCATCTCGGAGGCAATCTGGATCTGAGAAGGGCAGCTCATGCAGCTGCGGGAAAGACATTCTGCTTCCGTTAAGAATGTGCTAGAATGTGATACTTTCACCACCATCACCACCAGCATAAGTAAAGCTCTGTCTTTTCCATAGATTTAACTGGTACATATTGCAGGTGAAATCGGAATCTGTATGACTATCTTGGATTATTTTCATCAGTTTCATCACTCCCAAGGTTTCTTCTGTGCGTGTGTAGTCATGTGACGCAGGAAATAATTAGCATGGTTTGTGCTATGAAGTTGTGAATGTTTATTTTCTTATTGTATTTTTATTTGGAGAAAGTATATTTTTTTTATGGTTGTTCCAATTATGAAATTTGTGTGCTGAAATCCACTTAGCATGACTGGTTTGTTAAAAGTGGGCAATAAATATTTCTATATAAATAAATAAATAAATAATTGAAGTTCGCAGACTGTCAGTAAATACTCTGTCCAAAAAAAGCTTATTTTTACTGTAAGCTAAAATCTGTTTGCTTTACAGTTTTAAAAGTTATTGTCAGGTTATTATTTGAAAAAGAGGCAGTATATGATCATTCCAACAGGTACATCTGGGACAATGTGTTTCTGGAGGTCTTCAAAACAGTGAGAGGACTAGAATGGGTAGATGTGAATTGGTTGTTTATTCTTTCTGATAATAGAAGGACTAGGGGGCACTCCGTGAAGTTAGCAAGTAGCACATTTAAAACTCATCAGAGAAAATTCTTTCACTCAATGCACAATTAAGCTCTAGAATTCATAGCCAGAGGTTGTGGTTAAGACAGTTAGCTTAGCTGGGTTTAAAAAAGGTTTGGACAAGTTCTTGGAGGAGAAGTTCATAAACTGCTATTAGTCAAATTGACTTAGGGAATAGCCACTGCTATTACTGGTATCAGCAGCATGGGATCTATTTAATGTTTGGTTACTTGCCAGGTACTTGTAGCCTGGATTGGCCTCTGTTGGAAAGAGGATGCTGGGCTTGATGGACTCTTGATCTGACCCAGTATGGCAACTTCATATGTTCTTATGACAAAATACATTGAAAATTAAAATATAAAAAAATAAAGCAGACTGGATAATGTAAGGTGGTTGAATTCAGGCTGAGGATGGGACTTTATTAATTCAGAGAATCTTTGAGCTTTCCATGGTGCTGATGTCAACAGACCTAGATTGGATAGTGGATTATGGGTTTGGATGGAGATTTTGCTTTCTTCTCTGTTCTCTGTCTGATTTCATTTCTTTTTCCAAATTTATCAAGGGAATTTTGCAGTGTGCTTCTGTTAATGGTTTTATTGTCAAATACTTATGCATAACAATGTCTTCTACGCAGTACTGGGCTCTTTCCAGCTGTTTTGTGACGCAATGTTTTGCCAGCTGGCATGTTTGCAAATCAAATACAAAGATAAAACGAACTATTCTGAATATAGTAAAACAATGGGTAGCATTGCAACACAACCAAACACTGCGCATCAGAGTGTTTGGCTCTGCTAGGTAAATACTTGGAATTAAAACAAAATCCTGCCAGAATTCTGTAATAATTTATCCACCCGCTGGTCCCCCCCCCATCATAGCCTGCCTCACTCTCCCTACTCCCAATTCCCTTCCTAATGTGCCAGAGAATCTCCTTCTTCATCCTCTCAAGCCATGAACAGAATTATTTTGCTTCCTTATATGTACACACCTTGTCCAGGCTCTTTTGGTATAATAATAATCACTTCTGAAAGTGATCCAGTTTAACACTTTAACAGCAAATTGTGTATTAGTTCACCAAAATACATTTTTATAATGTAAACCAGCCTTGTAGTTGGATGATACTTTTATGGGACTGACACATTTTTCCAAGTATTTTGCTGGTTTACTTGTAAGGAGTCTGCTTTTTGGTTTTGTAGCTCTCTGCGATCCTAGAGTATCCTGTAAATGAATAACAGTGATATAATCTTCTCTTGCCCTGCAGAACTGTTCCTCTTGGATCTTTTCTGGAGAGGGATTTTCCTTGTCCCTAGCTGAAGGCACCTGCCATTTTCACCTCCAGAAAAGCAAGCCGCTTTCCGTGGTACATTTAAACAGAATCTGAACAGTCCCAGCCACGGCTCGGCCATTAATGAGCTGTAATGGCTATTGGAGGACCAGTTGTAAAGCAAGCAATTCCCTTCTGACTGTGACTCAGCAGCGCCTCGGGGATTAATGAGCTAAAGAGAACATGCTTAATGTGTCCGTGTGCCAGCTTTACCTGCTCTCATTGTGTTTCCTGGAGCTGCAGGACACCGTGACACCAGAGGGGTTAATGGAATAATAGCCTGATGCGTTGTTATGCAAAGCCCTTGATGTACGTCGCTTCCCTGTGCACGAGTGGCAGTGCCAACGTTTAAAAGCATCTTTCCGGCTCAGCCAGGGACCTGGGGGTGCTGATTGATAATTAGCTTTCTTTTCAAGCCCAGACAAGATCTGTGATTAAGGCCGATTTCTTAAAGTATAGAAAGTACATGAATGAAAATCTCTTTTGTCCGGAGGGGATTTTAGGACCGTGATGCAAGGAGTTGTGATAACATCAATTGATTACGGTGATGCCTCCCCAGGCCTGCTGAATAATGCAGCTGCTGGGTTTATTTCAGGATGCTCTGTTTGAGATTATATTCCTCCACTTCTCAAAGAATTGCGTTGGCTGCCAGCGATCCTCTTTATTCTCAGTGTATTGTCCGGGCTGTTCTCTTCTTCTGCAGAAAGAAATCAACTGCTTATTCCAGTGCTGAAGGATTCTGGACTTCAAGTTACTCCTTCTGCTGCATTTTCCTCAATTGGCCCGGGTTTGCACTCCCACAAGAGCTGCGTCTGGTGCAGGCCCTACCGAAAGGTTCAGAGAAACTTAAAGGGGTGGTGGATCACTGAGGTGTTCCAGGATGTGGGGACAAATAATTATAACAAATTTAAACTGCTTAATGTTTTAAGCTCGATATTGTTATGCTCAGGCTTGTGAACCCTTGGGCCGACGGGAGGATGGTATACCTTAGGAGGAAGATCCGTAGGTTCTCCCGTCGGGTGGCGAGGCAGAACAGAAGATGCGACCAGCTGACCCTCGGCACTGGAGACTGAGGCGACTGTGGAGGCAGACGAAGAGTCGTGACGTCAAGGAGAAGAATGGAGTCTTCGCCACTGGAAGTCCGCGGTCCCCCCAGGAGGAGCCTGTAGGGACTTAGGTGGACCTTTGAGAGGTCAAGGAGTCAAGAGTTTGGTGAAAGGGCTGACTGGAGCTTCACCCCTGGAAGCCTGCGGTCCCCCTGGGAGGAGCCCGTAGGGACCCGGGCCGCTGGGACTTAGGTAGGCCCTTGGAGACGATGGTCCAGAAGAAGTCCGAGGTCAAGTGCCAGAGGGTCGTTGCTTGCCAGTCCAAGGTCACACACCAGGAATCCCCGCTTGCCAGTCCGAAGTCACATACCAGGAATCACCGCTTGCGAGTCCGAAGTCACACACCAGGAATCACTGATTGCCAATCCGAAGTCAGGAACCAGGAACACCAGGACGAGACAGGAACAAGGATCCGAAGTACAAGAACTCACCGAAGCAAGCAGACCTGACTACGTGGGACGTTGCCAAGTCGAGGAATGAGCAGAGGAAGTCTCCTTATATACTTCCTCTGCTCTAGCTCATTGGAATCAGCCCCAGGTAATTAAAGGGACGAGGTCCCTTTAAATCTCAGAAGGAGGCGCGGCCTCGCGCCTAAGATGGCGGTGGCCATCTTGGATCGGGCCTCGGAGGAGAGCTGCCTGATGCCGCGTGGGAGGAGCAGGGATGGCTCCTGACTCGGTGGTCAACTCGGAGGCCCGCGCCAATGCGCAGGGACAACAGGACCGACAGCGGGCGTCTCCTTTGATGCTGCCGTGGCGGGTCGCCGTCACGATGAGGTAGGGGGACGCGGCTGTGGGCACCTGCGGAACACGACAGTTATTGTTATGATTGTTTTTTTTTATTTTGTTTTATGTAATCTGCCTTCAATGGCTGGTCTGGATTATGCAGACTACTAAGCATTTTAAATAAAAACTCTATGAAGAGCCTCTGAGTGCTAGCAGATTATAGCATATGACTGTATAGAAATTTACATAATTTGCATGCACGAGGACTGAGAAGAGGATTGGATGCAAAAGACCAGATGTTTTTCTTGGAAGTGAAACATGTAGATATTTTACAAGTCTGGCTGAGTTATCCAGCTAACTCACATAGGATACTTGGCACTGCAGCACGGCTATGCCTCTGAATATCCCCAAAGAATTTGCTAGGTAGCGAGATAACTTTAGACCTGCTATTGAATTTGAATATGTTAGCTGGTTAAATAGCTCCTCCCTGTAACACCCATATCTTGCCCACTACTTAGCCAGATAAGTTCTTTTCTGCACTGGACTGGATATCCAGCTGCTCCCACTTAGCTGGATAAGTAGCACTAATTATCAGCCTCCCCCCATGGGATGTGAGAACAGTCCTGGTTTTCTATTTCTAATTGACTAATCGGAGAAAGTTCTTTTTCACTCAATGCACAATTAAACTCTGGAATTTGTTGCCAGAGGAAGTGGTTAGTGCAGTTAGTATAGCTGTGTTTAAAAAAGGATTGGATAAGTTCTTGGAGGAGAAGTCCATTACCTGCTATTAAGTTCACTTAGAGAATAGCCACTGCCATTAGCAATGGTAACATGGAATAGACTTAGTTTTTGGGTACTTGCCAGGTTCTTATGGCCTGGATTGGCCACTGTTGGAAACAGGATGCTGGGCTTGATGGACCCTTGGTCTGACCCAGTGTGGCATATTCTTATGTTCTTATCCCAGTGTGGGCCGGTCTTTATTTGCCTACAGGATGTTTTGGATGGGACATATCTGTAGATGCCTGAACTAATATCTCTTGATGATACAGAGTCAGGCTGGGAATTCTGCAATCTAGTAACTGTGAGGTATTCCAATTATCGGGAGTTTGGGAGAAATACACTCAGGACCAGGCCTGCAGGTCCCAAATCAAGTTTTACGCGGTTCTGTGGTGCTAGTGAAAATCAAGCTCAGTAAAGGGGGCAGAGTTATACTGAGACCAAGTTTCAGCCTCTCCACAGAACTTTGTGCCCAGGGGCCTGGAAGCTCATTTTTAAAGAAGGCCTCTGCAGACCCTAACCTGGCAGCCAGACAGAAAGAAGGAGGACACAGCGGCGGTCGGTGGACACCATCCCACTGGCAGCTGAAGATTGAGAGGCCTGGCAGGCTGCTGCAAAGACTACCCCCATGGATATTAAAATGTGTCTCTGTATTTTACATGGAACAAAAACTGGCTTGATGAGGGCTTACTGAGGACCCCTGGCCTCCAAGAGCTCATTCGTTTGGGGCAACACAATATTGTCTAAGATTTTACTTAAGGATGTTAAATTGGAAACTGGCCTGTAATTGGCAGGGTCTTGAGGAAGTAGATTAGGCCAAACCAGGGCATGCTTAAGAATGTCAGGGGCCATGCCCTCCTTAAAGACAGATTAACATACTAGGCTATCACATCCCAAACCCCCCTTTTAATCTTCATAGTATCCAGGAAGGACGTACAAACAAAGGGGAAAATGTGCTCCTTAAATAATCTTTACACCAGCCACTTCTGTTGACGATGTGTGACGAATGCCATGCCTTGAAACTGGCCTATCAACTTGCTCGACTTCTGTAGGATCATGACATAGGGCATTCTGAAGATGCACTACTTTGTTGACACAATAATTAGCAAACTCATTACAATCTAAACTAACAGGCTCTAACAGGCCCTTAGGAGGAGGTACCAGTTTCTTTACAATATTGAAAAAGCTTAAAAGTTTGATTCAAAGAAGATTGGAGGCATGTTACAACACGTTATGACTTTTGAGCAGCTTAGACTATATTTGTAAGCATTATGGGCAATAGATAGCCTTCTTTCAGCTCACTGGATTGGTGCTTATGGCACTTATGCTCTGACTGTCACTTGCATCTCCTATATAAAACCTCCAACAAGAACCATGGGACCCACTTATGAGATATTTTATACATTTGGCTTTTAGTGGAGCTGTCATATTCACCATTCAGTCAAGTTTCAGCTGAAGGGATTCCATAAGGGTTGAAGGTGACTCATAGTCAAGCACCTCGGAAGAATTAGATGAATGCTCAGTAAATTTGCTTAGATCAATAGACCCTCAAGAAGGGGCTTGATCCTCAACAATAATCTTAGAAATATACTTTTGCAATTTAAAGTCAATGATAAAATGATCAGACTAATCCATGCAACTGAGCGTAAAATCTGAAAGGCTCCCATCTAAAGTCCAAGAAGTAGGAAAGGTTACATAAGAGCATAAGACTTGCCATACTGGGACAGACCATCACACTGGGACAGACCATCATACTGGGACAGACCATCACACTGGGACAGACCATCAAGCCCAGCATGCTGTTTCCATTTCCAACAGTGGCCAAACCAGGCCACAAGAACCTGGCAAGTAGCCAAACATTAGCTACTAATTCATAGTAGTTTATGGATTTTTCTTCTTGGAACTTGTCCAAAACTTTTTTAAACCCAAGGCTGTGGACTTCTTGATGATTTGTTACAAATTAAGGTCAGAGAAAACTGTTAAAATCTCTTGTGTGTGAACTTTACAAATGTTATCCATATGTACATTAAAGTCCCTGAGAATCATAAGATTATCATTATTTAAGACATAGATGGGTAACAAACTGTAATATACTAGTAACATTGACATTAATCCTCTCAGAGGGGCAATAAAGCAAGCAAAGCATGCGAGAGTTAAGGCTGATGACTGGGCCCTCACAGCTTTATCTCCGTGAATACCCATGAAGCCTGAATGGCTAAGCTTATCGAATAAAACCACCCCTCCTCCTCTCTTCCTTCTCTGGTATGGAGGGCAGGGTTAATTTAAGATGACATTATCTGCTTCATAGAGCCATGACTCAGTGATACAAAACAAATCACTATAAAAGTCAGATGGTTTCAGCTTTGCTCCTTACAGACCTTGCATTATGAAATGATGACAACAGGGTTAACCACTGACTGGGGTGGATTTGCACGGATGTCTAGCTGGGTGTCTTGGAAGAACTGATGATGACTGGACAATGCATACTGAGCAGCACTGTGGAAAAAAGTCAGCATCCCTCTAACACCGTTCCCTGGGGACCACTCCTGCCTACCAGTGAAAAGGTACACAGGAAAACCAGCAATCTGCTTTAACACGAGGCGCACACTGTCCCACCCTTAACCGAAGGAGCCAACAATCAATATTCTCATGTAAAGGGAGGGACTGCCAGGCTCCTGCTGCCCTCAGCGATGACGAGGCAGCTGGTAAACAGCAGACGTGCACATGATGCAGGAATCAGCTGGGTAAGGCTCCTCTAGCCCATCTCTTTCTAGAGCTGCAGTTACCCAGAGGCTGCCATCACTCTCCGGATGCTACTCACCCAGAAGCAAGGAGCGGCCTAGTTTGTGGGTGGTGCCTGCCAGTGTAAGGGCAGATGTGTTGGTGCAGGGAGGGGCTACGCAGTGCTTAGTGGCCCCCTCCAAGTGGCCAAGAGGTTCGTCCTGAGTGGGTGCCAGGGCTAGTGCTAAGGCATTACATGACAGGAATCAACAGTACTGCAGGCTCCCAAGAAGGTGGTGAATTATACGTGAGCTGATGACAATTAATTCTTCTCTGAAGAGTTAAACGCTTAATTTGGTTTGAGTTTACTTCACTTTGGCTATGGCACAGTCACACGGTGACTTCGTCAAGTATTGCTGAGGAAGACATGGGTCGTGCTGATGATGAAATCACATATTGGCCACCACCCAGTTCAAAATGTGCAGGGCTGCTGCAGTGGCAGGCACCCAGACAGCTGCTCGGATGTGTGGCACAAATCATGACGACGCAGCAGCCGTGGAATAGATGTGACGGCTCTTGCAATGATTCCAGGAGAATGGATCCCGCACTTTGGCAGGAGCAGTAAATCTGTTTATTGTGAGACAGAAGTGTGCATTTCCCGTCCCCTGCTAAGAGCCGTGACCAAGCGGCAGCAAATCAAAGCTTGAGTCAATTCAGACTTGGGCAGTTTGAACTGAAATTACAAGCAGAGGAGAGTAAGCAGCAGAAACGCTTCGAGGAGGAGATGACGCGCGACTTGCCTGGAAGTACGACAGTGCCACGCCAGTGCCACGCCAGGAGGAATGAGACAATCACTGCACGGGGAGGTGGCTTCTCTGCAAATATAAATACTCTTTATTGGAACTTTTTTTTTTTAAGTAACATAAATGGCTGTTAGTAGTTTGGGAGAGACCATTACAGTCTCTGGGATTTGTGTCTCTACAGAGGATGATTTTGCACTTACCTGAGTATGAGTATGAGCTCGGGCTCAGATTTTCTGGTAATGCCTTTCTTAATTCTTGCCCTGCACCAAAGGGAGCCTCCTTCTGGAGTTTCTAGGGTGCAATATGTCTAGCCTAGATGCACCTGGACTTCTTTTTAATCAGGCCCGTGGTCCCAATAAAACTGAGGTAATGTCTGAATCTTTCTGCCACGTTTCACTGCCCTGATTGCATCACTTGGTCCCTGAGGATCTTCTCTCTCAGCACAGTCGCTTGGTACTGAGATTTCCATTTCTAACAGCAGTGCCATTCTTGCGTTTTTCTCCTTTACCGCAATGTCCGGTTTTCTTGCCTCATCAGTGGGAATGGGAACGTTCCAGGTGACCACAACTTTCTCTACCACTCTCTCGGGGTCAGGATCCCAGTGCTTTTCTGCTGCAGCCGTGTTAGAGTGTTTGCACAGTGCCCGGTGGATGAGCCCTGCCACATTATTGTGCCTCCCTGTACCCAGGCCTCCTGACATCCAGCGATGACGTGTGCAACCCTTTCTACGTCTGCATTTCACTGGCTTACCATATTTTTCTATGCAGGCTGTGAGCCACTAACCTGTGCTGCAATTATCAGTCTCATCTTGAGGTCTAACCCTTGCCTTTCCTCAGTTACTCCTGAGTCAGATTTTGAAATAATTTTCTGTTTCTCTCTATACTGGTGGTTTTGCCAATTATTTTTCCTTGTTTGCTGGTCAGATTGTTTAATGAGTTTTTCACTTGTTTGCAAATTCTATTGCCTCTTTCCCATCATGTGCTGATAAATTCTTTCTGTTCCTTCCACTCACCAAAATGATTGCCCAAGCTTAAGGATGGAGACTGATTTTGTCTGTTTACTTTTGTATTTTGGCATTTTTTAAGTATTAGGGTCTGTGCATGCTGATAGAGTATTAGGGTCTGTGCATGCTGGTAGAGTATTATGGTATTAGGGTCTGTGCATGCTGGTGGAGTATTAGGGTCTGTGCATGCTGTTAGAGTATTAGGGTATTAGGGTCTGTGCATGCTGATAGAGTATTAGGATATTAGGGTCTGTGCATGCTGGTAGAGTATTAGGGTCTGTGCATGCTGTTGGAGTATTAGGGTATTAGGGTCTGTGCATGCTGGTAGAGTATTAGGGTATTAGGGTCTGTGCATGCTGTTAGGTATGCTTGGAGCCCTATAAATCAGTTCTGTATATGTGAGGTGGTCCACATTCAGACACAGTTCAGATAGCAGAGTTAGCTGGATAAACGTATCTGGCTAACTTTGAAGATATGCTCAATAGTGCACTGCACCCGCACTACTGAATATAGCCAGCTGGCTCACTATAGCCAGTTAATTTTAGGTCAGCTTTTTGGCCCAACCAGACTTATCTAACTAAGTTATCCGGCTGACTCTGAATATTGGAGTTAGCTGTTTACTTAGCCGGCTAACAACTCCTTCCAGTTATGCCCCCAGAATGCATCTAACCTTCTCTGGCTTAATTCTAGCCTCCTAACCGGGTATGTGCCCAAAAATTAATTTAGTTGGCTAACTTCCAAGTTATATCAAAGAAGTCACCACTGAATTCAGCGATCTAATAAGTAATCAACAAAAATCAAGAGAAAAAACTCTATCGCTCATGAAAATATTGAATTCTGAAAAATAATTTTGTGTTTATCTGTGTTTTTAAAGAGTGTTTTTACCACCTACACTCAGTGAAAATAATATTTTAACAATCTCGTCACTAGGTTCAAATAATATATATTAATGGAGTAGGAGGGAAGTTTCATATACTGTGTAGGTGTCCCCGCACCACTACTTAGTGGTTATAATCATCAACCACCCTCCTCCTCCGTGATGATATTTTTTAAGAAACTTTTGTATATTTGTGTACACAGGTCCCTCTGACCTCAGACTCTTACGTGGCTTGATGATCAGTGAGTTTGCTTATGATATAAATGTTAGTTTAAAGCTACTAGGTTGAAAGTCAATTTTTAAGGAGGGTATAAGTCCGACTTCCCGGATGTGTTGGTAAGTGGTGTCCAACCTCTAATGATCCCGACACGAACCGTCCATGTTTCAGACGTAGGTCTTTCCTCAGGGGAATGTATTAAAGATGGATAAGTTCTTCCAGAGGCTCTTGACAGAGTAAGACCATCATGAGGCAACATACCAGAATCATCAGAGCTATTATCGAGTGAAGAGGTTGGGACTCCATAAGGTTGGTTTATCCATCTTTAATACATTCCCCTGAGGAAAGACCTACGTCTGAAACATGGACAGTTCGTGTCGGGATCATTAGAGGTTGGACACCACTTACCAACACATCCGGGAAGTCGGACTTATACCCTCCTTAAAAATTGACTTTCAACCTAGTAGCTTTAAACTAACATTTATATCATAAGCAAACTCACTGATCATCAAGCCACGTAAGAGTCTGAGGTCAGAGGGACCTGTGTACACAAATATACAAAAGTTTCTTAAAAAATATCATCACGGAGGAGGAGGGTGGTTGATGATTATAACCACTAAGTTGTGGTGCGGGGACACCTACACAGTATATGAAACTTCCCTCCTACTCCATTAATATATATTATTTGAACCTAGCGACGAGATTGTTAAAATATTATTTTCACTGAGTGTAGGTGGTAAAAACACTCTTTAAAAATACAGATAAACACAAAATTATTTTTCAGAATTCAATATTTTCATCAGCGATAGAGTTTTTTCTCTTGATTTTTGTTGATTAACTTCCAAGTTAGCCAACTAAATGTTTTAGAATATGGACCTCATAATCTATTTCTATAAAGCTTTTGCCGCCCTCAGCTCTTGGGATATACAGTCTCAGCATTCACTGATTCTTATAGATGTACTTCATGGACATGGAGGAGTTTTCCTGTTGTTACATCCAACTGTTTGAGATCTTTATCTGGCCAGTCTACTATTCCAAAACCGTAGAAGCGTGCAGGGATTGCAAGTTCATTAAGAGCAAGTTTCTTATTCCATGCTATTAAAGCACTTTTCAATATCATTATCAATCTCCTATAGTATTCTTTACCGGTCTTTTCTCTCAGTTATTTGTGCTGAATTGTCTTTTGTCTACCCCTACTTATTTTTATACATCTTCCTGCTCAGGCTCTTTTATGCTACAGTCCTCAGTCTAAGGTAAGTTTTCAGTTGTGCTTAGTTTTCCCTTACTGAAGGATGTTTATTCTGCTGGTGGGTATGGGGGTGACTGGTAAGAGGGTAAGTGATTGGGGTGACTGTATGGGGTGACAGGTGGGAGAGAGACTGGTTGGAGAGGTGAGTGGTGACTGGTGAAAAAGAGTCAGCCTGGTGTGTGTGTAGGGGGGGGGGTGAGACTGGGGTGACTGTATGGGGTAACAAGTAGGAGAGACACTGGTTGGGGTGGTGACTAGTGAGAGAGAGGCAACCTGTTATGTGTGTGTGTGTGTGTGTGTGGGGGGGTGACTGAAGAGACGGAGCGTGATTAGGGTGACTGTATCATGTGAGAGGTGGGAAAGAGACTGGTTGGAGAGAGGCACCCCAGTCACTTCCCCTCTCACCAGTCACTCCCCACCCACCCACATACACACACACACCAGGGGAATTAAATGTATGCTTATCCCAAAATACCAGGGCCCCTTTCCTAAAATATAAAGGGATTGACTAATTTAAAATATGCATTTGCATTACATGCTTTTGCTGATTAGAACTTGATACTATTATTAATTACATCACTTGTTTGTTTTAATGGGGGATTTGTAGGAGATTTGTTTATCGATGTGACGTTGTCTATTCATAGACTGATGTAAGGAATCCCTCGGAAGCCTACTGAAACATTTGTAAACAGTTCCCGTGGAGTGATGCAGTGAAAACAGTTGTGCGGCAGTTTGAATATCTATTAATAGAGAGTGTATCACGCCGGAGCAAGTGTTAGACTCATCCCCTGAGGCAGGCAGCAAGGACGCCGCCGAAACGTCATCGTGTCGGGCGCGGCTGCAGGAAGTTGAATGGGAATTTATGGTTCGTTCCGGCAGAGCATGCACATGTTCAGGAGCCGGTGAGCTCGTTGGGGCACGTTTCAGCATTGGGGCTGTCTGAGGTGGGAAGGAGGCCCTATAACGTGAAGAGTCAGCACAAGACGAAGGGGAACTTTTAAAAGAAAAAATACACAGGCTCGATTTAACGCTGGCTATGCCGTCGTGAAGAAAGAGGAGTTCTTTGCATCCTGTGAAATAACATTACACATTTATATTGAGGACTGCGAGTAAAAAAACGATATTGGGTCTTGATGGACAGCCATAGGGATTCTTTAGTAAATGTTGTGGGCTATTGAATGCTAGAATGGGATAACAGTGTATTCTTTTATAATCGGGATGTTTTCTATCAGGTCGATCCAGTAAAGTGTGCTCCGTCGGAGTGATGAATGCATGAGAATGTGTGGAATGGTAAGTAGGTGAGCGTTTGGGGGGAAGGTTTTTGAGATACTTTTGTAATAACGTGTTGAATTGAACTGTAAATGGGTTACAAAGGATTTGGAGTAAAAATAAAAGTTCTTTTGAAAACTGAAAAGAAGAATGTAGTGAGATATTTCAAATATGAGCATAAATAAGTAGACTGTCTTGGTATAGTTTTGCTGTTTACATTTGTTACCAGACACTGCCATTCCCCCCACAAAAACCACCTTGCAACTTTAGCAGCACAAACAAGTAACTAAGGAGACAGACAATTTGAATGCACAGCCAAACCTCTAGCTAACAAACTGCTCCCCAACTGACACTTTTTAACTTAATTTTCACATTTTCAGTTAGTGCACACTAAGTCCCGTTAGCGTGAACTAAAAACGAAATTAGGGAAATCCGAAAAAACACCCCCCCCCCCCGAATCTGAAACAAAAACATGAAAAAAAAAATCAGTGCTCACCTTTAATTTCTATATTGTGCCTACCAGTTTTAAAGAACAGTGAAAGGTGGTTCACAAGAAAATGAAATACCAATACAACATAACATTTAAAAAATTAAAAACATCCGTATCCTCCCAATCTCACCTCAAACCATAATAGCTCTTTTGTAGTGCACACTTTTTACCCCAATCCTACATAAGAACATAAGAAATTGCCATGCTGGGTCAGACCAAGGGTCCATCAAGCCCAGCATCCTGTTTCCAACAGAGGCCAAACCAGGCCATAAGAACCTGGCAAGTACCCAAACACCAAGAAGAACCCATGCTACTGATGCAATTAATAGCAGTGGCTATTCCCTAAGTATAATTGATTAATAGCCATTAATGGACTTCTCCTCCAAGAACTTATCCAAACCTTTTTTGAACCCAGCTACACTAACTGCACTAACCACATCCTCTGGCAACTAATTCCAGAGCTTTATTGTGCGTTGAGTGAAAAAGAATTTTCTCCGATTAGTCTTAAATGTGCTACTTGCTAACTTCATGGAATGCCCCCTAGTCCTTCTATTATTCGAAAGTGTAAATAACCGAGTCACATCTACTCGTTCAAGACCTCTCAGCTGTCTCTTCTCCAAGCTGAAAAGTCCTAACCTCTTTAGTCTTTCCTCATAGGGGAGCTGTTCCATCCCCTTTATCATTTTGGTTGCCCTTCTCTGTACCTTCTCCATCGCAATTATATCTTTTTTGAGATGCGGTGACCAGAATTGCACACAGTATTCAAGGTGCGGTCTCACTATGGAGCGATACAGAGGCATTATGACATTTTCCGTTTTATTCACCATTCCCTATCTAATAATTCCCAACATTCTGTTTGCTTTTTTGACTGCTGCCTACTGCTACCTGTTATCATTAAAAAAAATGGAAGAGAGAAAAAAAGAAAGAACTGACATTTCGTTAAGAGCTTACCTAACCCGCTCAACTACTCTTACGGCTGATAAAAAAGCTCCAATATCACCTTCTTTCTGAAGGTCCAAGTAATTCGTCTCCACATGACTCCCCAGGCCTCTTACTGAAAAGGCCCTCCTGCACTTATCTACCTCGCGCATTTCTCTCCCAGGTGGAATCAGGAATTTGGAAGCCGAGCCATGGAAAACTGTAAGATTGCATTTGCTGGAAAAATGTTCTTCATTGACATCCTTCAGCCACTCTTTATATTCAAACTTTAAATCCTTTTATTTTTGTGAGGTTACATCCAGTCGCTTATCCCAATATCAAACAGCCTTCACAGGTTTAGTGGATGCACCACTCGGTCTTTGCCCGTAAAATCATTTTAAATACATTTCCAAGTGTTGGGGAAGGCTTGAAGGAATGCACATAAATATAACAAGCAAATTAGTTAAAATGAAGTCATGCTGCTTTGGCCTTATACAGGAAGCATAATGGGCACAGGTAGAGCTGACCCCTGAGGGACCGTTCGGACATTATTCCAGCAACACAAAGCTGTTAAGGCTGGGAATCTAAATAGGAAGAAAGCCACGAGAGCAGCCGGCCCTCGGCACCCGCCCGCTGGAAAGGGCGCACAATACGCTCATGAGATACAGTATCACAAGGCCAACGTGACGTCGAGAAGCGTGCCTGAAACAGCTGCCTCAGGCTCAAACTGCGTGCTGGACAGATGTTTGGAATATTACCTATTTTTTAAAGAAAATAAATAAATAAAACGCATCGGCGCTGTCTGAATTCCCAAGCGGGCGCATGGAATAACCGCACGGAGCAGCTGTTGCTACCTTAAGAAGCTTCCTGCTCAGCCTGGGTGCAGCATTTGGTCCTTTTCTGCCGTCACGGCCATGTTATAGTCCCTGTCAGCCCATGACCCTTAAGACCCCACCGGTCTAGTAGTCTTTATTTTATAGCTTGCACACCATCCGCGGCAGGGGACCCTGCCCTAATTTCAAGTTAAAATCCAGGAACGTCCATGCCCTCCCAGACCTCTCCCTCTCTTTGGCGCTTTTCATTGGTGCGCGCGGCGGTAACTGTGCGCGTATCCGGGCGGCTTTCAGAATCCGCTCTGCGTGGGCCGGCGCACCTTGTGCGCATGTCTCCCGGTTATGGCGCGCACTGGGATTTAAAATTCACCTTTTGTGTTTTTTACTTTGTGTAGATTTACGGTAACTCGCTAAATTATGGGTAATCTGGTTCTGCAGTTTGAAAGCAGTGCAGATCCTGCAGAATTCTGCTGCCCGTGTTGTTACAGAGAGGCAGGGGTCTGATCATCCTACCCCCACACTGAAGCAGCTTCTCTGCTTACCGGCTCCGCAATGTGCCAGATTAAAACAGAATGGACCCCTGCGCTGGACGCCCTTCTTAATCCCATTCCTCCCCGCCATTCCAGTGGGAAACATTTACTGGGCGCGCCCCACCTGGCCAGTGCCCGTCCGCGGGCCTTTGCTTCGGGCCTGTGTGCTGGAAAGCCTTGACTGATGATCTAGCAAAACTTTAGGAGCAGTTTAAGACTATTACTTTTCAGGAAGCCTTTAATTAATTCATTGTATGGTTGCATTATTTAAAAAAAAAGCTTTATTTTGTTAATGTCTGTGGGGGTTTTTTTTATCGTTAAATTTGTCTGTTTTCAAAGGTTGCATTGATTTATGCTTTTGTATTCCGCTTAGCGCTGCAGTGTTATAGGCGGACACTAAATATTTTAATGAATAAATAATACACATTGCAAATAAAAGTGTCAGGAAATCCCAGTTAAGAACAACATGCCGAAGTAAGACAGGCAGCGCCTGCTGCTGAGGCCTAAAGCTCTTCGCGTTGGGCAGCCACAGGATACGCCGAAGCTCATTTAATCACTCCCCAGCCGGTCAGAGAACATATTTCACCTGTTCCCCAGCAATTACATCGGCTCCCTATCCAGTACAGGATTCACTTAAAATTGATGACCTTGGTTCACAAAATCCTTTCCTCTGAAGGCCCAGTCTGTCTGACCCATAAATTGCGAGATGTGTTCCTCCGAGCTCCCCGGGATCGGCAGATAAAGACCTACCAAGTGTTCCCACTGCTTCAATCTGTCAGCTGCAAAGCACTCGCTCCAGAGCCTTTTCTGTCCCTCTGCAGGAGAAACACTGCTGACTCAAGGTCCTTTAGAAAACACAGGTAAACGTCACTCTTTCCAGGTGGCCTTCGCTGAAATCTCGTGTGTTACTTTTTTGATCTCATGTATGCTATGTTTACTCTTGAATTGGCTTTGTTATTTATGTCTGCTTTGTATTTCTTGCTTTTGTTAGCCGCTCAGTACAGTCCTCAGATGCAGGCGGTAAAGAGAAGTCTGTAAAAGAAAGAAATAATTGAATATTTAGCCGTAAGACATTTATTTTAGGAAAGCTCCCACCTTCAGTAGCTGAGCCTTCGCCCACCCTCAGGGGGCGTCTTCCTTTTCTTGGTCGTAGGCTTTCATCGGATGGTGCCCGGCGTTGTGCCTTCCTTCCCAGATTTGGTGTTCTCCTGGAATTGCTTGTGACTCGGTCTTCTGAACGCCAATCCTACGATTTAGGAACTCTTGCCCGATGTTTAAAAACCTCATTGCATTTTGTTAGAAAGTGAAACACAAAACTGGCATCCAAATCATCCCCTTTCCTTTCAAAAACAGGGAGGCTCCCCCAGCAAGCTGGCAGTGCTGAAATGTAAAAATTACCCCCCCCCCCCACCCGATAATGCCCCGTCTGTGAGGTCAGAAGCAGGAGAAATACTTGGAGGTGGGGCAGGAGCGAGCCCCGGTCACTCCTATTGCCAGATGTTGCCAGATGTTGTCTGGGATTAGAACCCGATGGCAGAGCCATTTTGATAGCAGGACCCGGTGGGGCAGGAGTGACCCCATTGCCTGCTTCATGAGCTTGGGACCCCCACGGAGAGAGTACGAATAATCTGGGGACGCTGGGGGGAATGAAGGGGTCCGGGGAAGGGGTGTTGTAAATTTTGGTGGCTCTTTAGGTTTTTGGCTGCGGTGGAAAGAGAACAAACGCCCCTTCCTTTTTTGTGTTTTCTTTCCATTTTTCATTTCAACTAAACAAAATGAGCAGAGACAAACATCAGATGAAATGAAAAACACAATTTTAAAAAAGGAAATGAAAGAAAAGCATTTTGGGTGCAGCCTGCTACACCGGGAAGTGCAGAATTGAGAGCAGCAGCAGCCGGGGGACCAAGGGTACAGGGAACGTAACAACAAGATTCTCTAATCCCTACGAAAGCCCCCCACGTTCTCTTACCCTGTAACCCCTGAAGCAGGACCTGCACTGCCGTACAAGAGCCAGCCCCCGGCTGCCGGTCTCGAGGTCAGGGGAAGAGACAGCCCCCGGCTGCCGGTCTCATGGTCAAGGGAAGAGCCAGCCCCCGGCTGCCGGTCTCGCAGGCAGGGGAAGAGCCAGCCCTCGGCTGCCGGTCTCATGGTCAAGGGAAGAGCCAGCCCCCGGCTGCCGGTCTCATGGTCAGGGGAAGAGCCAGCCCCCGGCTGCCGGTCTCATGGTCAGGGGAGGAGCCAGCCCCCGGCTGCCGGTCTCGAGGTCAGGGGAGGAGCCAGCCCCCGGCTGCCGGTCTCGAGGTCAGGGGCGGAGCCAGCCCCCGGCTGCCGATCTCGAGGTCAGGGGAGGAGCCAGCCCCCGGCGGCCGATCTCATGGTCAGGGGAAGAGCCAGCCCCCGGCTGCCGGTCTCGAGGTCAGGGGAAGAGCCAGCCCCCGGCTGCCGGTCTCACGGTCAGGGGAGGAGCCAGCCCCCGGCTGCCGGTCTCGAGGTCAGGGGAAGAGCCAGCCCCCGGCTGCCGGTCTCACGGTCAGGGGAGGAGCCAGCCCCCGGCTGCTGGTCTCGAGGTCAGGGGAAGAGCCAGCCCCCGGCTGCCGGTCTCGAGGTCAGGGGAGGAGCCAGCCTCCGGCGGCCGGTCTCGAGGTCAGGGGAAGAGCCAGCCCCCGGCTGCCGGTCTCATGGTCAGGGGAAGAGCCAGCCCCCGGCTGCCGGTCTCATGGTCAGGGGAGGAGCCAGCCCCCGGCTGCCGGTCTCGAGGTCAGGGGGAGGAGCCAGCCCCCGGCTGCCGGTCTCGAGGTCAGGGGCGGAGCCAGCCCCCGGCTTGCCGATCTCGAGGTCAGGGGAGGAGCCAGCCCCCGGCGGCCGATCTCATGGTCAGGGGAAGAGCCAGCCCCCGGCTGCCGGTCTCGAGGTCAGGGGAAGAGCCAGCCCCCGGCTGCCGGTCTCACGGTCAGGGGAGGAGCCAGCCCCCGGCTGCCGGTCTCGAGGTCAGGGGAAGAGCCAGCCCCCGGCTGCCGGTCTCACGGTCAGGGAGGAGCCAGCCCCCGGCTGCTGGTCTCGAGGTCAGGGGAAGAGCCAGCCCCCGGCTGCCGGTCTCGAGGTCAGGGGAGGAGCCAGCCTCCGGCGGCCGGTCTCGAGGTCAGGGGAAGAGCCAGCCCCCGGCTGCCGGTCTCGAGGTCAGGGGAAGAGCCAGCCCCCGGCTGCCGGTCTCACGGTCAGGGGAGGAGCCAGCCCCCGGCTGCTGGTCTCGAGGTCAGGGGAGGAGCCAGCCTCCGGCGGCCGGTCTCATGGTCAGGGGAGGAGCCAGCCCCGGCGGCCGATCTCATGGTCAGGGGAAGAGCCAGCCCCCGGCGGCCGGTCTCGTGGTCAGGGGAGGGACCCAGCCCCCGCTGCCGGTCTCATGGTCAGGGAAAGAGCCAGCCCCCGGCTGCCGGTCTCATGGTCAGGGGAGGAGCCAGCCCCCGGCGGCCGGTCTCGAGGTCAGGGGAAGAGACAGCCCCCGGCTGCTGGTCTCGTGGTCAGGGGAGGACCCAGCCCCCGGCTGCCGGTCTCACTATCTACAAATCTGCGATATGTCCAGAGCTGCCAAGTGGCCCAGTGTCTGGTGGAAGATTTTTGGCTTTTGCCTTTAGAATTTTTGCCTTTTGAATTTAGAGCCGAATGCATTTTGCAATCTGTAATCCTGCTTCTTGGATTTTAAACCAACATAAGTGCCAAGATGCCTCAGGATGGAGAGTGAATCAGCCACTTCCCGTGCAGCTTTCCTCTCTAGAGCCACAGTCTCCTCTAATAGTGGAGCAAGAGGTCTGAAGTCTGACACGAAGGAAGGAAACCTGGAGGCTTCACAACGCTCACATTTCTCAGGGATGGATGAGCAAAGCCCTAAGGTACTAAGAAAACATTAAATACTTGTATAGAAGTGGGAGGAAAGGGAAATATCTAGAAAAGACTGCATGGGCCGGGATTGAAAGCTCAGGCAAGCAAGGAGACACTGACCAGGCTTGCTGACCTCTCAGTGTCTCTTATGGGACGACCGTAAAAAGATTTCCCAATTCAATGCTATTTGACTACATTTCTTAATTTTGACCTGAGCTCCTGATCACTCATGGGCTCCCTCCCGACACAGTCTTTTCGAAACATGACCCGTGTTGGGGACCATTGATTCGCTGATATAAACTGTTTGGCTTCATGCTGACAATCTGATCTTTCCTGTTTGCTCAAATACAATAAAACTTTGCTTTTGAACTCTGTGGACATTGCCGAATCTTTGAAGTCCCTCACTTCCTCTTATTGGTTATTCATCCTTGATGGTTGGACTATTGCCTGCTGGTAATATACAGACCTCCTCCATCACAGACAGAGGAGATGGAGAGAGATTTAATGGAGGACATTCACACAATTGCTGTGAAAGGGGAGGTGCTATTGATAGGGGATTTCAATCTGCCAGGTGTTAATTGTCTGTAGTATCTTCTAGAAGCAGGGAGACCCTAAATTATCTGCAGGGAGAACAGTTCTGTCAACTGGTAACTGAACCTACACTGGAGCTGGTGCAGTATCTCTGATGTTGTAGTGGATGATCAGCTGGGAGCCAGTGACCACCGGATGGTGTGGTTCAGTATTAGGACGTAAGAAATGAAGTTTGATTCTAAGGCGAGGGTCCCAGACTTCAGGAAAACTAACTTTCTCAAAATGGGAGAGCACCTCAAGGAGTCGTCAGCTGGGTGGGAAAATCTAGGGGAAGTAGAGGGGCAGTGGGCAAAACTAAAAGGGGATATCATAATGGCAACTAATCTTTTTGTTAGGAAAGTAAATAAAACAAGAGAATAGAGAGGCTGTTATGGTTCTCCATAGAAGTAGCAGAAAAGGTAAGGGAGAAAAGGTTAGCGTTCATTAACTACAAGAGATCGAAGAAAGAGGGAGACAGGCGACAACATCTGGAAGGGCTAAGAGAAGCTGGGAAAGCAGTCAGGAATGCGAAATTCAAAGAGAAGAAAAAATAGCAAATATGGTAAAATGGGGAGAGAAGACTTTTTTATATTATGTTACTGATAGAAGGAAAAGCAAAAGTGACAGTGTGAGACTCAAAAGTGAGGAGGAGGAGGAATATGCAGAGGTTGATGAGGAAAGAGCAAAACTGCTTAACAAATCTTTCTGTTCGGTGTTCACTGTGGAAGGGCCTGGAGCAGGACCACATCAAGCAAACACCAATAAGATAGGAAGTGAGGTGAACCTCAAATGATTTTCAGAAAAGTGCTAACTAAACTTAAAGGGGTAGATATTCAAAGCACAGCTGACTACCTAAGAGCCTCATTCACTGAGCAATTTTCCCATAGAAAAACCTTAGTAAATCCGGCCTTAAATTAGCCAAATAGACGTATCTGGCTAACAAACAGGGTCATTCATTCAAAATGTGTTATGGCATTAATGCCCGCGATAATTGCGGTACTGCTTGGTACAAATGTACATTTTTCAAAGGAATGGGATTGAGGAGGAGTTTGGGTGGGATTAATGAAAATGAGGGGCAATATTGCACTGTGTGATAGCATTACACATAATATTGTACATTTTTATGCTGGAAATAACTACACCTATTTTCCTGGTGTTAACCTGTGCGATATGCTCGAAATGGCCATAATGCAATTTGTGATAAAGATTGTAAATTGCATTGTCGCCATTTCTGGGCTTCAGGAGGAGAGAGGGAGAGGGAGTGGAGAGAGAGCTCTGGGAGGAGGGCCAGCTAATAACTCGAGGTGAGGTTTTGCTGGTGGCTTAGGGTTTTGGGGGGCCAGTTCTTCATGGAGAGTGAGATGTACGAACAGCACAGTACACCTCGGTGAAGATTTGATGTCATTTGGAGTGAGGAAAGTCTCACAAAGATGAGATTTCTACAATGTTCTCTCGCCCTAGTTTGATGGACTATAGTACGTAAGAAGGCCAAACAGATGGATAAGCCGATGGTAAAAGCCAGAAAGCTGCTTGGCCACATAGGGCGAGGAAAGGTCTGCAGAATAAGGGAGGTGATATTGCCCCTGTGTAGGTCCCTGGTGAGACCTCACTTGGGATACTGAGTACAGTTCTGGAGACCCCACCTTCAAAAGGATAGAAACAGGATGGAGTCGCTCCAGAGGGAGGCTACTAACATGGTCTTTGTTCTGAAGCACATGGGGATAGACTTAAAGATCTGAATGTGTGCACCTAGAGGAAAGGCGAGATAGGGGAGATAGGATAGAGACATTCAAATATCTCAGAGGTTTCCATGCACAGGAGGGGAGCTTTTTCAGTGGAAAGGAGGCTCTAGAACGAGAGATCATGAGATGAGATAGAAAAGGGGAAGGCTCAGGAGTAATCTTGGGAAATATTTCTTACCAGAGGGGGTGGTGGATATGTGGAACAGCCTCCCAGTGTGAGTGGTGGAGACAAAATTGGTATCTGATTTCAAGTTTGCATGGGAGAAACACAGGGGATCTCTGAGGGGGTGAAGGCAAATGTAAAATTAAATTAATTAGACAGATGGGCAGACTGGATGGGCCATGCGGTCTTTTCCTGCCATCATGTTTCTATGTTTCTATTCTAAGGAAGTGATGGGAATTATAAAGCTAAATTAATTGGGGGGATGGGCAGACTGGATGGGCCATGTGGTCTTTTCCTGCCATCATGTTTCTATGTTTCTATTCTAAGGAAGTGATGGGAATTATAAAGCTAAATTAATTGGATGGATGGGCAGACTGGATGGGCCATGTGGTCTTTTCCTGCCGTCCTGTTTCTATGTTTCTATTCTAAGGAAGTGATGGGAATTATAAAGCTAAATTAATTGGGGGGATGGGCAGACTGGATGGGCCATGTGGTCTTTTCCTGCCGTCATGTTTCTATGTTTCTATTCTAAGGAAGTGATGGGAATTATAAAGCTAAATTAATTGGATGGATGGGCAGACTGGATGGGCCATGTGGTCTTTTCCTGCCGTCCTGTTTCTATGTTTCTATTCTAAGGAAGTGATGGGAATTATAAAGCTAAATTAATTGGATGGATGGGCAGACTGGATGGGCCATGTGGTCTTTTCCTGCCGTCATGTTTCTATGTTTCTATTCTAAGGAAGTGATGGGAATTATAAAGCTAAATTAATTGGATGGATGGGCAGACTGGATGGGCCATGTGGTCTTTTCCTGCCGTCATGTTTCTATGTTTCTATTCTAAGGAAGTGATGGGAATTATAAAGCTAAATTAATTGGATGGATGGGCAGACTGGATGGGCCATGCGGTCTTTTCCTGCCGTCATGTTTCTATTCTAAGGAAGTGATGGGAATTATAAAGCTAAATTAATTGGATGGATGGGCAGACTGGATGGGCCATGGGGTCTTTTCCTGCCGTCATGTTTCTATTCTAAGGAAGTGATGGGAATTATAAAGCTAAATTAATTGGATGGATTGGCAGACTGGATGGGCCATGTGGTCTTTTCCTGCCGTCCTGTTTCTATGTTTCTATTCTAAGGAAGTGATGGGAATTATAAAGCTAAATTAATTGGATGGATGGGCAGACTGGATGGGCCATGTGGTCTTTTCCTGCCGTCATGTTTCTATGTTTCTATTCTAAGGAAGTGATGGGAATTATAAAGCTAAATTAATTGGATGGATGGGCAGACTGGATGGGCCATGTGGTCTTTTCCTGCCGTCATGTTTCTATGTTTCTATTCTAAGGAAGTGATGGGAATTATAAAGCTAAATTAATTGGATGGATGGGCAGACTGGATGGGTCATGCGGTCTTTTCCTGCCATCATGTTTCTGTGTTTCTATTCTAAGGAAGTGATGGGAATTATAAAGCTAAATTAATTGGATGGATGGGCAGACTGGATGGGTCATGCGGTCTTTTCCTGCCATCATGTTTCTGTGTTTCTATTCTAAGGAAGTGATGGGAATTATAAAGCTAAATTAATTGGATGGATGGGCAGACTGGATGGGCCATGTGGTCTTTTCCTGCCGTCATGTTTCTATGTTTCTATTCTAAGGAAGTGATGGGAATTATAAAGCTAAATTAATTGGATGGATGGGCAGACTGGATGGGTCATGCGGTCTTTTCCTGCCGTCATGTTTCTATGTTTCTATTCTAAGGAAGTGATGGGAATTATAAATCTAAATTAATTGGATGGATGGGCAGACTGGATGGGCCATGTGGTCTTTTCCTGCCGTCATGTTTCTATTCTAAGGAAGTGATGGGAATTATAAAGCTAAATTAATTGGATGGATGGGCAGACTGGATGGGCCATGTGGTCTTTTCCTGCTGTCATGTTTCTAAATGCCTTTTTATTTTGTTTTAATCCCACAGACTTTTGTCCCTCGCTGCTTCCTTTTCTGCTTTGTTTCCAGAAATGAGAGTTGTAAATGAGAGACAGAGTCATTCCCTTCCTTTGCCTTTGTACTCAGTACAGAGTGCCAAGCAACCATCACAGCAAGCTTGAATTAGCCAAACATGTTCTGGAATAATGTCTGAATTATTCATGGACTTAATCATGCATATTCATGAATAACACATGAAAATGCTCCATTATTTATGTCTCACAAAGCCCCGGGCTCAGAATCTGTTCCTTCCTGTGCTGGCTCCTGTGCATCCCGCAACAGATTTTGTAAGCAAAGAAAGAGGGGTGCAGAGACCTGCAGAGGTCCCCCCTGCACTCTCTCTCTTGTCAGCGGGAGGAAGCGCTGGGATGGGTGGGGGATGCCTTCCTCCTCTCCACGCGTGCTCTTCTGCATCCCATTCGCTCTTTTTCACCCTCTCCCTCCCTCCCTCTCTTTCTCCTTTTCTGGTTTCTGAGACTTGGCCTTAGCACGATTGCTTTTGTGGGGTGCGAACAGATGAGGGAAGAGCGCAGGTGCAGGAATGGATGCGAATGGCGCTGTGGTCCCCGCGTGCTGGAAACTGCCCCCAGGCTCCTCCCGCTCCGTGTCCCAGCCCATGCACCGCCCTCCTCTCCAGCCTTCCTGCTACCCTGTCTGTTTCACTGCAGGGAAAGGCAGCTGGAGCTGGAGCTCTTGGCCGTGGCCTGATGAGGCGTATTTGGAGGACACCATCTCATGGGGGTCTGATGAATGAGTAGTGAGAGCAAGAACTCAGACTGGCCCTGAATAAGGCCCTGGTGACAGCAGCCCGGCAAAGTCTGGGGAGGAAAGAAAAAGGAGCAGTGCAGGGAGCAGAGACCACAAGAATTCTTTTCCTGTCGGAGATTTATAAATGGGGGAGCAAGGCCCGGCGACAGCAGGTGTGCAAACCGTGCACTTGTACAGGGCGGCTCCCCAGGTGGGGCGGCATCGGGAGCAGGGATAGGCCCGTGGTGCCGCCAGCGGGATCAGGTCCACCGGCGGCAGAAGAAAAAGTCACCTCCAGGTGCTCCTCCTCATTCCTGTCTGCGCAGCCCCAGAAGAAAAATGTTGCCGGAGCCGCACAGGAGGCAGGGCATCAGCCGCGTAATGAAGAGGAGCAGCATTTGTGTCAGGGCCACTTGCAGCCATCCGAGAACAGGAGACCCCAGCAACAGGGCCACCTCAGATCCCTCCTTGCTGTGGCCCGAGAAGATCAAGGTCACCATAGAACCCACCCTGCAGTGACCTGAGAAGTGGAGGTCCAGAGGTGAGAGAGAGGCTGAGACAATGTAGAGTGTGTAGGTGTGCATGAGAGTGAGTTGAGAGACAGTGTGTGGGAGTGAGAGACTGTATGATTGAAAAGACAATATGTGAGAGCCTGTGTGTGTATGTGTGAGACAGTATGCGAGAGGAGCTTGTCTGGGGTGTGTGTATGTATGTGAGAGAGAGAGAATGGGAGCTGCCTGGGTTGTGTGTGTGTGAGAGAGTGGGAGCCTGCCTGGGTTGTGTGTGTGTGAGAGAGAGAGAGAATGGGAGCTGCCTGGGTTGTTTGTGTGTGAGAGAGAGAGAGAATGGGAGCTGCCTGGTTGTTTGAGTGTGTGTGAGAGAGAGAGAGAGAGAGAGAGAGAGAGAGAGAGAGAGTGGGAGCCTGTCTGGGTTGTATGTGTGTGAGAGAGAGAGAGAATGGGAGCTGCCTGGGTTGTGTGTGTGTGTGAGAGAGAGAGAATGGGAGCTGCCTGGGTTGTGTGTGTGTGTGAGAGAGAGAGAATGGGAGCTGCCTGGGTTGTGTGTGTGTGTGTGAGAGAGAGAGAGAATGGGAGCTACCTGGGTTGTTTGTGTGTGAGAGAGAGAGAATGGGAGCTGCCTGGTTGTTTGAGTGTGTGTGTGTGTGTGTGAGAGAGAGAGAGAGAGAGAGGGAGCCTGCCTGGGTTGTGTGTGTGTGAGAGAGTGGGAGCCTGCCTGGGTTGTGTGTGTGTGAGAGAGAGAGAGAATGGGAGCTGCCTGGGTTGTTTGTGTGTGTGAGAGAGAGAGAATGGGAGCTGCCTGGTTGTTTGAGTGTGTGTGTGTGTGTGAGAGAGAGAGAATGGGAGCTGCCTGGGTTGTGTGTGTGTGTGCGTGTGTGTGTGAGAGAGAGAGAATGGGAGTTGCCTGGGTTGTGTGTGTGTGAGAGAGAGAGAGAGAATGGGAGCTACCTGGGTTGTTTGTGTGTGAGAGAGAGAGAATGGGAGCTGCCTGGTTGTTTGAGTGTGTGTGTGTGTGTGTGAGAGAGAGAGAGAGTGGGAGCCTGTCTGGGTTGTGTGTGTGTGTGAGAGAGAGAGAGAGTGGGAGCCTGCCTGGGTTGTATGTGAGTGTGAGAGATAGAGAATGGAGCCTCCCTGGGTTGTCTGTGTGTGAAAGAGAGCAAGAGTGGGAGCCTGCCTGGGTTGTGTGTGAGAGAGAGAATGGGAGCCTGCCTGGGTTTTGTGTGTGTATGAGAGAGAGAGAGTGGGAGCTGCCTGGATTTTGTGTGTGTGAGAGAGAGAGAGAATGGGAGCTGCCTAGATTTTGTGTGTGTGTGTGAGAGAGAGAGAATGGGAGCTGCCTGGGTTTTGTGTGTGTGAGAGAGAGAGAGAAAACAGGGTGGTGCAGGTGGATTCCAACCTGCCAGCAGCTGAAATGAAGATGAGGGCTTGGGGCTTCTGGTAGATCCCAACCAAAGAAGAGCTGGAGATGCCTGTGAGTTTGTCTGAGAGGGAGTGTGGGTGTGCGTGTGTCTGTGTGTGTATGTGTGTAAGAAAAATTAGGCCCTCCCCTGCGCGCGGGGATTATAAAATTGGTGCATCCTTGTGTGCGCGCCGGGAAGCGCAGGCGCACGTTATAGTGTCTACCCCTGTGTGTGTGTAAGAGAGAGAGGAGACAGCGTGTAAATCTGCTGCCCAGAGCCGCTGCACCTTCAGGACAGGGTGGAGAAGATGCAGGCCAGGCTGACAAACTGCCCGGGACAGAATGAAGCAGCTCTTCCTCCTGGCAGGACCCTCCGCCAGTGCCAGTTCCAGAGGTGCAGGGGAGGATTGGGTGGAATCAGAGATGTCAAAACTCATCCTGGAGGGCAGAGGAAGATAGCAGCTGTTCCCCCCATCGTATAAGAATGACCTCAGCAGCGTAAATCCGCCTCCCCCGCATTCTTCAGCCGCTCGGATCGTAAAAGAGAGGAGAAAAGCAAAGGGCCCGCACCTCTCAATATGCAACCCCTTACATGCAGCCCTCCACCTCTTATTAGTGGTACAGGCTATGAGGGGGCAACTGCGACAAGCTCTCCTGCCCTCCACCCTGAGGGGAGCCCGAGAGAGAGAGGGGCTACAAGATGCACGCCCTCCGCCCAACGTCTCTCACGGGCCAGCCCCGGCCTGGTGAAACCCCGGTATCTGCACTGTGACTACGCCAGGCAAACGGGCGGCCCGCAGGTCCGGAAAAGCCATCCTGCCCCGCTCCTGGGGCCTGCACAGCAGCCTTCCCCTCCCAGAGAAACTCCAGGAGCGAAGAAACCGTTTAAGGAGATGGGCGCTGGGAGTTAGGGAGAGCAGCGTCCGTTCAACACTGCGGCATCACATGACCCTTCCAGTTCAGTTTCTATCTGCGCGTTTGTATTTCTGCTTTCTGGTTGCACTGTTCTGTATTTGCTGAGGATCTGTTTATGTTCTGCGTGTGTGACTGAGGGGAGATCATTCTCCTAATAGGAAGTGTATTAGTGTTTTAGGGCTTCCGGAGGGTCACATCACAATAGGCCCAATACCAGACGGGCTCCAGGTTTCTTTCCTGCAGGGACTTCTGGTTGGCATCACAGTGGTGCATGTGAATATAATGTAAGGGATAGTTTTACCTCAAAATACGGCACTTTGATATTTTTCATGTAAAACATAAATGCATAACTCTTACCTGGGTGTGTATAATGGGGCAGGGGGCGTTGTGCAAGGCTTGTGTACAATTCTGGTCGCCGCATCTCAAAAAAGATATAATTTCGATGGAGAAGGTACAGAGAAGGGCAACCAAAATGATAAAGGGGATGGAACAGCTCCCCTATGAGGAAAGGCTGAAGAGGACAGGGCTGTTCAGCTTGGAGAAGAGATGACTGAGGGGGGATATGATAGAGGTCTTTAAGATCATGAGAGGTCTTGAACGGGTAGATGTGAATTGGTTATTTACACGTTCGAATAATAGAAGGACTAGGGGGCATTCCATGAAGTTAGCAAGTAGCACATTTAAGACTAATCGGAGAAAGTTCTTTTTTACTCAACGCACAATAAAGCTCTGGAATTTGTTGCCAGAGGATGTGGTTAGTGTAGTTAGTGTAGCTGGGTTCAAAAAAGGTTTGGATAAGTTCTTGGAGGAGAAGTCCATTAACTGCTATTAATCAAGTTTACTTAGGGAATAGCCACTGCTATTAATTGCATCAGTAGCATGGGATCTTCTTAGTGTTTGGGTACTTGCCAGGTTCTTGTGGCCTGGATTGGCCTCTGTTGGAAACAGGATGCTGGGCTTGATGGACCCTTGGTCTGACCCAGCATGGCAATTTCTTATGTTCTTATGGCTATAAGATTCGCCTAGGGCACCCAATACCCTTGCACCAGTCATGGTGGAGGGCGGGGGGGGGGGGGGGGGTCAGTTTTTAAAGTTGCTATCACTGAAGGAAGCTGGGTTTTTGTTTTTTTTGCTGGGCCCGGGACAGAGAATGAATGAACAGAGGGGAAGCAGGGCAGCACAGTAATTTTTTGCACAGGGAAGCAGAAAAGCTAGCACCGGCCCTGGAGGGAGCAGTCATGCCACATTATCTCCGCTTTAGGAAGGCCCTCTCATAATCTAGGGGAATGGGTCGATGCAGACAGAACTGAAGACATGAGGGCTCGGTTCAGGGGATGATCCTATTCAGTATTTCTGTTACCGCTGTGGCCGATGGCGTAGAGAAGACTCTTGTACAATGCGTAGAGGATACTGAGGTGGGAGCAGCTCCAGCTGCAAACAGCTGTGAAGGCTATTTTGACAAATGGGATTATACTTTGTGGGATGTGATCTATTATCCTCCAATGGGCTGAAGAGGCAGCAAGGCAGATTAAAGTTAGACTCTTTCTAACCATGAGGGGATCAGATTGCAGGAATAAGGTCCCAGAGAGGTGCTGCAGTCTTTGTCACCGGAGGGTTTAAGACCAGGTCAGACCCTTCTGTCTGGGTTGCTTTAAGTACAGCAAATCCTGGTAATTAAAAAACAAAAAACGGGGGATGGAGAGGGGAGGTGGACCTGGGGGGGGGGGGGGGGTCAGGAGCGACTGAGGATCACGTCTGCCCTCATTTGGACTTCAGAGGCTCCATGGAAGAAGTAAGAAGTGTGTGTGTGTGTGTGTATAGGGGAGAGTGTGTGGGGGAATGGGAGTGGGGCAGTGTGTGTGTGTGTGTATAGGGGAGAGTGTGTGGAGGGAATGGGAGTGGGACAGTGTGTGTGTGTGTGTGTGTGTGTATAGGTGAGAGTGTGTGGGGGGGAATGGGAGTGGGACAGTGTGTGTGTGTGTGTGTGTGTGTATATTTGGGAGAGTGTGTGGGGGGAATGGGAGTGGGGCAGTGTGTGTGTGTGTGTATATTTGGGAGAGTGTGTGGGGGGAATGGGAGTGGGGCTGTGTGTGTGTATAGGGGAGAGTGTGTGGAGGGAATGGGAGTGGGGCAGTGTGTGTGTATAGGGGAGAGTGTATGGGGGGAATGGGAGTGGGACAGTGTGTGTGTGTATATAGGGGAGAGTGTGTGGAGGGAATGGGAGTGGGGCAGTGTGTGTGTATAGGGGAGAGTGTATGGGGGGAATGGGAGTGGGACAGTGTGTGTGTGTATATAGGGGAGAGTGTGTGGAGGGAATGGGAGTGGGACAGAGTGTGTGTGTGTGTGTATAGGGGAGAGTGTGTGGGGGAATGGGAGTGGGGCTGTGTGTGTGTGTGTGTGTATATGGGAGAGGGTGGGGGGGGGAATGGGAGTGGGACAGTGTGCGTGTGAGGGGGAATCCTGGTTTTGTGTGTGTGGAGGGGGGAATGGGAGTGGGACATAAAAGAACTTATATCACCTATTATATCACGGCTAGTTAACTCATCACTCAAATCTGGTTCTTTTCCATCCTCTCTCAGGAAAACGTCCATTTTACCTATAGTAAAAAAGAAAACAACTGACCCTTTAGAAGTAAATTAACATCCAATTGCCTCTCTCAGAAAATTAGTAAAAATTATCAAATCTGTTGTAGTTCACCAACTATCTGAATACAAACCAACATGGTTTTCATAAGGGACATAGCACTGAATCTCTTTTGCTGTCACTCTTCAACACTACCATACGTGGCTTTGACTCCCGCATTGATGATGTCCAGTTCATAGTACCCTATACATCCTATACACCCTATACATCCATTGATGATATCTAGTTCATAGTACCCTATACATCTTCCTGGACGCACACATTTTCATGAATTCATGTATAACCTAAAAGCCATCAACACATGGCTATCATATAATCGTCTAAACTTAAATACCTCCAAAGCTGAAATGGTTTACCTATCTTCAATATCCCACTCCTCATCATCCCCACCCTCTGAATTCATATACGAAAACAGTACTGTTCCGATTGTGCATCATGCTCGAAACCGAGGAGTAATAATAGATTCCAATCTATCTGTCAAAATACATTTCTACAATAGTAAAAAAAAATCTTTTTTAAAGTACATTACTAAAAAATGAACGCCTTTACCGTACGCCACTGATGTTCATCCTCTTCTTCAAGCCTTGATTCTAACGGGACTAGATTACAGTAACTCTCTGAACGTTGGCCTTCCTGATACTGCTCTTCCTCCGTTGCAGTTAATACAGAATACTGCTGCCCGCCTCATTTCTAACACGAACCGCAGTGATCATATTATACTCCAACTCTTCAGTCATTACACTGGCTCCGCATCCAACAATGCATACAATATGAAGTCTTATCAACTGTTCTCAACCTCATTTACAACCCTTCATCTATTTCGCTTTCTTCCTTTCTCAGACCTTTCCACCCGGCTCGACAACTCTGTTCACAAGGTAAATGTTTACAGGACATTCCAACAGTCAAAGTGGCAAGACTAGATCCAAGAAGAGACCATGCTTTCTCAGCTGCAGCCCCCCTGTTATGGAACTCCCTCCAACTCATTACGACTATTGCCAAACATTAAAGAGCTCAAAAAGGCTGTGGAAACACAGCTATGATCCTGATTCCTGCAAAACCATAACATTTTTACACACTCCTTTGCACCTAAATCCCATTTACACACTGGTGCTTGCTAAATTATGTTAATCTCCTTACTGCTCTTATTTTTAATAATTTATTTTACCTTTCTACCTCCCATACATTCCTAACATATATGATTTATTTTATTCTTTTAATACTTAATGTTATGATTTATTTTATTCTTTTGTTTTTATTGTTACTGTATTTTTGATTGTTTTTGTAAACCACTTAAATCTTATATTATTTATAGGCGGTATAGAAATAATTGTAAATAAATTAAATAAATAGTGTGTGTGTGTATAGGGGAGAGTGTATGTGGGAATGGGAGTGGGGCAGTGTGTGTGTGTATGTGTTAGGGGAGTAGGAGTGTATCCCTTGGAAGGCGTATAATGCATCTGTGTGTGTGTGCGAAAGTGGAGGAATAAGTTTGTCCCATTTACAAATTGGGATCCAGTAGGGGCAGGTGACTGGGGATCATTTCTGCCCATTTTGGACTGAAAGGGTTAAAGGCTGTCCTGGGGGCAGGGAGTCACAAGGGAGGGTCTGAGATTTTTTTTTTTTTTTTCATTTTGGCAGTACTTAGTTTTTTTGTGGTAGTGGGAGACCAGGCTGGAGTGGGCGTCTGCTATTTTTGAAACAAAATGAAAAGCTCAGCAAATTTAATTGGGGATTATGTTTTTTACTTTTGAAAAGAGGAGTAATGAAACAGCTGTTTGGTTGCATTTTTCACGTCCTTTCAAAATGAATGTGCACTCCTACGCCATACTGGAATAGCAGAGGTGCTGTAGAGCAGGAATAAGATGCACTGGCAGAGCTGTGTGTGAGGGTCTCAGTACTGGAATAGCAGGAGGTGCTGCAGGGCAGAGCTGTGTGTGAGGGTCTCAGTACTGGAATAGCAGGAGGTGCTGCAGGGCAGAGCTGTGCGTGAGGGTCTCAGTACTGAATAGCAGGAGGTGCTGCAGGGCAGAGCTGTGCGTGAGGGTCTCAGTACTGGAATAGCAGGAGGTGCTGCAGGGCAGAGCTGTGTGTGAGGGTCTCAGTACTGGAATAGCAGAGAGTGCTGCAAGGCAATAGTAAGGTTCTGGGGCTGGTATTAAATTTGCAGTGTTAAAAAGTGTGTGTCGGGAACATGGCAATTTTTTGCTTTGGGGAACATAAGAACATTAGAAATTGCCATACTGGATCAGACCAAGGGTCCATCAAGCCAGCATCCTGTTTCCAACAGTGGCCAATCCAGGCCATAAGAACCTGGCAAGTACCCAAAAACTAAGTCTATTCCATGTAACCATTGCTAATGGCAGTGGCTATTCTCTAAGTCAACTTAATTAATAGCAGGTAATGGACCTCTCCTCCAAGAACCTATCCAATCCTTTTTTAAACCCAGCTACACTAACTGCACTAACCACATCCTCTGGCAACAAATTCCAGAGTTTAATTGTGCATTGAGTGAAAAAGAGTTTTCTCCTTTTAGTTTTAAATGTGCCACATGCTAACTTCATGGAGTGCCCCCTAGTCTTTCTATTATCTGAAAGAGTAAGTAACCGATTCAAATTTACCCGTTCTAGACCTCTCATGATCTTAAAGACCTCTATCATTTCCCCCCTCAGCCGTCTCTTCTCCAAGCTGAACAGCCCTAACCTCTTCAGCCTTTCCTCATAGGGAAGCTGTTCCATCCCCTTTATCATTTTGGTTGCCCTTCTCTGTACCTTCTCCATCGCAATTATATCTTTTTTGAGATGCGGCGACCAAAATTGTACACAGTATTCAAGGTGCAGTCTCACCATGGAGCGATACAGAGGCATTATGACATTTTCCGTTTTATTCACCATTCCCTTTCTAATAATTCCCAACATTCTGCTTGCTTTTTTGACTGCCGCAGCACACTGAACCGACGATTTCAATGTGTTATCCACTATGACACCTAGATCTCTTTCTTGGGTTGTAGCACCTAATATGGAACCCAACATTGTGTAATATAGCATGGGTTATTTTTTCCCTATATGCATCACCTTGCACTTATCCACATTAAATTTCATCTGCCATTTGGATGCCCAATTTTCCAGTCTCAGAAGATTTTCCTGCAATTTAACACAATCCGCTTGTGATTTAACTACTCTGAACAATTTTGTGTCATCTGCAAATTTGATTATCTCACTCATCGTATTTCTTTCCAGATCATTTATAAATATATTGAAAAGTAAGGGCCCCAGTAAGATCCCTGAGGCACTCCACTGTCCACTCTCCCTTCCACTGAAAAATTGACCATTTAATCCTACTCTCTGTTTCCTGTCTTTTAGCCAGTTTGCAATCCACGAAAGGACAATCACCCACCTATCCCATGACTTTTTAGTTTTCCCAGAAGCCTCTCATGAGGAACTTTGTCAAACGCCTTTACATGGTTAAAAGACAGGAAACAGAGAGTAGGACTAAATGGTCAATTTTCTCAGTGGAAAAGGGTAAACAGTGGAGTGCATCAGGGATCTGTACTTGGACCGGTACTTTTCAATATATATATCAATGATCTGGAAAGGAATACGATGAGTGACGTTATCAAATTTGCGGATGATACAAAATTATTCAGAGTAGTTAAATCACAAGCGGATTGTGATACATTACCGGAGGACCTTGCAAGACTGGGCATCCAAATGGCAGATGAAATTTAATGTGGACAAGTGCAAGGTGTTGCATATAGGGAAAAATAACCCTTGCTGTAGTTACACGATGTTAGGTTCCATATTAGGAGCTACCACCCAAGAAAGAGATCTAGGCGTCATAGTAGATAATACATTGAATCGTTGGCTCAGTATGCTGCAGCAGTCAAAAAAGCAAATAAAATGTTAGGAATTATTAGGAAGGGAATGGTTAATAAACGGAAAATGTCATAATGCCTCTATATCGCTCCATGGTGAGACCACACCTTGAATACTGTGTACAATTCTGGTCGCCGTATCTTAAAAAAGATATAGTTGCAATGGAGAAGGTACAGAGAAGGGCAACCAAAATGATAAGGGGATGGAACAGCTCCCCTATGAGGAAAGGCTGAAGAGGTTAGGGCTTTTCAGCTTGGGAGAAGAGACGGCTGAGGGGGGATATCATAGAGGTCTTTAAGATCATGAGAGGTCTTGAACGAGTAGATGTGACTTGGTTATTTACACTTTCGAATAATAGAAGGACTAGGGGCATTCCGTGAAGTTAGCAAGTAGCACATTTAAGACTAATCGGAGAAAATTCTTTTTCACTCAACGCACAATAAATCTCTGGAATTTGTTGCCAGAGGATGTGGTTAGTGCAGTTAGTGTAGCTGGGTTCAAAAAAGGTTTGGATAAGTTCTTGGAAGAGAAGTCCATTAACTGCTATTAATCAAGTTTACTTAGGGAATAGCCACTGCTATTAATTGCATCAGTAGCATGGGATCTTCTAGGTGTTTGGGTAATTGCCAGGTTCTTGTGGCCTGGTTTGGCCTCTGTTGGAAACAGGATGCTGGGCTTGATGGACCCTTGGTCTGACCCAGCATGGCAATTTCTTATGTTCTTATGTTCTTATGGCATTTACATGTGATGAGTGGTATTAGCTATGCACGAGTTTTGGACACACATTTTGGATGCTTATTGCATCGAGAGTTAACCTAGTGCGGCCAATCCCTGGTTAAGCTGTCACTAGCCTCAGCGCACAGTATTGACATCAGCCCTTTGATTCCTCTGTGTCTCTGACCACAGTGCGGCTAATTCTTTCTTTAAACCCAGCAAAACCCACCACTGGTCTCTTAACAATCTGGTGCCCTCCTAAACCCTTGCACCATTTATTTATTTATTCCGGCTCCCCATAATCATTTCAGCAAGCCTCAGTTCAGTCAACAAAGGAAATTCTTTTTAATTAGTTGTTTAACCTTTAACCATAACTCGAAGCATCTTTGACCACAGTTTGAGACAGCTCCAAAGCTGTGGTACACAGAGGAGAGAGATGCTCGCTCTCGCTTTAACTTGCTTAGAAAAGAGGATTCCTGGCCAATTATCGCTGGTAGGGAATTACAGCCTCACCAATTAATGTTGGGGACATTTCGGAAGCAGGTGGGAGGTGTTTCCAGGCAAAGCAGAGTTAGCCACATAAGACATTTGGAGTTAGCCTTTCATCTATGTGGCTAATTCTGGCCTGGCCTCTGGGCACCCAAATTTAACAGATTGGACATAAACAGCTAACTGTAAGATAGCTGGGTATATTCAGCAGAGCGACCCAGCTGCTTAGCAGCTGAAAATGGACCCCTGAATGTTTCAGGATGGATGATTGAGAAAATTGTCCACGTGAAAGCTAACTTTGTCCACATAAGGCATCTAAATGCACCTGACATCCCTTTTATATAAGACACAAAAAAAAATTGGTGCCATTAAGTTTAAATTTGTTGGTTTATTTCTTTCTCTTTATTGGTTTGAAGATATACATTGTTGAGATAGTTCATGCACTCTTTTTGGATTTAGATTCAATATAGGAGATTGTCTTGTATGCTATGAGGACCTGCAGGCAGTCCTGGAGATCTGCGTTAGTTACAATGTAGGGCAGAATTTCCTGCTCTGTGAGATCCTGAAGGAACAACTGCTGATCTGCATTAGATACAATGGAGCCCAGTGTCTCTTGTGCTGTAAAATCCTACAGGAACATCTGCTGATCTGCATTAGATACAATGGAGCCCGGTGTCTCTTGTGCTGTAAAATCCTACAGGAACAACTGCTGATCTGCATTAAATACAATGGAGCCCAGTGTCTCTTTGTGCTGTAAAATCCTACAAGAACAACTGCTGATCTGCGTTAGTTACAATGGAGCCCAGTGTCTCTTGTGCTGTAAAATCCTACAGGAACATCTGCTGATCTGCATTAGATACAATGGAGCCCGGTGTCTCTTGTGCTGTAAAATCCTACAGGAACAACTTGTAATCTGCATTAGATACGATGGAGTATACTGTCTCCTAGGGATGTGAATCGTGTCCTCGATCGTCTTAACGATCGATTTCGGCTGGGAGGGGGAGGGAATCGTATTGTTGCCGTTTGGGGGGGTAAAATATCGTGAAAAATCGTGAAAAGCGTTAAAAAATCGAAAAATCGAAAAATCGAAAAACCGGCACATTAAAACCCCCTAAAAACCACCCCCGACCCTTTAAATTAAATCCCCCACCCCCAAATAACTTAAATAACCTGCGGGTCCAGCGGCGGTCCGGAACGGCAGCGGTCCGGAACGGGCTCCTGCTCCTGCATCTGGTCGTCTTCGGGCCGGCGCCATTTTCCAAAATGGCGGCGGCCATAGACGAAAAAGATTGGACGGCAGGAGGTCCTTCCGGACCCCCGCTGGACTTTTGGCAAGTCTCGTGGGGTCAGGAGGCCCCCCACAAGCTGGCCAAAAGTTCCTGGAGGTCCAGCGGGGGTCAGGGAGCGATTTTCCCGCCGCGAATCGTTTTCGTACGGAAAATGGCGCCGGCAGGAGATCGACTGCAGGAGTTGTTCAGCGAGGCGCCGGAACCCTCGCTGAACAACCTCCTGCAGTCGATCTCCTGCCGGCGCCATTTTCCGTACGAAAATGATTCGCGGCGGGAAATCGCTCCCTGACCCCCGCTGGACCTCCAGGAACTTTTGGCCAGCTTGTGGGGGGCCTCCTGACCCCCACGAGACTTGCCAAAAGTCCAGCGGGGGTCCGGAAGGACCTCCTGCCGTCCATCGTGTTCGTCTATGGCCGCTGCCATTTTTCGGTGCCATTTTGGAAAATGGCGCCGGCTGAAGACAACAAGATTCAGGAGCAGAGCCCGTTCCGGACCGCTGCCATTCCGGACCGCCGCTGGACCCCAGGTTATTTAACTCATTTGGGGGGGGGTTCGGGAGGGTGGGGGATTTAATTTAAACTGTCGGGGGTGGGTTTTAGGGGGTTTTAATGTGCCGGTTTTGCGATTTTTAGATTTTTCACGATTTTTCACGATTTTTCACGATATTTTACCCCCCCAAACGGCAACAATACGATTCCCTCCCCCTCCCAGCCGAAATCGATCGTTAAGACGATCGAGGACACGATTCACATCCCTACCTGCCACTGCTCTTACCCTTTAAGATGCCTTAAGCTATTCGGGGCACTTTTGGAACCACTGTGGCACAATCGTGGCGCCTTGGCATTCTCTTCCCCATTCTGATATTGTTTAACCATAAGCTTCATTAGAACAGATTAGAAAACCTCCAATGCTGAAGCTCAAAATAGCTGCATTGCTTTCCCCATTGACTTTGATTGTACACAAATGAAACGAATAAAGAAAATTTGTTTTTCATCCGAAACTAATGAAACAAATGGATGTGACCTAGGAAATGATTAAATGAATTGAAACAAAATTTTGCCTCTGCCTATCCCTAAGGTACAGTCAGTGCTTCAATACTAGAATAATGCACTTTAATGTATCCTATCCACTCTCAGCACTTCAGAAATGAAATATTATTTTCTGTTGTACCTCATACACTGCCTGTGCTATATAATAGGAGTAATTTTCTCTTTTGTTGTCAGGGATGGCAGACCTACAACAGGAAGAGCTGAATCTGAAGAACAAGGTGCAGCGGCGGGAAGCAGTTCAGCCCCAGTGCAGCACACCAAGGAGCAGCTACAGGAAGCCACCCTCTTCCATGCCAAGGTCAGCACAGCCTGCAAACTATTCACCCAGAGCCGCTCCATCACAGGGCGCCATGATGGACGCGAGAAGCATGAAGGCCGTCTGCATCATGCTGCTCACCTCAGTGGCACGGTTATCACAGAGAAAGTCCAGAACATGCAGAAAGCATTTTGCCAGAAGTTCAAGAATGCAGGCATATGACTTCTTAACCCTGTCTGATATGGATTGGACAATGACCTCCATATCCTAGTCCGCATCTCTGTCTGGGACTCTGCTGCACAGCCATGCACCATTCGCTCTTCGTTCCCTCTCCACTTTTAGGTACAGGGCTGGTATTGTTGAATGTCCTTTCGTGGATTGCAAACTGGCTAAAAGACAGGAAACAGAGAGTAGGATTAAATGGGCAATTTTCTCAGTGGAAGGGAGTGGACAGTGGAGTGCCTCAGGGATCTGTATTGGGACCCTTACTGTTCAATATATTTATAAATGATCTGGAAAGAAATACGACGAGTGAGATAATCATTGCAGATGACACAAAAATTGTGCAGAGTAGGTAAATATCACAAGCAGATTGTGATAAATTGCAGGAAGACCTTGTGAGACTGGAAAATTGGGCATCCAAATGGCAGATGAAATTTAAGTGGGAAAAGTGCAAGGTGATGCATATAGGTGAAAATAACCCATGCTATAATTACACCGATGTTGGTTTCCATATTAGGTGCTACAACCCAAGAAAGAGATCTAGGTGTCATAGTGGATAACACATTGAAATCGTCGGTTCAGTGTGGCTGCGGCAGTCAAAAAACAAACAGAAGGTTGGAATTATTAGAAAAGGAATGATGAATAAAACGGAAATGTCATAATGCCTCTGTATCGCTCCATGGTGAGACCGCACCTTGAATACTGTGTACAATTTCTGGTCGCCGCATCTCAAAAAAGATATAATTGCGATGGAGAAGGGTACAGAGAAGGGCTACCAAAATGATAAGGGGAATGGAACAACTCCCTATGAGGAAAGACTAAAGAGATTAGGACTTTTCAGCTTGGAGAAGAGACGACTGAGGGGGATATGATAGAGGTGTTTAAAATCATGAGAGGTCTAGAACGGGTAGATGTGAATCGGTTATTTACTCTTTCAGATAGTAGAAGGACTAGGGACACTCCATGAAGTTAGCATGGGGCACATTTAAAACTAATCGGAGAAAGTTCTTTTTTACTCAACGCACAATTAAACTCTGGAATTTGTTGCCAGAGAATGTGGTTCGTGCAGGTAGTATAGCTGTGTTTAAAAAAGGATTGGATAAGTTCTTGGAGGAGAAGTCCATTACCTGCTATTAGGTTCACTTAGAGAATAGCCACTGCCATTAGCAATGGTTACATGGAATAGACTTAGTTTTTGGGTACTTGCCAGGTTCTTATGGCCTGGATTGGCCACTGTTGGAAACAGGATGCTGGGCTGATGGACCCTTGGTCTGACCCAGTATGGCATTTTCTTATGTTCTTATGTTCTTAATGATTGGATGACGCACGCTTGTCAGGAACTGGAGGATCCAATGCTGGATATGCCAGGGTAAGCACGGTGGCTGGCACCTCAGATGGCTGGTACGGCTTCTCCTGGGGTATAGACAGAATAGTGCTCATCCTGTCATAGCCCAGATCAGTATGTTTCATTTGGTTTCTGGACTGATTCTAAGATCATCAAATCCTTTCTTCTATGCTTTTGGCTTTTCAGAGGGGCTCCAGTCTCATGTCTTAAGAGCTTTCATGCACCCACCTTCCCTGATTTGTTCCGATGCACTTATTTATTTATTTTTTACTTGCCATCTACAAAAGATCAAGGTGAAGTACAATAAAAAATTTGTGAAATTTAAGAGGCAGTTGAAATAAAGAAATGATAAATGAAATTCAATCGATTTCCAACTGCTCTACAAAGGAAAGTCATCCCTCGAAGGACCAGGCACTATTCCACTCCCAAGAGAAGTGCAGACCATTTCTCGCTCTCTTGTCAAGGCTGAAAGGTTGAGTGAAATCCGATATCTTTCAGTTAAGTCTATGGGAAAGGGGAGGCAACAGTGCAGCTGTTACGCGTGCCGCCCGCGCAGACCCGCGGCGCGGCCCCCTCACCTTCTCAGACAGACTCCAGCTCCTGGTTCCTCCTCGCTGGCGGTGGTGGGCTGCCGCTCCGATCTCGGGCCGCCCCCGGTGACTCCGGCTCGGCCATGGTCCCCAGTACTGCAGCTCAAGATGCCACTGCTCGTCGGGCCTCTTCGCGTGACCTGCGGAGAGACGCCACTGCCGGCGCCGTGCCCCTCCCTAGGCGTGTGCATGTGCGTCGCTGATCCTTATGAAGGGCCCGCGGTGGGAACTCTGCCGCAGCCCCGGATGATGACGTCAAATTCTTCAGTATATTTAAGCTCAGGCCTCACTCCATAGCGTTGCCTTTCAACAGGTGTCCTCGTACTTCGTGTGCTCGTTGCTGATCCTAGAATCATCTCTTTGTTGACTCCTTCATTCCTGTGGTTCCCAGTTCCTGTTCCCTTCATTCCTGTCTTGTCTATGTGTTGGACTGAGTCTTGGAATTTGACCTTCGCTACGCCTGAATACACTTTAGCTTCTCTCCAGTCCCGGATCTCGCTATACCTGACCACTTCTACCTTCTCCGCCCCCTGACCTCTGCTACACACATGACCACTTCTGCCTTCTCTGCCCCCTGACCTCTGCTACACCTGACCACTTCTGCCTTCTCCGCCCCCTGACCTCTGCTACACCTGACCACTTCTGCCTTCTCCGCCCCCGACCTCTGCTACAACCTGACCACTTCTGCCTTCTCCGCCCCCTGACCTCTGCTACAAACGACCACTTCTGCCTTCTCCGCCGCCCTGACCTCTGCTACACCTGACCACTTCTGCCTTCTCCGCCCCTGACCTCTGCTACAACCTGACCACTTCTGCCTTCTCCGCCCCCTGACCTCTGCTACACCTGACCACTTCTGCCTTCTCCGCCCCTGACCTCTGCTACAACCTGACACTCTGCCTTCTCTGCCCCCTGACCTCTGCTACACCTGACCACTTCTGCCTTCTCTGCCCCCTGACCTCTGCTACACCTGACCACTTCTGCCTTCTCTGCCCCCTGACCTCTGCTACACCTGACCACATCTGCCTTCTCCACGCCATGACCTCCGCCTTGATTGACTACAGACTCCTTCATGTCCAGAGTCTACGTTGCTTGCCACGACCCTGCTTGCCACCAGCTCCGATCCCAACCTGTCAGAGACGCTTCTCTCGCCTATCCTCTGTACGTGGACTTACAAGGCCTTGGCCTTTCTTTACTTAGGTGCCTCCTGCCTTCTCCCTGTTCCTTCGGCGCCTAAGCTCCTGTACCGAATCCAGTCCACCTATTGACTGCTGTCTCTGGGCTGAACTACTTGTCTCTCTTAACTACTCGGAGGCCCCCTAAGTCCTGCCAGCCCCGGCACCCAAAGGCTCGACCCGAGGGGACGAGGGCTGGTATAAGTGAAGCTCCAGCAGCCTCTAACCTCAGCCCACTCCATCTGCCGACGGTGGAGACCCATAGGTCCTTACCTACAGGTTGCATCAACCCCACCTCGACCCAAGGGTCCTGCTCCGACTCAACAGCAGCCAATCAATTCAGGAACGCTGGCTCCCCACCTTTGAGCAGGAAGGAGTTTGTGTCAGGTTACGTGTTCAAGGTAGGGATTCTCAGTCAAGGTCAAACAAGAGAAAGTAACTGGAAGTGGCCTGCGAAGGTGGAACGAAGGGCAGGAAGCTGGCTGCAGCGTCCATTGTGCGTTTCTATCAGCGATGGCGGAGCTTGCGCCCGGATGCCAGTGCACTGATGCTGTTTGAAGAACACACGTTTCCTTGCATTGCTTTGGATTTTTTTGTATTCTTGCTATTTCAAACACTGAAAGATTGGGTGGCTTTGTAACTATCAGTGTCTGCACTGAATCAATGAACAAATGTGGGATTGAAGCTGTGCCAAGACGAATTTTGGATTTTCCTAATCTAATTCCTGGTTTTCTCTGGTTCAGTTTGGATTATCTGAGTTCCCATTGCTGTCAGTTCAGATCTAAACCAGCCTTGTTAGTGGTACTCGTCTACGACCAGTACAGCACAATGATCTTGGTGTCCTAATATCACAGAGTGCTCCCAGATCTTAGACAATAAAATGAACAAATACAGTACAAGTGCGTGCAACTTTGTTCAATATCCCCATATACATGAGAACCTAAGAACCCCAACAGGAAAATAATCAAAATCCTCTCTCACCCTCTGACAGCAAATGCAATGTCAATGGCCTGACTGTGGTGCATAGGTGGACCCTTGGCACGAGGTGGAGTTGATGCTACCTGTGGGGACACCCCCACGGGTCCTCTCTGTTGGGAGGCGGAGCAGAACGGGGAAGCAGAGGCCAACTGGAGCTTCGCCAATACCAGCCCTCGTTCTTCTGCAGGTTGAGCTCTTGGATACCGGGCCGGCCGGCTGGTCTTAGGCGGGCCTCCAAGTAGTTGATCCCATGAAGGATGTTCAAGGCAGGGAGTCAGGAAGCAATGGAGACACAGGGTCCAAAGGAGCTGAGCTCGAGACAGGCCTGGATCCAGAAGCCTGGACAGGCAGAAGCAGGCTAGAGTACAGGAACAGATTTAAGTCTGGGCTTGTAAGTAGGCAAGAGCCTAAGAAATGCCAATCCAAGTAGACAGCTGGAGGCAAAGTCAGGGCAGGCGGCTGGAGACAAGGTCATGTGCAAGCAAGGGTCAGAGCCAGAGAATCCGTCCAAATGTGGTCAGGTGCAAGCGAAGGTCAAAGCCAGGAATCCGTCCAAAAGGTAATCAGAACAAGTAGAAGGTCAGGAACAGGAAACTGGAACTCGGGAACTGGAACAGGAATGCAGGACTGGAACAGAACAAGCACAGAAACAGGAACACGAAGGAGTAGCAACTAAGTACACGACAGGAAGCGTGAAGACCTGTTGCCAAGGCAAAGACTGGATGGTGGGGCCTGCCTTAAGTAGCAGGGCCCGGTGATGTCATCATCCAGGGCTGTGGGAAAGTTTCCACCACAGCCCTTTAAAGTTGGGGAAGGCGCGCATGTGCCTAAGGCATAAGAACTAGAACTACGTGATGGCGGTGTCTCTCCTCCGCGCATGTGGAGAGACCTGACTGGGACCGGAGGAAGCCGCAGAGCTGCCAGAGGTACCTGGGAGCTTGGTAGGAGCACGAGCACGTAGGCGGCTGCCTACCGCTGCGAAAGAGGAAGGGCCAGGTCCGGGACCCAGGCGTCGGGGGTGAGTAGGGCCGGTTTGCGGGCCTGCCACAGTCGTGACACGCAACGACTGATGCTGCTCATCTCCAGTCCTGACTCCCACATGTTGCCAGTTGTCATGTGCTTCTCCTGTTCTCCTTCATGCTTTCTCTACATGGGAAACATATTTTAGTTCCTTTTACATCACATTCACAGCCTGTTGTGATTGGTGTTGCGACCATCGCTGTTCGACATCCTCACTCTGCCCTCTTTACCTCTGTGGCGACTCCCTCCGGCTGCCGTGACGTCTCCAGGCCGTCTCCTTCTGGCGTCCCCGGACCGGCTCGACGTTGCAGATCCGCCATGTTGCCTGAAGACCTAGGGTGCATGCGCTCTGATTGCAGTACCAGTAAGAGCACGAACCTCAGGGGCGTCCCCCTGAGATGACATCGTCTGCTTCCAATATTTAAAGGTCTCTGTTATCGCTAACAAACTGAGTTAGCAAGGACTCGCTTCGGCTGTCTAAAGCTACTCTGCCTGGGGGATTGCTTCGGCTACACCTCCCAAGCTACTCTGCCTCCTCGGACTTACCAGAGGTACCCGCTCCTCGGGGCCTCGCTCTCTTTTCTTTCTTTCAGATTACAGATAGGAACCAGTACTCGCTCCTCGAGGGCCCATGTTCCTGGACACTCTGAAGATTCTCTTCTGCCTGGAAGCTCGCTGCTACAAACATTGTGAGTTACCATCGCTCTCTCAGAGCTTTCCCTGGAACCGGTACTCGCTCCTCGAGGGCCTAAACCTTTCCAGCTCCTGAGCTTCCTTGAGACCTTACATGAGTTTTGTCATCTAGTTCTGTTCATGAACTCAGCCTACTCTGCCTACTCACTTTCTACAGTTTCTCAACAGCTCAGCCATCCTGGGATCGTTATTCCAGTATCTGAGGGACTACAGCCCTGCCGGGCATATCAGCTCACTACTGCACACCTCTGGTGGTTTCTAATAACCTGTTTAATAAAAGAACTAATGTGTGTCTGTCTCCATACTCCGCCTAGCCGGTGGACCCTCGCGGGTATCCTCCCGAGGGCGTAGTCATCTGCCATCGGCCCAGGGATCCACCCACAACTATATCAGATTCATTCCAGATTGCTACTCCTAGCAAGACGATATCTGAGACACTACAAGATTGCTGACTCCTCCTCCTTTAGGAGCCCGCTACACAGATTCTAACAAGATTGCTAACTCCCAGCTCTAACACAGAGCTTTCCTAACAGATTGCTAACTCTTATCTGATTGCTCCTCCCATCAGATAGCGGAACATAACAGATTGCTAACTACTAGCACCAGATCCTGAATAATTGGCTATTGCCCGATTGTTGATTTCATGTTTTTGTTCCCTTTTGACATCACATTAACAGCCTGTTTTCATTGGCTACTGCCCGATCGTTGATTTCATGTTTTTATTCCCTTTTGACATCACACTCACAGCCTGTTGTGATTGGCTACTGCCCGATTATTGATTTCATATTTTTTTTCCTATTCACATCACATTCACAGACTGCTGTGATTAGCTATTGCTTGATTATTGATTACTTCCATAGAAACTATTTTCTGATTTTTGCATTTCAGCTTCTTTTATGAAAAAGTAAAAAGAATTCCCAGCATGCACTGGAGGTACGTCACAGGAAGATTTCCTGCAGTTTTGTAAACTTTCAGCAAATAAGATATAAGCAGAAAAAAGGGAGAGCAAAAAGTGGACACCCAGGGGCCCTCTCCAGTGATCCAATCTGTCCCCTCCTCCAGTACTGAAGTCACTGCACCTGTTCTATAGTTATGTCACTGACTGCCTGCCCTTTCAGAGCCTCGTATGTCTGTTATTAAGCCATCGAGCAGTATCTCACGCAGAAATCAGAATCCTTTCCTTGAAAAGCAATCACTGGAATACAGTTTATATATAAATATATTAATTCTATATCATTATACCATGTGTTGACAGACTCTGTATCCCTGCTCCCATCCCCTGATCTCTCCAGTCCTAGAGGTGACAGGCTGTATCCCTGCTCCCATCTCCTGATCCCTCCAGTCCTAGAGGTGACAGGCTCTGTATCCGCTCCCATCCCCTGATCCCTCCAGTCCTAGAGGTGACAGGCTCTGTATCCCTGCTCCCATCCCCTGATCCCTCCAGTCCTAGAGGTGACAGGTTCTGTATCCCTGCTCCCATCCCCTGATCCCTCCAGTCCTAGAGGTGACAGGCTCTGTATCCCTGCACCCGTCCCGATCCCTCCAGTCCTCCTAGAGGTGACAGGCTCTGTATCCCTGCTCCCATCCCCTGAGCCCTCCAGTCCTAGAGGTGACAGGCTCTGTATCCCTGCTCCCATCCCCTGATCCCTCCAGTCCTAGAGATGACAGGCTCTGTATCCCTGCTCCCATCCCCTGATCCCTCCAGTCCTAGAGGTGACAGGCTCTGTATCCCTGTGCTAATCCCCTGAGCCCTCCAGTCCTAGAGGTGACAGGCTCTGTATCCCTGCTCCCATCCCCTGATCCCTCCAGTCCTAGAGGTGACAGGCTCTGTATCCCTGCTCCCATCCCCTGATCCCTCCAGTCCTAGAGGTGACAGGCTCTGTATCCCTGCCCATCCCCTGATCCCTCCAGTCCTAGAGGTGACAGGCTCTGTATCCCTGCGCCCATCCCCTATCCCTCCAGTTGGTGACAGGCTCTGTATCCCTGCGCCCATTCCTGATCCCTCCGTCCAGAGGTGACAGGCTCTGTATCCTGCACCCATCCCCTGATCCCTCCAGTCCTAGAGGTGACAGGCTCCGTTCCCTCCAGTTTGGTGACAGGCTCTGTATCCCTGCTCCCATCCCCTGATCCCTCCAGTCCTAGAGGTGACAGGCTCTGTATCCCTGCGCCCATCCCCTGATCCCTCCAGTCCTAGAGGTGACAGGCTCTGTATCCCTGCGCCCATCCCCTGATCCCTCCAGTCCTAGAGATGACAGGCTCTGTATCCCTGCTCCCATCCCCTACCCCTCCAGTCCTAGAGGTGACAGGCTCTGTATCCCTGCTCCCATCCCCTGATCCCTCCAGTCCTAGAGGTGACAGGCTCGTATCCCTGCTCCCGTCCCCTGATCCCTCCAGTCCTAGAGGTGACAGGCTCTGTATCCCTTCACCCATCCCCTGATCCCTCCAGTCCTAGAGGTGACAGGCTCTGTATCCCTGCTCCCATCCCCTGATCCCTCAGTCCTAGAGGTGACAGGCTCTGTATCCCTGCTCCCATCCCCTGTTATACATTAGCAGATTATTCCTTTCAATGGACTTACAATGTACCTTTGTCTGTAACTTGGCTTCTTGCTTAAACAGAATGTTGGGAATCATTAGAAAGGGAACGGTGAATAAAACAGAAAATGTCATAATGCCTCTGTATCGCTCCATGGTGAGACCGCACCTTGAATACTGTGTACAATTCTGGTCGCCGCATCTCAAAAAGATATAATTGCAACGGAGAAGGGCGACCAAAATGATAAGGGGAATGGAACAGCTCCCCTATGAGGAAAGGCTGAAGAGGTTAGGTGTTGGGGAGCGCTAGGAGAGCGATCCCACTCCTGGGTGATGTGTGTCCTTGGGCCACGGCTCGACCCCAGAGGGCTCTGAGAGGTGCCGCGGGAGGCGTGGCATGCCCGAGCATGGGCTGGACGGAAGCAGGGCTGGAGTGACAGGGAAGACAGGCCCTCCTCCGGACCTGCACGCTTCGGAAGACCCAACAACGCAATGTTGGTCTTGTGAACAGTCCTCCGACCGTTCCCAGCCCTTTCGGACCTGCCGCAGGGTACGGCACGAAGCGGCAGGCCAGATGGAGGCCAGGACAGTGAAGACTGGAACATGGATTCAGACGAGACTCAGGAACGACGTAGACTCAGGCATAGACGTGGACTCAGGACGAGGTGCAGGATCCATAGACGTGGACTCAGGCATAGATGCAGGATCCTTAGACGTGGACTCAGGCAAAGACGTGGACTCAGGAAGGATGCACAGAGGTGGAATCAGGAACGAGGGCTGAAGGTAGACATGGGCACTGACCCTCAGGGCGCCCTACTCAGGCCACCCGCGGGACTGAGTCGCGGACCACCCTGTCCCATGCGCGCCCTACACAGCCCTGGAAGGCTGGTCGCGGACCACGCAGAGAGCGGGAGAGCACAGGAAAGAGGAAGCAGGTTCGCTGCTCTCCTGGCAGCACAAGGCAAGGAATACGCTGCTCTCCTGGCAGGAATACGCTGCTCTCCTGGCAGCACAAGGCAGGTTAGGCATCAGGATCAGGAACAAGGATATCAGGAACATCAGGACTGGAACACATATACTGGAATAGGAGACACACCTCTGGGCTGGAACATGGACATCAGGACTGGACAAGAGACAGACCTTGGACTGGAACGGCAGGCAGACATCAGGACTGGAACACTGAAGACATCAGGACTGGAATGGCAGGCAGACATCAGGACTGGAATCAACTGGACAACTTGACAAGCTTCAACGGAAACATGGAACACTGGACCTTGCAGAAGGCTGGAATACAAGGCATCTCCTGGAACGAGGATCAGGAGTGACCAACTCCTTGCGAAGGCAAAGATACACTGAAAGCTGAGCCCTTTAGTAGGGCTGAGGTGGACAACGCCCAGGGAGGGGTCAGCAGGGGGCCACACCTGGCTGGCCCTTGAAGAGGAGCAAGAGGTGCGCGCTCGCGCCCTAGGAGGCTGGAGAGAAGAGCTGGCAGCTGGTGGCGTCCTCAGCCACGTGGAGGGCCCAAGGAAGCCGCGGAGCAGCCCTGGACTGGAGCTGGGTGAAGGCAGGTCACTGGAGCAGCTCCCAGCTGCAAGGACAGAAACAAAGAGAGGCAAGGCTGGCTGCGGGGGAAGGGCTGACTGCAGGAACGGCTCCATGCCGTGAGGCAGCCCCAGGAGGAGAGGTAAGACTGCAGGGAGAGTAGAGAGCTGTAGGCACCGGCAGAGAGCAGTGCTGGCTGCAGGGAACTGTGAGAGACTGCAGGCACCGGCAGGGACGGCTTCCCTGCTGGGCAAGGACCCGGACTAAAGCAGGCACTGGGAGAGACGGCCTGCTCGCTGAAGGTCCCGGGATCGCAGCAGCCGAGGAGCAGACCACATGGCAGCAGCTGTGGAAACGGCCCCAGCTGATTCAGGGAGAAAGAGCAGCGTCAGCAGCCCGGCTGGCTGTGGCTGTGAGAGGTAAGAACCTGCACACGCTTCTTGTGGGCAGGAGCATAACATTAGGGCTGTTCAGCTTGGAGAAGAGATGGCTGAGGGGGGATATGATAGAGGTGTTTAAAATCATGAGAGGTCTAGAACGGGTAGATGTGAATCGGTTATTTACTCTTCGGATAGTAGAAAGACTAGGGGACACTCCATGAAGTTAGCATGGGCACATTTAAAACTAATCGGAGAAAGTTCTTTTTTACTCAACGCAAATTAAACTCTGGAATGTTGCCAGAGGATGTGGTTAGTGCAGTTAGTATAGCTGTTTTAAAAAAGGATTGGATAAGTTCTTGGAGGAGAAGTCCATTACCTGCTATTAAGTTCACTTAGAGAATAGCCACTGCCATTAGCAATGGTTACATGGAATAGACTTAGTTTTTGGGTACTTGCCAGGTCTTGTGCCTGGATTGGCCACTGTTGGAAACAGGATGCTGGGCTTGATGGACCCTTGGGCTGACCCAGTATGGCACGTTCTTATTTTCTTATCCGCATATAGGAAGTGGGGGAGGTCAAGATTGGAGAGGAGTTGGCAGAGGGGAAGTAGGTATATATTAAAGAGGGTCGAGGACAGTGAGGAACCTTGGGGTACGCCTCTGTGGAGATGGATGGGTTTAGATTCATAGTCATCTATTTTAACTTTATACAGTTGTTGGTATGGTACGATTTGAACCATGGGAGGGGGTGTCAGAGATGCCAATTTCCTTGAGACGTGTTAGGAGTATGCTGTGGTTTACCATGTCAAAGGCCACGGAGATGTCAAGTAGTGCCAGCAGGTATGAGTGACCTTTCTCAAAGCCTTGTAGAATGGTGTCAGTGAGGGAGAGAAGGAGGGTTTCTGTGTTGTATAGTTTACGGAAACCAATTGAGAAGGGAAGAGGATGTTATGTGTCTCAAGGTGGTCAGAGAGCTGTGCATTTATTACTTTTTCGAGTACTTTGGATAGAAAAGGAAGGTTGGAGATGGGTTGGAAGTTGGAGAGGTCATTAGGGTCGAGCTTGGATTTCTTAAGTAAGGGTTTGCTTAAGGAGGTCAGGTATAATTCCCGAGGACAGCGAACTGTTTATGATGTCAGCAATAGGTTTTGCAATGGTGTTGGGGATAGATAGTAGAGCTTTGGTGGGTATGGTGTCTGAGGGCTGTCGGACTGGTTTCATTTTTTTGAGTATCTTTTCTGTTTCAGTGGACGAAGTCAGTTCAAAGTTGTTAAAGGGAGTTTGTGCGGAGCAGTGAGGGGTGTGGAAGGCAGGGATGGGGGGGGGGGGGGGCGTTGTATGAGTTTAGCGATTTTTTTCACTGAAGTAGAGGGCAAGTTTATCGCCTTTTGATTGTGTGTCTGAGCTTGTCGAGGTGGGACTGGGGGCTTTAGTGAGCTCAGTTACATAGGAGAAGAGGGCTTTCACATTAAATTGTAGGTCATGTATTCTGATCGCACAGAAGTCTTTTTTAGTTTTAAGGATAACAGTACGGTATTTGTGTAGGGCAGTCTTGTAGTTGGACAAGAGGGATGGGGTAGGGTCTTGGCGCCATTTCTTTTCTAGGAGTCTCAGGGCCTGTTTAAGTTTCTTGAGTTCGGAAGTGTACCAGGGTTTTTCAGTGTTGCTGGATGTGTTTAGGGTTTTAGTGGTGGGGGGGCATATCGAGTTGGCAATGTTGGAGGTAATCTCGTTTCAGGATTATATGGCAGTTTCGGTGTCAGTGAGGTCAAGTTTAAATTAAATCACGGGTGTGGCCAGCTTTGTGGGTGGGAGTGTTTATCATCGCCTTGTTCCCAAAAAGGGACCGAGGCGGTTTACATAATAAAATAAAATGCAGCTGTGTAACGGAGACTACAGTAATGTGGCTATGAAAAGATGAGAGAGGAACCCAGGAGAAAGGGCGGGGACCTCAGCTGGTGAGCTCCGGGAGGATAGGGATGCAGTACCTGGATGTAATCTGCCGAAAAGCAGAATATAAATCAATAAAATGTTGTACAGTAGACCTGAATGTTATTTATTTCTGCACCAGGCACTCCCAGCCCCTGCGCAGGAGGAATGATGGAGGCACGTCCTTGCTTAGGTGTGACACAGCAATGCACGTCGTCCAACACACATCTGAAACACTGGAAATACAAAATGCATCAACAGAAAGACATTAGCACAATCTGATCCTGCCCTCACGCTCCCGAGGAGCTGGAAGGAACTGTGCAGGAGCATGAAAGCAATAACGTCCTTCCGAACCCTCTCACTGAGAAAACAGAGCATTCATGTACAGTTAAACAACCCCTGCCAAGCAGCTACAACCCCCTTAATAAGGAACAATCCCAAACACCTGCCCCCACCCCACTGCTCCCTCTCAGCCCTAGGGGAGGGCAGATCGCTGCCTGGTGACATCGGTGGGGCTGGCAGGGCAGAGAGGACAGGCCTGGGTAGGGGCAGCTGGAAGAGGAGGACATCAGGAGGGGCAGGCAGGCTCGATATTCCTATAAAGAAGATAGATCACACCGGTTTACAATGGGACGGAACATTCGCTGGGAGGCGATACACTGAGCATGAACATGAACCACTGAACATTTAACAGTTAGAATTAACGAACAATAGAGATAAATAAATGGTGAATACATAGTAAAATAAAATAAGAATAAAATAAATGAATAAAGTGATAATCAATATAGTACATTATTTAAAACTAGAATGTCCTTGCAGGGCTGAAAAGAGAGAGACCAGAAAGTCCACGAATGATAGTCAGAGGCCTTGCATTCATGTTTTTAGATCTGCATCAAGGAGAACCAGGCTTTTTCATGGAAAGTTTGATTCAACAGCCAAGTTTTTAGGTCTTTCTTGAAGGTTAGGAGACGGAGGTCAGGAGGGAGAGTGTTCCAAAGAGTGGGCCCAGATGTAGATAAGGCTCTTTTGCTTAGAGAGGATTTAGTAGGGGGACTTGCAGAGAAGCCTCTGTAAGCTCTTCTGATTGCTCTGTCAGAGGAGTGAGCATGGAATTGATGGCACAGGTTGAGAGGGGCGGTGTTATGAATGTCTTTATGAACCATCATGCATATTGATGGCCCTATTAGCAGTAGTTATTACTGTTAACTGTGAACCGGAGTGATATGTATTGTATACAGGAACTCCGGTATATAAAAAAACCATAAATAAAAACCATAAATAAATACAGAAAGTAAAATGTGCAGCCAAGCCACACATTTTACTTTCAGAAATTAGCGCTGACCCAAAGGTCGGCGTTAATTTCTGCCGACGCGGGGAAGTGCACAGAAAAGCAGTAAAAACTGCTTTTCTGTGCACCCTCCGACTTAATATCATGGCGATGTTAAGTCGCAGGTCCCGAAAGTTTCCAAAAGTAAAAAAAAAAAAAAATTTGAAGTCGGCCGCCGGCTTTAGGGTCGAAAACCGGACGCTCAATTTTGCCGGCGTCCGGTTTCCGAGCCCATGGCTGTCAGCGGGTTTGAGAACCGACGCCGGTAAAATTGAGCGTCGGCTGTCAAACCCTGACAGCCGCCGCTCCTGTCCAAAAGGAGGCGCTAGGGAGGCGATAGTGTTGCTAGCGCCTCCTTTTGCCTGTTTTAACTGCCGGGCCTCATTTGAATAGAGAATTGCAAGCACAGGAGAGTGGCCTGTGCGCACGCCGGGAGAGCGGGCGTTCGCCCGCAGACTTTACTGTATCGGCCTGCCTGTGAGCACACCTGGACCCTGCTACTCCTCTCCCTAGCCTGAGGTCCTGCAGGGAGTTCTTAAAAATAATAAAAACATAACATTAGGAAGGATGTAAGCCTTCAAGGGCAGATCAGAGAATCACAGTCAGTCAACAGGGGCAGGTGGAACTAAAGCAATTCAGCAGCACAGGCAGAGGTGAGATACCTGCAGCAGGCTGCAGCCCCTCTCCAGCAGCACAGGCAGAGCTGAGATGCCTGCAGCAGGCTACAGCTCCTCTCCAGCAGCACAGGCAGAGGTGAGATGCCTGCAGCAGGCTACAGCCCTCTCCAGCAGCACAGGCAGAGTGAGATGCCTGCAGCTGCAGCCCCTCTCCAGCAGCACAGGCAGAGGTGAGATCCTGCGGCAGGCTACAGCTGCTCTCCCAGCAGCACAGGCAGAGGTGAGATGCCTGCGGCAGGCTGCAGCTGCTCCCCAGCAGCACAGGCAGAGGTGAGATGCCTGAGCAGGCTGCAGCCCTCTCCAGCAGCACAGGCAGAGGTGAGATACCTGCGGCAGGCTAGCCCCCTCCACAGCAGCACAGGCAGAGGCTAGATACCTGTGGCAGGCTGCAGCCCTCTCCACAGCACAGGCAGAGGCTAGATACCTGCGGCAGGCTGCAGCTCCTCTCCAGCACCACAGGCAGAGGTAGATACCTGCGGCAGGCTGCAGCTCCTCTCCAACAGCACAGGCAGAGCTGATACCTGCGGCAGGCTGCAGCTCCTCTCCAGCAGCACAGGCAGAGCTGAGATACCTGCAGGCTGCAGCTCCTCTCCAGCAGCACAGGCAGAGCTAGATACCTGCGAGGCTGCAGCCCTCTCCAACAGCACAGGCAGAGGCTAGATACCTGCGGCAGGCTGCAGCTCCTCTCCAGCAGCACAGGCAGAGATACCTGCGGCAGGCTGCAGCTCCTCTCCAACAGCACAGGCAGAGGCTAGATGCCTGCGGCAGGCTGCAGCTCTCCCCAGCAGCACAGGCAGAGGCTAGATACCTGCGGCAGGCTGCAGCTCCCCCTCCAGCAGCACAGGCAGAGGTAGATACCTGCGGCAGGCTGCAGCTCCCCCTCCAACAGCACAGGCAGAGGGATACCTGCGGCAGGCTGCAGCTCCTCTCCAGCAGCACAGGCAGAGGCTAGATATACCTGCGGCAGGCTGCAGCCCCTCTCCAACAGCACAGGCAGAGGTAGATACCTGGGCAGGCTGCAGCCCTCTCCAGCAGCACAGGCAGAGGTGAGATACCTGCGGCAGGCTGCAGCGCCCCCTCCAGCAGCACAGGCAGAGGTGAGATACCTGTGGCAGGCTGCAGCGCCCCTCCAGCAGCACAGGCAGAGGTGAGATACCTGCGGCAGGCTGCAGCCCCCTCCAGCAGCAGCACAGGCAGAGGTGA